>NC_142265.1:5878449-6213449 GCF_052056855.1 Sturnus vulgaris
TGAGCCACGGCAAGGTAAGTGCCTGTATTTTTAAAACCACACCAAATTATCCCTAATGCAGCACACTGAAATAAAGCTGCCAGAATCAATGTAGCCACGCTGACCTTTGAAATGACCCCCGAGGTTTTAAGTCAAATACATTCTGTTTTCCTGGGCAAAATTCTCCCTGTGATATCTTCAAATTATCTTAAGTGTGTGAGTGATGATGGCTGGTGTTTATCTAAGCAAAGCACTTGTGTTAGTAAATCAGAAACGGGCTTGCATCACTTCCAGCAAGTTTATAACCTCTTGGAGCCCCATAAAAATAATTTTTATTTCATTGAAGGAGCAAGAGACAAGCTCCACAGCAGTGTGGCTGTGGTTGGATAAAAATCATGAGGTGTGAGTTGGTTGGGGTGCCAGGCTGAGATTTAGAGAGTCCCCAAGGTGTTCAGAGGGGGATGGAAAAAGGGAGAAAGTTCTGGTCCTGCTCTCTGGAGGGAAACACTCAGTGAGTGAAACAGCCCAAGATGCAGCTCTCTCCCTGCCTTGCTCTGACCCTGACCCTGATCCTGGTCCTGGTCCTGATCCTGACCCTGATCCTGGTCCTGACTCCTCTGGTTTTCCCTCCTGGCCGTGCCCCTCACGCTGCCCAGGTTTGGGGCAGTTTCTGCTGGGACACCTCCCAGGGTCTGTTGTCCCAGAGTTTGGGGTGTAGGGAAAACCTCTTTTTGTGTCCACGTGTCCTGTCAGCCTGGCAAAGGGTTAATCCAGGATCCAGGGGCTGGTTCTGGGAGTGTTTTGGGGGTCCTGGATGAAATCCACACTGCAGGGTCCCCATCACCCCAGGGAGCTGCAGAACTGGGACAAATGGGGAAAAACAGGGAAAAGATTTCTGGGCAAAGAGGAGCAGCCACACCGGGCACCCATTTCTGTCACAAAGAGCTGTGAAATGTCAAATTCTTAAAAATCCCTGGATGTGAGGAGTGCAGTGGAGTTCTCCCCTTCCTGGGGTTGCTGTCCTGTCCCCTCTCCACAGATGGGGTTTATCCCTCTGCTTCCTGCCCAAAAGAGCAGCAGGGAGACGCTGCGTGGCTGAAGTGCCACTGCACATTTGGGGCCGAATTTTGCTGCAAATTAACACCAGGACGTTGCCCCTTTCCTGCTCTGCTTCATTTATCTGTGCCCTAAATAAAGAAGAACTCAAAAATCAGGCCTGCGATGTTCTTGCCCGAGTCCCGAAGCTGTGACAATCTGCTGCAGCGACACAGCTTTAATCTTTCAGCTCTGCTTTTAAATACCCGAATTTCCACCCCCAAGTGCCGGGTGGAGCCGCAGCCCCTCCGCAGAGCAATCTCAGCTGATGAAATGGTTCCTCAAGCAGCTTACCCACTCCTCATTAACAGGGGGCATTAGCCCCCTTTCAATCACCCTTAATTCAGCCACTCATTTGCTCCACCACAGAAAGTTGATTTTTAATCCTTCAGCCAAAAAAACTCGTAATGATCATTCAGGACGGGCCACTGCAATATTGCGTTATATTTTTTTTTCTATCTGGCTATTTATTTATTTATCTATTTATTTATTTATTTATATCATTTTCCTGGGGGAAAAGGAGAGAGAGAGAGGAGGAGAGAGAGAGGAGAGGAGAGAGGAGAGAGAAGGATGAGGAGAGGAGAGGAGAGGAGAGGAGAGGAGAGGAGAGGAGAGGAGAGGAGAGGAGAGGAGAGAGAGGAGAGGAGAGGAGTAGGAGAGGAGAGGAGAGGAGAGGAGAGAAGGAGAGTGAGAGGAGAGGAGAGGAGAGGAGAGGAGAGGAGAGGAGAGAGAGGAGAGAGGAGAGGAGAGGGAGTGAGGAGGAAGGAAGAGAGAGGAGAGGAGAGGAGAGGAGAGGAGAGGGAGAGGAGTGTTGAGTTTTTCCCTCCAGTCCCTGGGGGGCTCCTCCTGCTTCCAGCATTAGGGTGGCTGATCCATACTCCGCAGGCAAGGATCCTTGTGTATATAAATATATATAAAATATATTATTTAAAATTCCATATAAGAACATAATACGCAATATAAACACAAATAGAACGCATCACATAAAGGCGGAAACGCGCCTATATTTAATGTACATAAACACATCGCTGCTGAAGTGTGAGAGCGCTGCCTGTGCGCGGGCACTACAGCACAAACCCAAGTGTGGGGTGTGGCTCTAACGGGGCACCAAACGCTCCCGTGGGTTTCCTGTGGCACGGGGACCTCTCCGACCGCCCCTTCCCCAATTTTGGCAGCTGCTGAAGGCGCACCTCAGTGGCCGGCCCGGGGCTGTGCCCGGCGCTGGCGGGGCAGAGCCGGCACCGCTGCAGAAGTCGCCCAGCCCCGCACTCATTAAAGCCCGGCCGCTGCCGTTTCTATTCTTTCACAGCTTTTTCCTCATCTATTTACCATTACCAGCTCATCCATATGAAGGCATGCTTGCACTTCCCTGAGAACTGTACTTTTAGGACTAATTGATTCGGGTAATTAATTTGTTCTACCCTGCTGGATCAGATGGAAACGCTGTCCCGTGTGCCCAAGGATTAGCACTGTCTTTCTAACATCTTTCTTAATTATCTAATAGCATGGGTTGTGCGAATTCTGCCTCTATTAGAACACTTTTACTATAACGGTAGTGATTGGAATTGTGATGACAACTCGATTTCAACAAATTAGAGCTTAAAATCAGGAGATGAAGGAGAAGCGCCTTCTTTTAATTTCCCTGAGTTTAACATCAATAATTAGAGCAATTTTCCGAGATGCGAACCGAAATATCTCGGCTATGATGTGGTTGTATCACCCTCATTTGAGCAAATTGACTCCGGGGAAATGAATGGTGCAGATTAGAGGGGTGAGGAAAAAAAAAAAAAAAAAGACAAACAGAGGAAAGACCCAAAAAAAAAAAGTGTTGGCGCAACAGAGAGAGGGAAGGGATGGGAACAAAACCGTGGTGGGATGAGAGCGGAGAGGGAAGGAGAAGCTGCGTGCGCGGGACAGCTTGGGAGAGCAGCGTGGAAAGAACCGCAGCTTTATTTTCCCCCAAGTTTTGCTCCTTTTAAATTATTTCTTATTTTTAAGGGGAACCAATTAAAAAAAAAATAAAAAAAAATTCTCCCCAGCCCGTGTTTGGGAAACTCCCGAGCGGAGCTGGCGCGCTGGTGCGGAGCGGAGCGCGGGGGAGCTGCGGAGGCGCTCCCGAGCGGCTCCCGAGCGGTTCCTGGCCCCCTCCTCGCCCCTCCTCGCCCCCGGGGTGGTTTGGGTGGCCCGGCAGGCCCGTCCCCCCCCGCTCGCCCATTGCTCAGCGCGCATCCCCCTTCCCAGCGCGCCTCAAAGGCGCGCAGCGCCCCGCGCATCCCCGACCCGCCCGCCTCGCCTCCCCCGGCTCCGCCAGCTTATTTCAGCTGGGGGATTTATTTTTTTATTTATTTTTTCCAAAATTATTGTCGCTATTATTTTGACTGCGGATTTAAAAATTATATATAATATAAATAATTTTTTAATTTATTTTCATCAATCATTTTAATTTCTTCCCTGCCGGCCGCCCCCTCTCTCTGCTCCCCGCTGCCCGAGGGGGACAGAGCCGCCATGAACCTCAACTTCACGGCTCCCGTGCACCCCGTCTCGACGGCAGGTCCCACCTCCTTCTTCATCGAGGACATCCTGCTGCACAAGCCCAAACCCCTGCGGGAGGTGCCCCCCGAGCACTTCCCCGCTCCCTGGCCTCCCGCGTGCCCCTTTTGGACTATGGGTACCCCCTGATGCCCACCCCGACCCTGCTGGCGCCTCACCGCACCCCGCCCTGCACAAGCCGGAGCATCACCACCACCACCCCTATTTCCTCACCACCTCGGGTAAGTGCGGCAGCACCTGCCGGCTTTGGGGCGTGCAGGTGGGGACTCGGCTGGGGACGATAGAGCCGCTCTGGGGTGGCCAGGCATCTTCCTGCATCCCTCGCCACCTCCCTGGCTGCTCGCCCCGGGGCGGCCACTTCGTAGCGGATGCCCGAACCTTGATGGTTTTCCCTCTTTTTGCCTTCAATTTTATTTATTTATTTTTAAATCGCTTTTATTTTGGGACCGATAACCTCGCTTTTCCCTGGAGGTGTCCAAGCGATCTTGGCTTTTCCAGCCGGGGCTGTGCCGCTGCTCTCCCGGCATCCTGGGGTTCTCCCATCCCCGGGCCCGTTCCTTGCTGTGCGAGGAAAAAACCTCCGAAGTTCCCAAGCCGTGTGTCAGCGGGGTTGTGCGGGAATCGTTTCCCCGTTCCCAGTCTATTCCCAGAGGCTCCCCCGTTTTTTTCCATGCCCATTTCGTTGTGGTTCTGTCGCCGGAGGGTTCAGGTGTCCGCGCCAACCTCGAGTCCCCTCCGGTGCCAGCGCTGCCCGGGCTCCCTTCACCTTCCCGGGGTGCGCTCGGTGAGGGCGAAGCGCTTGGAAAATCCCCCCGTGTTCAGCACAACAAAACCCCAAACCCGAACCAATCAATCGACCTCAAAAACGAAATAAACGAAAAAATAACCAAAAAAATTAAAAGAGGCAGAGGGAGAGCCCACCCGAGCCGCCCAGGAGAAGTTCCTGGGGGTTTGCCGCGGTGCCGGCTCCCTGCCCGACCGCAGCGCGGGTCCCTGCCGTGTGTCCCCCCAGGAATGCCGGTGCCAGCGCTTTTCCAGCACCACGCTCACGCCGAGCTGCCCGGGAAGCACTGCCGCCGCCGCAAAGCCCGCACCGTGTTCTCCGACTCGCAGCTCTCCGGCCTGGAGAAGAGGTTTGAGATCCAGCGGTACCTCTCCACGCCCGAGCGGGTGGAGCTGGCCACGGCCCTCAGCCTCTCCGAAACGCAGGTACGGGGAGCGGGGACTGGGTCTGGCACCTGTCCTCACCCCTCATCCCGTCCAGCATCCCCACATGCCGAGGAACATCCCCTGGATCACTTCGAGCATCCCCGCATCCCCTCCAACATCCTCCGAATCACATCACCCCGAATCCCCACATCCCATCCACTCAGCATCCCCCGGATCACTTCCAGCATCCCCCGGATCACTTCCAGCATCCCCACATCCATCACATCCAGCATCCTTCTTCCTTGAATTTTTATCGCTTTTTCTCCCCTTCGTTTTTTACTCAATCCTTCTCCCACTTTCCCTCCTCTCCCCAGGTGAAAACCTGGTTCCAGAACCGCCGCATGAAGCACAAAAAGCAGCTGCGGAAGACGCAGGACGACCCGAAGCAGGCGGGCGGGGAGGAGAGCGGCGAGCAGAGCTCCCCCGAGCCCGAGCTGCCCGAGCCGGCCGGCACCGAGCCCCGCAAGGGTCCCCCCGGCCCCTTCCTGCTGCAGGACCCCGAGGACGAGGTGGACATCCTGGAGGAGGGGGACATCTGCCCCCACCGCCTCTAGGAGAGCCGGGGCTCTGCTGCCTCTCCTTGGCTCTGCCCCGGCCCCGCAGGTCGCCCCCGCCCCCCCACCTCGGGAACGCGCACAGGGCAGGGGGGCACGGCTCGGGAAGGGGGTGCGGATGCGGGGGGAGCCCCCTCCCCTGCCCGGTCCCCGAGGGGCCGGGACCCCGCCGTGACCCCCCAGCATCGCCCCAAGGCTGGGCTTTGCTCGGAAATCTGGGGCGGGGGGGGAAGAAAACGAGCCGGGTTTGCTTTAGGTTCCCCCTTCCTTCCGAAGTGTCGGACTTTTCCTCGTTCCCCGAACTTTCCTCGGGTGTAAAATAAATGTATACTCGTGGCAGCATGTTGTGGTTCCTGGGAGCGGCAGGCAGGGCGAATTTCACCCTTTATTCCCCGAATCCTTAAATCCTCGCCGCTTTTTCCACGCTCGCCGTCTCCATCCCCAGTGCGGGAGGTCGGGCAGAGCTTCCAAGACACGCATAAATAAAAAGAATTGTAAGAAAAGCCCTCCGAAGAAACAGGTAAGGCAAAAATTCCCGTTTATTTCATTCCGCTACGGGGAAGTGAAGGGGGAGCATCACCAACAACTCGATCCCACCACGGCTGCATGGAGCAAACGGCGCTCCCAGCCAGAAAAAAAGAGATTTTCTATAGCTCGGAGAAATGTCGGCAGCCTGATTCCTGCCCCGGCTTCCAGGTGTGGATCCCGGATAATTCCCTTTTCCTCGGAAACAGCCCCGGAGCGGGTCCCGCGTTTGGTTCCTGTTCCCCCCGCCTGCATCTCCCCCGTTCTCCCTGCGCTCCGAGCCGCGCTCAGCTGGAGCAGCCCCGGCCGCGCTCGCTTTGCCTTTGCCTCCCTGCCAGGGAAATGGGGTTCGTTTCCAGGTAAATTCAGATTTTCATAATTTATTTTTTTTTTTTTTGTTTTGGGCTGAGCTGCTGGCTGGGAAATGCGCCGGGTGCGCGGCGGAGGCTCAGCATCTCCGGGGAGGAGATGTTGGGATTGGGAATTTCCCCGGGAAAATCCTGGAGCTGGAGCTGAGCTGCTTCAGGTATTCCCTGCTGACGGCGGCGTGGCGATATCTCGTTATTTAATTTATTTCCTTATTTTTTGGTTTTTATCGGGAATTCCATTTGGTTGTCTGGCGTTCTTAGCACTTTCAGGGCATTTTGGATTATGGGACATGTCGTTTTGTGAGGGGAAAACGTTTAATTTTCTTGTTTAATATATAAAATATAAATGATTGAAATGTGTATGTTTGCTTCCTTTTCTGTGAGTCCACCTTCCTGGTTTTTTTACATGTAAAATAAAGATCACACCGTGTGTGTAGAGAAAAAAACCCCAATCCACCTCTCCAGGAAAAGCTGCTCGTCTTTAATAAATCCTTTCAGGACAATAATTTCCACCAACAAAATGCCACCCAACTCCCTAAAAATCCTGAATTCTGAATCTGAATCCTAAAAATTCGGATTCAGAAGGCAAAGGAATCACTTTGCTCCTGAAAGCTCGGCGCGGTTTGAGGCGGAGCTGCCTGGAAATCTCCCAACTCCCGTGGGCAGGGATGCGATGGGAACTGAAAAACTTGGAATTTTCACACTTTTTCTGTGCTCCCCCACCGAGTATTTTGCGCTGGGATTATTGTCAGCCTCCCCCCAGCACGTGTTTTATTGGGAATTATTAAAAATAAATCAGAGAAAAGATCCACATGAGATTTCTGGGATAATATTTTTTTCTTTTCCACGCCTGCCGCTGCTGTTCCCAGGGTCGAGGGTGGCTCGGGGCTGGCCTGGCTCTGCCCTGGGGTGCCAGAGCTGTGAGAAAATGTCAAAATACGAATTAAAGAACCCTCAAATCTCTGCTCTTTCTCCCCTGCCACTCCAGGAACTCCCTTCCCAAAATATTTCTGCTGATCAATAAAACAAACCCCACAACCGCCTTCACCTCCGGGCGGTTTTAGGCACCTTGGCTGATAATTAAATCTCCAAATCAGATTAAAAACGGATCCCTCAGTGACAAACACAGGCAGAGTGTGAATATTCCCAGTCCAGGGATGCTCCCATCCCAGCTGGATAAGGAAGATTTGGGAATCTGCTCATCCCACAAAGTTTGGTGTAAAAATCCCCGAAATTGAGACAGCTGAAGCAAACACTGACATAGAGAAATCCTGTGTTAGCAGCCAGCTCCTGGCCAGCTGGAGATGGGAAAATGTCATTTCCAGAGGGTCTGGACAAGGGTTTGGGTTATTGGAGAATGGAGATGGTCCTGGGGAAAAGGAAGGGCTGGGTAGGCGTTTTTTTCTTGTTCCTTTCAGAGATTTTCTCACTTGGAATAAATGAGTTTTATTCATGGATCCTGACTGATTCTGTGACGGCAGCCGACTTTTCCCTGCTCTTCCTAAGAAGCTTGAGGAGTAGGGAAGATCTAGAGCTGTTCTCTCTCTCTCTCTCAAAAAAAAAAAAAAATTGAATATGTTCATTTAGGGAATGCTGGAGTGGAAGTAACTTGCAGGAAATAATTGCTGGAAACAGGAAATGTCGGTGGATTTCCTATTTTCCAGGAAAATTGATTTTCATCAAAATTCTTCAGTGAGTTTCTCTGAAATGAAATTGTGTCCTGGTGATTAATTTAAGACTCAATTAAGACCAAGATCCAAGTGGTTAATGCTTTTTTATTGTTGTTGTTTTCATTATAGAAAATCAAAACCAATCTATAAAATCCAGCCATGAACCTTTGCCTTCTGTTTTGATTTTGAGCATTTTCCTGCATGCTGCCTTAAACATTTAGAACTTTTATAGGTTTGGAAAGCAGTTCCAACCCCAATTCTTCCATTCTATGGCCAGACCTCCATAAAAGCAGATCAGACACAGCTTGTAAGGGCAGTTATAGAGCAAATAATTTGAATTTCTTGCTTATTCACTCACATGGAGGGTCACTACTGTGGGGAAGGAGTAAATAACCCAAGGCCAAGCCCAGCAACGACCTGGGCATGATGTAAAATTCTTTCTATGATTCCTCTCCTCATTTCTCTCTGCTGACTGCTGGATTTGGGGCATTTTTTAATCACTGATGTCCTGAAGTGAAGCTCCTGCAGGTGTGGGCTGTGCTGAGGAGCTTCTCCTCTCTTCTGGTCACAACAAACTGCATCACCTTCATCAACTGCAAACTCCTGCTAGGATGGTCCTGGCTTAGGAAGTGGCTGATTTTGGATTTATCTTGCTCCTAGATTTCTTGTTTCTTGGATTTATCTAGTTCCTCTATTTCTTAGACTGATCTTGTTTCTAGATTTCTTGGATTTATCTAATTTCTAGGTTTATTGTTTCTTGGATTTATCTGGTTTCTGGATTTCTTGTTTCTCTTGTTTCTAGAGCTTGGCTGAGCCACTGGTGGCTGCACTGCAGGGATGGGGACAGCTGCTCCCAGCATTAATGCCTGGGAGGGCAGGATGGTGGAAATGTGTGATCCTGATCCCGATCTTGATCTTCATCCTGACCCTGACCCTTATCCTGAACCTGATCCTGATCCTGATCCTGATCTTCATCCTGATCCTGACCCTTATCCTGACCCTTATCCTGACCCTGATCCTGACCCTGACCCTGATCCTGATCCTGATCTTCATCCTGACCCTGATCCTGATCTTGATCCTGACCCTGACCCTGACCCTGACCCTGATCCTGACCTTGATCTTCATCCTGACCCTGATCCTGATCTTGATCCTGACCCTGACCCTGACCCTGACCCTGACCCTGATCCTGACCCTGACCCTGACCCTGATCCTGATCCCACAGGATCTTTTCTACCTGCCAGGGTGCATTTTCTCAAGGAAGAATTTGGTTTTAAGGTTTTATGGCCCAGGTTTGTGATGCCAGCAGTGCAGGTGAGCTGCTCACATTTCAGCAATTCCTGAATCCACTCCAGGTGCTGCCCCAGCCTGGGATTCTCTGGTGTTGGCTTTGCTGGAGCTGCAGGATAAACCCTGGAGTGCTCCCAGGACACAAACCCAGCTCTGAGCAGCACCTGCAGCTCCCACTCTGCACCTGGGATTGGGCAAAGCTGGAGATGCTCCTTTAGCTCCAGGATTTTGGCTCAGCATCACTCCTGACCCACCAGGATGTTCTTACCCATCACTGGGCTCTGTGTCTCCAGCTCCTGCTCACACCAGAGCTGCTCCTTTCTCCTCATTCCTGCTTTTCCTCACATGGGAAACGCTCAGGTTTGGGCACCAAGGAACAGATTGGATCCCTGGCAGGAGAGAACAGCGATCAGGTGCCTGGTTTGTGACAGCTGAGCTCCTTCGTGGCTGTTTCCAGCATTCCTGGACTGGCCAAAACCTCTTCTGGTTTCAGTCCTCATCTTTTTTTTTTTTTTTTTTTTTTAGAGCTGGAATGATGGCTGTGATGTTTTGCTTTTTTTAAATGGATTTAACTGATAAAATTAATGTTTTTGAGGGTGTCAGCAGCCTGGGAGTGCCTTTTGTGAGGTGCTGGGAAGGCAGCTTTGGCTATTTTTGGAAGGAATGTAACTGGGATGTTATTACAGCAACATTTTTTAGATAGAACTGACACCAAGTCTTTGCCCACTGAAGGTGATCTCAGCTGCAACACCTCCAGAACCTCAAATATTGAGAAATGATGGCACTGGGAAGGTGGTGCCAAGAAAATGTTGGGAATTTCCTTTGGGTGCACAGACACCTCTCTGTGCCCAGTGACACCACAGGACCATGGCAGGTCCTCAATACTTAATTCAACATTTAAAGCTGATTTTTAGTTAAATATTTTGCCTTCCTAATCTGAAATCCATTTAAATTTGGCCTTTGCCTTTAACCAGGTGGATGCTCATTGGTTCCCTTTTTGTATCTGTGAAGTGCAGGGAAAAATCTGAATTTGTATTGAGGTAGGTTGAAAGATTTTTCTTTCCATGTAAAAATGTAATTTTCTGGGATTTAAAACACCCAAAACAGCAGGACAGACAGAATTTCTAAATGGTTTGTGAGATGATCATGGTCAATGTTTATTTAAAAAAAAAAAAAAAAGGTTATTAAAATAATAATAAAAATATAAAAAATGTGCTCCTCCAGATGCAGCATCATAACCAAGTTTTGCACAGCTTTAGTATTTAAACGCTTCCTAAAAATTCATAATTTTATTAAAAAAACCCCCCTAATGAACACATTTCTCCCCTAATTTCTGGCAGGAGGATGCCAGCAAGGGAGGAAGGTGATCAATTAAGACATTAAGCATTTTGCACCACATGGACACATCTGCATGGCAGCCAAATAATGCAGCCATCAGCTCATTTTCAGGGGGCTGTTGCCTACTTCAACTCAGCCCTCAGATCAAAGAGAAAATGTCTGCTTGCATTTTCTCATCAGAAAAGGGATGCTAATTTAGGTTCCTTAATGTGTGGTGATAAGAGACTTCTTCAATTAACTGAATTCTATAGGCCAGAAAAGCAAAAAAAAAAAAAAAAAAAAAAAAAAAAAGGGGGATACAAAGGGAGTCAGGCTGGAAAGGCAGAAGTTCTCATTAAATCAAAGGTCCAATATTCATTACCTCCAGCATCTGGGGCTAAACACTGAACATGGAGCTCATCAAAGGGGGTTTAATGGGTTAAATTGAGAATATAATCTAATTAAAATATTAGATACGAGTAAATAGCTCTTTGATATTCATCTGAAGGTTTCATTAAAACAGGCACTTGAGGTTTGGATTAAGGGGGGGATTATCACTTTTAAGCAGGAACAACAAGTTGAGGTGCCTTGAGCAGAAATGCTTCAAAGTGGTTCAGTTTGGTTTAAAAAGAAAAGTAGGAAAGCAGAGCATGGAACCATTTCCCAGCCTGGCAGTGCCCAAAGGAAAGGGGAAAAGAGGCTGAGGAAGAGGAAGGTTCAGTTCCAAAGCTGGGATTGGATGCTGTAAGTGACAAAAATGTCGTGGAAAACATTCCCCTGCAGCCTGAGCCACGCTCCCATACTGGACAGTGCTTCTTCCACCAAGGCTTCCCAAAATATTCTGAATATTTCTCAACATTCCCCAAAATGTCCTGAACTTTTAGCTGGGAGTTCAAGGGGCTGATTCAGCAGTGGGGAGAGGTTCCTGCCCCTCGGGGGGGTTTTAAAGCAAGGCCAGGTCCCTTTTCCATGAGGAAGAGCAGAATTGGGATCACTTCTTCCAAAATTAAATTGGGATCACTCCATGAAAAAGAGATCAAATAAATGGGATAAAACAATTCCACTTCAACACAAGGTGATTGGGTGGAAGGGCAGAATCAAGATCACTTCTCCCAAAATTGAATTGGGAGCATCCCATAAAAAAGAGACCAAATAAATGGGATAAAACAATTCCACTTCAACACAAGGTGGTTGAGTGGAAGGGTAGGGTGGGGATCACTTCTCCCAAAATTAAATTGGGATCACTCCATAAAAAAGAGACCCAATAAATGGGATAAAGCCATTCCACATGATCACAAGGTGGTTGTTGTTTTTTTTTTTCCTTTTATCCAGCCTGTTTTCCAGGGGATTTTAGCCCAAATTCCCTCGCTGTGTGCTCTAATCACATTTCATATGGTGACTTAATTCATAATTTACCAAGTTAAAGAAATGGAAGCATCCTAAGAAACCCATCTGTTTGTTGTTATTTTTACAGCTTTAATCTGTTAAAAGCTGTTTCCTCTCAACCATGCAGCTCTCAATTATCCTCAGTTACTCAATATATTTTCCAACTGCTCCTGGCTAATCCCAGATTGTCTGCATGCTCAGCCAGGACTTCTTTGGATTTTTTTCTTGTCCCAGACAAAGCTTCAAAATTTTGATTTTTTTTTTGGTGGAAAATCTTCACTAAGAGATAACAGTGTAACAGTTAAATAATTAGCATTGTGTCATTACCAACTGCTGTGTTTGGAGCATATTTTTGTTCTCTTCTTTAGTAGCAATGGATCATTTTTGCTTTTATTTCTGGCCAGAAAGTTTCTTCTGCACCTCAGAAAGAGAAATATTGCTGGTGTTAAGATCATCAGATGAAACAGAAGTTTATTTTTAACGTTTTGTAGACATGTCTGTGGGTTTATATGTTTAAAAGTGATGCAGCTGTGACAAGCCAAGAGTTGATTGGTCTGAAAGATGCAATTTTCACATCACTAATTTCAAAGAAAAAGAACAGAGGACTCTATTGAAAGTGCCTTAAATGCAAACAGTCAATTTATTAAACAAAATAGGAACAAGCAGAACCAATTCTAACATTTCAAAATAATTAAACCAATTTAAATTGCAGTGGACTGGGAAGTCAAGATGTGATGGTGACAGCTGAAAAGAAAACAATTCAGGCGTTTTTGCCTTGATCCCTGAGATTTCCCATATTTCTAGAAGATATGAAGGGATTTGAAAGCAGCCACAACTTCCTTCTCCTTCTTGTGCCTGTTCCACAGCGACTCCAGGGTTGGGATTTGGGGTAAACTGGTTCCAGTCTGAGCCCGGGGCAGAACCTCTTTCACCTCTTGCTCTGGTGGCCTTGAAATGAAAGTCTTTGGTCTTGGAATCTTCTTGGCATATTCCAGAGCCTAAAAACAGGAGAACTGAGGTGAGTGAGTGACAGAAAACCTGGCCAATGTTCCCAAGAATATTTGGGTGGGTTGGGGAAGATATCTCTGAATTCCTGATCCTGTTTCTGACAGAATTCAATCCCAGATTCTTCAGTGGTGACAGCAACATAACCCAACCCAAGATTTGCTTCCTGACACCACTGGAAGCCACCTTAGACACTGATTTTATTTTAAAAAAGAAAGAGCAACACGGGTCTATTAATTTATAAATATTTTCTCCCAGTCTCATTAAGCTCTCTCCCTCAGGCAGGGAGCTCTGCAGGTTAACAGGACAAGCTCAGCTTCTCCTGCAGGATGCACTTAAACCATCAAAATTAAAAAGCAAAATGATGCCTGGAACGTGGGAGGCTGTCTTGGAGAGGGAATGGAAAGAATATCACAGAAATTCTGGAGCTGGCAGAGCCCTGCTTTAACCTGGGGTGGGGTTTGGTGCCTGTTTGTTGCACAGATTTGGAAACACCTCCTGTCTCCAGTGGAAGTTGCATTATTTCATGTTGCTGCTGAAATCTCCTAAAAGAATCCAAACCCCTTTTGGACATCCAAACAATAAAGGTTTGCATTTTAGTGGTTTATGTTTGGGAATAAATGCAAGGAACTGAGGAATTCTGATGCTGAACTGCAGAGTTTGGTCCTGCAGCCCTCACTTGTCCCCCTGCAGAAATCCCCTGGGCAGGGACCCAGCTCTTACCTTCTGCCTGGACACTGAGGACACCTGGGCCTTTGCAGGCAGCCTCTGAACCACAGTAATATTTTTCATGTTATATTCATTAATTTGCCTGGAATATTCCTTTTGCAGCTTTAGCTTTTCTTTCTGAGAAAAGCAGAAAAGAGATGGAATTTAATGGCTCGGGGGATCCATCAATGAAACCTTTTCCCACCAATATTCCATTTCCATTTCCACCTCTGCTGCTGCTCAACCTGGCTTGGCCATTGATCCTTCCCCAGCACACAACAGGAACCCCTGATAAATGGCACAGATTTTTTTTTTTTTTTTTTTTTAGTTGCTTTTCCCTTTTAAGAGCTTTTCCCTGGACTGAATAGAGGATGGAGCTCAGCAGAAAAGTGACAGGTCCATCTTTATCCTGAATGTCCTGAACAATCTGTCTCCATTTCACCAGAGTGCAGCCAGACATTTTCTTGTGTTTATACAACTTTTACTTCCCCTTTGAACATTTGGTGGATCTTTACACTGGGAATGACAAGTCAGCCACTTGAGTGTGTCATTTCCTCATGTGCAATTAGCCCTGATTAATTCCTATTTCTGGATTTTAAAAATTAGAGGGTTAAAATTATCCCCAGGACAGCTGTCTTTGCTTTTATTTGAATTTTCCTGTAGGATCTCCAGCTAGCCAAGGATATAAAGTCACAGATAATCATAAATTATGATTTCTCTGCCACTCTCCCCTGCCTAATTTTGGTTTACTCACTTTCTCTTTGATTGTTTCATAGTCAGGTCCAAGGCCTCCAAGTTTCATATTCAGATTGATGTAGAATTTGGAGCCACACATCTGAAAATCAAACAGCAGACAGATTTTCCTTGCTAGGATTTCACAGAGAGAATAATTCAAGAAAGTCTTGTAGTGGAAAGCTCAGGATTTAATTTGCAATCTCAGTCCTACCCCTGGCACGTCCCATTTGAAATAAGTGACCAACAGGACTGAGTTAATGGCAAAAGTCAAATGACACAGAATTTTCTTTTGGAACCAGGTGGGAAATTGCCAATTATCCCAATCACAAAGTGATATTTTCTCAGTCAAAAATGACCTTTATTTTGAAACAGCTTAAAGCCATTCATTTGACTGTGATTAGAATGAGACTCCACAGAATTTTTTTTTTGTAAGAGAAGCAGAGAAAATTACCTGACTTTGGTGGCAAAAATCAGGCAAATGATGTTAGTGAGAATAACATTTCCTGCTTCTCAAAGCTGCACTGCAAAATTGTCCACAGGCAGCTGAAAAATTCATGTTTTGCTGCACAGCAAAGGCTTTACAAATGCAGAGTGAAGGTGGGTGATGCCATTCCAATACTTCAGGACATCACACAAAGATTCCAATGCCTCCATAATATTTTTATTCTCTTTCAAGGCCATTAAATTATTATTAGAAGGGAATTATGTTTGAAAAACTTGTCAGTGAAGCTCATTATGATCAGCTCTGTGGTAATTTCAACCCCAGAGTAATGCAGGAACATCAATTTCTATATGCAAATAAAATGGGCATTTCTTCAAAACACAGGTTCAAGTTAAACTCAACTGCAGAGAAATTAATTCTATGCACTAAATTTCCTATTTGAGGTTTCTTTATGCCAGCCACGCCTGTTCTTACATGCTATAACTGACTGATTTTTAATTACAGGTACAGTGAGGAGTTAATTTCCTTGTGTCCCCAAAAAATCAGGGTTTTTCTCACTTCTAGCAATGAGCACGAGTGCATTTGTTTATTGGGAAAAGCTGGATTTTCCTGGCAGACACAACCAGCCTGATTCTCTGTGCATTCCTCACATGTGGAGCGTGAGAAAACTCCTGCAAGCACAGGATAAAAAAAAAAAAAAACAACAAACCAACAATGGTTTGAACAGAAAGGGAAGAAATCTGCCCTTCAGTTACCATCATAATCCTAATTCTTCTTAAAGGCACTCAGGCAGCAATAGCCAAACTGGATGAAATCATTATTCCAGCTTAGTTTGTCTGCCCTGAGACTTGGAGCAAACTTCTCAAATGTTGAATTTGTCATGGGCAGCTTTGTGCTGTCCCCCTGCAGCTGGGCTAAGTGGTGGCACCAGGAATCACAGAGATCCAGGTTTTAACAAGGAGCATCAGGAGCTTTGGGATGATGTTTGTGCTGTTAGCTTTACAAACCCTCCAAGTCTTGGGGGGTGCAATCCTTTGGGAAGCAGGAGATTTGAGCTGGACAATAAAATGAGCACGAGCAGGATAATGAAGGGCTCAGATCTGAGGCTGCTGCTGCTCCAAACCAACAACCTGACCCCAAATAATTTTATCTGTGGATAAATTACAGGACAAACACTGCTCTGTGTGTTCCTGGAGCTAAAGCACACTGATCCAGGTGGATCCCTTTGCTCTTTGGATTAAAATGATTTCAGTGTCTGTTTGTACTTTTGTTCCATGATTTTTAATGCTCTGCTGTGTGTCCATGTGCTTTTACAATAATTAAATATTTCTCACTCCCCATTTATAGTTTTTTAAAAAAAAACTTTTGGATTATTAAGAAAAAAACATTAGAGGAGGTTTAGAAATGTTAAACCACCCAACCCACATTTATTTTCTCACCTTCTTGCTGGCTTTGGGCTGTTTTTGCTTTTCCATTTGCAGGAGAGATCCTTCTGAGCTGCTTCGTCTCATTTTCCTTGGATTTCCTTCAGCTCTTCCTGAATTTCCCTGTGAACCCCTCTGTACTTGGGGCAGGGGAGGTGGGAGGAAACCCCAGAACCACATATCAGCAAAATCATCTCTAAAATCAGAAATTCTTGGCTGATGCTGCTTCATCTTTTCTTTAACATGAGAGGTTCTACAAGAAGCTGTTGGTGAACTGTGAACAAAACAGGGAAAAGGCCTTAAAAAGTGAGGGGGAAAGAGCAAAAATCTTAATTTTAATAATCTGAACATGGAATATGGGAGCAGAGAAATGGGAAGATGAGGATTTCACAATAAATGACTTTGCTTGCACCCAAGTGTATGGAAAATAAATGGAAAAAAAAAACCAAACCAAATGGGGAAATTTCAGCCTGATGCAAAAGAGCTGAAGCCAATGAAAGGCTTTGGCTCAGGCCTGCTGAGCACTGATAAAATTATTTATTTATGTGAAATAAAACGTTCATTTTTTTTTTATTAAGACAGGTGAAATTCTATATAATTGAGGCTTTTCCTGCTCTTCCCTTTAGGGACAGGACTGACCCTGGATATCCACCCTGCAAAGCCAATTTTGCTACAAACTCTTCATTTGTGCACAACACCCTTTCCTATATTTTATATATATTATAAAATATAGATCCTATATTTTTTATATGTGTATATATATATATATATATATATATATACACAAAATTTTCTATTTTAAACTTTCCCTCCCAGCCTCCTAGAAGGAAATTTTCAATTGTGGAATATTCCATACCTGGAGGACAGAAGTGTCCTTTTCCAATGCCATATTTAAAAATCAATAATTATAATGAATCTTCAATTAGCAGTAAATGATAATGGCAGGTTTGTAGCAAAATAACTTTTAACTTTGGACTTTGAAGCATTTTCTTATCCATTTGTTTATTTTCTGGGCATCACAGGGTTATGATAATATCATTTTATCACTTAAATCCTTACCACAAGGTGTTTTGATACCTGTTATCCTCATGAATATGATTTTTGAAATCTTGAAGTGGTTCTTGATCCTTCACCCTTTCTTGAAAAATTGCATTAAAATCAGATGAAATATTCCCCAGTTCTGGATGTGCCTGGTCACTGGTGCTGTTATTCCTGGAAAAATGGTGCCCAGGGATGCCATTGGCTGGGGGTTGATGTGGAATTCCACTTGGAGAGTCAGGCTGGAATTTCTTCTTCTCATTACTGGGATCCTCTGGATTTAAAACCTCTGCTGGGTAAAAATTCTGGAATATTGGGAGAAAGTGAGAGGTAGGTGAGGTAAGGAGTGAATTTGGGAAAGTATTTAAGCCCCTTTGGGATTTTTCTGCTGAAGAAGAATTTGGATTCAGATATTCCTGCAGTGCTGGGCTGGGAGTGGGAGCAGCCTGAAATCCTGGGATTTTCTGGTGACTCCTGTGCCAAGATTTTGCTTCTGCTGCTTTTCCTGGGGGTTCTTGGCCATCATTCCTTGGGAGAACTCTTCCACTCAAAGTCTGTGTTTTATTTCTCTGGAAGAACTTGTGCTGCTCCTGAAACAAGTTACCACCAGCTGGGTGAATTTCATGGTGGATATTTTCGATATTTATTTAGAAGTTTCATCACTCATATCAAAATCCCTTTGTGCTGCTTGGATCTAACTCTGCTCATGGCTGGATTTAAGCCAAAATTCAAATATGGAGGAACCCTCAGTCCAGAACAGGAGCAGAGATGTTATTCAGTGTTGGACAATGAATAATTCTGCATCAAAATTTTGCTTAATGGCCTGGGACAGATCCTGCAGCACTGGACTATAAAATCAGGTCCTTGCAGATGCAAACCAGATGTGGTAAATGTGGATTGAGGGAGTTTTATCTGCATGAGGTTTCAAAAATGGTGCCCTTAAGATGTAACCCTGTGGATAAGTGATACCTCAGTCAACCACCTGAAAAAAAAAAAGCTCCAAAAATCAAATCAGCTCTTGCTTTTTATGTGCCAAATTTCAGGAGAAAATGGCTTTGTACACACAATTAGACTGGCCCACGGTAGAACAGCCTGATGCCAATTATAGAAATAATCTTATTTCTAAACCAAGCACTCCTCCCTGCAAAACACAACCCAGAACTGGAGAATTCAAACACCCCAGGACTGCTAGAGCCAAACTGCCACAAAATCTGTCACCTCCCAATTACAGCATCACGTGCTGCCCCCTTGGAGGAAAGACTCGGATTTCCTTCCCAAATCCATTCTCTGCCCATTAAATCTCTGCAAGGGCTGAAATTCTCCACCTCACCCTCCTGCCTCTCCGGGGTTCTTTTGTGAGCAGCCCCTGCAGTCAGCACGTGGCAAATGCACTCAAATATCTCATTAGTGGAGGTGGGAAATGCAAACAATTGCAGGAGGTTTTGGGAAAAGCTTTAGCCCTGGGAATCCTGGCTCCTGGAGTTTCATGTCCTGGCACAATGGGGAATTATCTGTTTTGGTCTGCTCCCAGTTTGGATGCTGCCAGAATTATTCTCTGTTTAGGAGATTGTTTGGTTGTGAACCAAAATTGTGAACTGGTACGTGGTGGTGTTGGATGGTTTGGGAGGATTCTGAGGCAGACCTTCACCATTTCTGCCTGATTTGTCCCCTAAAATTAAAGGAGGATGCATTAATTAATTGCCATAAACCAGACAATGCAACCTCCAAGAATCCTCCCAAACCATCAAACACCACCAAGTACCAGTTCATAATTTTTGATTACCAACCAAATAATCTCCTAAATAGAGAATAATTCTGGCAGAATTCTGGCATGAAAATGTTTTCCCAATTAAATAAATAAATGAATACTTCATTCTGAAATTCCACGGAGAAAGCAAATCTCTCCCAATGAACAGCAGCATAAAATCCTGTTTGTATTTTACAGCAGTGCAGCTCCCAATCTTTAAATTCAAGAATTTAAACAGTTCCTGTTTAATATTTGTAGTGCACAGAGACTAACTGGGATTGTCAATAATAATCCTTATTTTTTTTATCAGTGTTGATAACCTGGATCCTTTATTGCCCCAAAGACTGAACATTGGTTTAAAGGCCAGCACAAATCAGATTTACAGATTTAGGAGTGTGGAGGAAGTGAGTGCAACTTCTACTTGGCACTTTTTCTGGTTTATGGTAATTAATTAACTCTTTTTTAATTTTAGGGGACAAATCAGGCAGAAATGGTGAAGTTCTGGCTCAGAATTCTCCCAAACACCAAACATGTACTAGTTTGTAATTTTAAATTATCAGCCAAATCATCTCCTAAATAGCCAATAATAGATTCTGTGAGCTCAGAATTTCTTGGCATTTTGCTTTCAATTAATTTAGTACCTAAAGCACACATACATTAAATTACAGCAGTTATCTATTGATCTATTTAAGGATTTCTTGTCAGTAATAGTTACTTTAAAAGCAACAAGATGACAGCTTTAAACATTCCAATTCATGGCTTTTATAGACATATTCCAACTATGAAACTCGATTGAATTTCAATTATTAAATTCTCTCCAAAAGGAACCTTGAGCTGCTGTCCTTTTGGGCACCATTTGTCTTCAGGCTTCATTTTCCCAGTTTGGAATGCTGGGACACTCTGGAGTGATTCTTCATCAACTGGTGTAGGATCTATGACCTAAAAAAACCAGCAATGTTCATGGTCACAGCAATCAGGTGAATGGATTTTAAAATTCTTGGGAAAATAATGAGAAATAATTTGTGGCCTATTAAAATTAAAATGCTCAAGTTTGGCATTATGGAATGGATGACAAGGAGAGAAATGGTTAAAGGAGAAAAAGAAGCAAAACCCAATTAATGGGAAGGAAGATTCCTTCTACTTTTAAGAGGAATAAAAGAAAAGGAAAATTGCAGGAAGTGTGCAACACAGAAACTCTCAAATGTCTGGGCTCCTCCATTTCCATGAGAGCCACTGGATGCACCTAATAACAGAAAAACAAGCAGAAACCATCCCTGGCCAGGCAATCACACACATCCCAGCCTCAGCAAGAGAGCCTTGCAGGAAAAGCTGGCAAAATACAATAATGGGGGTGAAAAGCACAGGAGGAGCTGCAGAAATAAAGTGTGGAATACAGTGCACAAAGCCAAGTGGAAATACAGCAATAATTCCATTTTTTCTTGAAATAAACTTTTTTTTTTTAATCTACAAAACTGCAGCAAATCCAATTTTTAACTTTTTTTTTTTTAATTTCTATTTTTTGTCCCAAATTATCCTGCTGAGTGTTTTAGTTGCTGAAGTGTGTTGGGCAGTGTCACTGTGCCAGGAATCTCTGCTCCAATGCAGAGTGGTGCCACAGGAGAACCAGCAATGAGAAGATATTTATGACCAAGAGAATTATCAACTGACAATCATGAGTGGGAAGAAAATGTGGGAAGCTGAGCCTCTCACTTTGGGGGTAAGAGATTAGGGCAGCTAAGAAAAGGTTTATTGCTGAGTTTATGAGTGATCTCATGGCTCCAAATTCAACATAAATCCCTGGAAAAAAATTCACCAGAAAATGAGAAAAAAAAAAAAAAATACCACAGAGGTTTTCCTGAGCTGTGGACAGACACAGCTTTGCAGTGAATAAGATGTTTTTGGTGGAACCAAGTGACTGAGTGCATTGATGGAGTGCTGGGCAGGTAAAACATACTTCTACATTATCTCTTTGAAAGAGGAACAGGACACAACCTCTGCCAGCAATTTTTTTTTTTTTTTTTTTTTTTTTTTTGTGAACCATTCTATTAATACCAATCAAATTGAGAAAATGATCAAATGAAATTGCATTTTGAGAATCATAAGCTGTGTAATGCCTATTCTGTTAAATTGAGGCCCATAATTGCTTCTCCACTGAAAAGATACAACAAAGGCAGCAATCATGGCATGTCATTATCCCAGACTGGCAAACCAGCCTTTGCAGGGAGGACTTCAAAGGCTTGTGGTTCTCGAATTGCATTTGGCTGCTATTGTTGAAGCACAGGCAATCTTGATTAGGTGTTTACACCGAGGGAAGGCTCAGTGCACAGAGAGCCTGAGTGCCTTGCTCTAGAGCCATTAAAAAATTGTACATTATGTTCCTGGCTTTGAAGTAAGGGGCTTGGAGGTAGGAAAGCAACTCGGATTGAGCACAGCTGAGCTGGATTGGGCCATGCTTCTCCTTCTTGTGCGTCTCTGTCTCTCAAAGAAACTCATCGTGGGGGTCTTTGAGAATCAGGCAACACTGCAAAGAACTTGCTGCTGTATAAAATGCGATATAAATTAGTAAATATACAGATCAGCATCAGGGTTTATGGTGGGTTTTGGTACCTCCAGCACAGGGAAAAATCTGTAATCTGTAAATCTAAATCTTGCAGAACAAGGCTGGAAATATTTTAACTCGTGTTATGTCAGCTGTGCACGAAGTCCTGCCCTCAAAGCAAACACTGTTTCATTACCACAACCCCTGGCAGTGATCTGATCAATAAATTCAGCTTCAACCCCCTGCAAAGCTCAGAATAATCAGTTTAGCAGAGCACAGTTTGATTGGTGACATGGGGCTCATTTGTTTCTTCACATACTTGGTGGATCGAGTTTTTCCAGGTGAGGTGACCAGAGTTGGCTCCTGGATCACCACAATTCTCCCCTCAGGAGTTTTTTCACCCTTTCCAACACGACTGAGCCATGGATACCTTGGTTAGGAATCAATAAATTAACTGTAAATTAACAGCAAATTAATCAGTCACTTCTGCCTGCCCTGCAGCAGACCCAGAGGTGACAGCAGCTGGTGATGCTGCTCATGGAATCACAGAATTCTGGAATGCTTGGGTGGAAGGGACCTTAAACTCATCCCTGCCATGGGCAGGGACACCTTCCACCATCCCAGGTTGTCCTGGAACACTTCCAGGGATGAGAAGTCCACAAGTTCCCTGGACAACAAGTGGTTGAAGCTGTATTCAGTGGTCCAGGTCAGGAACACACTTTCCTGCACACCCTCTGCCTGCTGTGTCACCTCTCTGCTGTCCCCACGGCCACTTCAGCAAGAGAATCTTATCTCATAACCCTGATTTTAACAGATTTCTTTGCCTATTCCATATTTTTGAACACTGTCTGCACAATGAATTCCCAATCCCAGCTCCAACACTTAGACAGGAAAGATTTCCAGAATTCCCTGAATAGCAAACATAATCATATCAACATAGCTCTAATTAGCATCCATCTACACTCATTATTTTTACCATCATCTAAATTAGAACTGAAAAAAACAAGTGCTCTTAATAGCTCTAGTAGAAAAAAAAATAAAAATCCTGTCCATCATTCCTGCCACTGGAATGAAGTCAGCAAATTCCCTCTAATGTTGTGTCAACTCTTCATTAGCCTTGGCAGAGGTGTCACTTGAAGCAAAACGTCCCAGGAGCTTTCCAAGGTAAGAATTTTCTGTGTGGAGTGATTCAGTGACCCCCGCCCCCCCCCCCCTTTTCCTATTATGCATAATAAGTAGCAAGGAAAAGCAATAAATTCGTTTCTAATGGTTCATTAGGAACTGTAATTACATTTCCACTCGAACCTTGGCTCAGAGTGTGCACTCAGTCAGGAATTCCAGACACAAGTGCTGATGTCCAGCATCAGATTTGGGCTGGGATCCTGACAGGTTTGGGACATCACCTGTGGAAATCTCATGGAGTTCAAGGCCAAGCACAGCCCAGAGGAAACCACGGAGCTGCTGCAGGGCTGGAGCCCCCCTGGAGCCAGGCTGGGACACCTGGGGGTGCTCACCTGGACAGGAGAAGGATCCAGGGACAGCTCAGAGCCCCTGGCAGGGCCTGGAGGGGCTCCAGGAGAGCTGGAGAGGGACTGGGGACAAGGGATGGAGAGACAGGACACAGGGAATGGCTCCCACTGCCAGAGGGGGGGGTTAGATGGGATTTTGGGAAGGAATTTTTCCCTGTGAGGATGGGGGGGCCCTGGCAGTGCCCAGAGCAGCTGTGGATGCCCCTGGATCCCTGGAAGTGCCCAAGGCCAGATTGGACACTGGGGCTTGGAGCAACCTGGGACAGTGGAAATGTCCCTGCCCATGGCAGGGGTGGCACTGGATGGGCTTCAAGGTTCCTTTGAACCAACTTTGCATTTGCTCCATTGAGAAAAATCTGGAATAAAGCATTAGCAGAGAGAATCATGATCAAACTCATGTTGTCCAAGCAGAAAAAAAATGAGAGGCAGCATAAAAAAAAGCCACTGATAAGGGACAGTGCAGATGGCAGGAAAGAAGATAGAATTTCTTTAACATCAAGATTAAAAAGCAGTGTGAGATCTGGGACACTTTCCTGGCCAGGAGCAGGCAGCTGGAATGTGGCCACCACTGGGCTGGGGACTAACTGCACATTTGTCAATTATTCCATGAAGAATGAACAAGATTCTCCCTGGAAATCCAACGTTGTCACTGACATGATGGATTTCAAATCTGCTCCTCCCCTCTGCAAAGCTGAGAGTTTAACATCAGACAGACCTAATCCATAGAAATTAGGGAATTTATAAATTTACCCACCTGCCCTTGAAGAACTTGCTTTCTATTGTGCAGCTCCAGATAGGAATTCTTCTCTGACTGTAACCCTAAAGTCTGTTTATTTTTTTTCACAAAGTTTTTTTTTGCTCTCTGGGGTGGATCCTGTTGGTTCTGAGGAGGAAAAGCACGGCCAGGATTATTTTTGGAATGAAATCCATCTGCAAGTTCCTTCCTTTTGGTTTGTGGCCCAACAGATTCATTGCTGGCCACATTTGCTTCATAAAAGCTGAATAATTCTGGATCAAACTCTGAGAGTGAATCCTGGGTCTTTGCCTCTTGATTATTTTCTGAGGAGTCATCAGAATGGAGATAAAATGAATCCACTGAAAAGTCCCCACTGCTTCCTCCAGAAATTTGGGATGCTTTCTCTGCTTTCAAAAATTTTGCTCCCTTTTTTGCACTCTTCCAATGAGGATTGTACCTCAGGTTGGAATATTTGTCCACAGGCAGCATTTTCCTAATTATAAAACAAACACCAAATTATTTCTGCATAAATTGTACAAACTCTGTGTTATTTTCAGCGTGCAAACATGTCCTGCTGTGGCCAAATGAATTATTTCAGTGCATTCAGTATGGGATCAGGATCAGAACAGTTCTACCAAAGATTTTTAGGAAAAAAATTAGGCAGGACTTCCTCTTCCTTTTTAATTTTCATCATCAGTGAGTGATAAATTGGTCCAACACTCAGATCACAGTGGAATACAATCACTATCCTAAATTTGCCATAGAAATTTTTAAATCCTAGTAGAATCAGTTAAAAGGTGAAATGATAAATTGCAGTGTTCTGTGTCTCCTTAAAAATTATGTAGTCTACAAAAGGCAGTTTGTGTTGTTCCTTCTTCAAAGGCTCTGCTGAGTGAAATAAAAGTGAAATTGCTGCTAAAATCAGATTTTCAAGTATCCTTTTGAGACTGTCCAATCAAGAACAGCCTCCATCTCTGTGTTCTTATTTTCTCTCCTCATTCCTGTGAAACATCATGATGCTTTGATTTAAAAACTCCTTCTAGAAAAGATTTAAAATGACTTTTTATAATAAAACAGGCAGTGATTAGATAAGAGTAGAAAAACATAAATGGAAAGTCTGTCTGTTTGACCATTTTTTAACAAGTGGCCAAATTAATGCTCTGAGTTACATCTGTCAGAAAGCAAAGCCAGATGCTCTGCCTTAAAAAAAATCCACAATTGATCCAATTTGTGATTTAAGATCTGATCCAATGGGAGGAAAACCAACTGCAAGAGTCAAATCCATCCAAGCAGGCTGCCAGGAGATGTGCAGGCAGTGGCAGGAGGAAGGAATGGGGCAGAAAAAAAAGCTTTTAACACAATTTTTTCTTCCCTGGACCTGCAGTACAGCTCTGGTGACTCTGCCAGAGGGACATTTAGAGGCATTGAAACCTGGTTAATTCTTCAATAAATCTGCTGGATTCCCCAACCTGTGGCCTAGTTAATGATATTAACATTTCCACAAATCATTTATTCATCCTTTCTCAACGAATTCCATGCCTCTGCCTATATTTCAAGAGGTTCCTAATAACAAAATAATCTGTTTGTCTTTGCTTTTCAGGTGAGCATGGATGCCACGATCTCCTGGAGCTGATTTCCACCAGGGAAAACATCTTTATTCCCAGCTGGCAGGGGCTGCAGGTAAACAGCACAAGGTGAGGCTGTTGTGAAGTGAGTACAGAAATATGTGAGCTAATTGCAATGATTGAAATGGCAGAGGATAATGCTAAAGAGTCCCTTTGTGCTGAAATGTGTGCACAGAACCCAACTGTGGGACTCAGCCCAGGTCACTGCACGGGGACAAAATGAGTGTGAAGAGCTCCTTCATCCCTAATCATCCTCAGACAAAAAGGGCACCTTTTATTGCTGCCCCCAGCTCCATGGGGAGGTTGGATGGACTCTGTGCTCCTCAACAAAAGTGTGGTGAGCAGACAACAGCTGCAGCATTTCCTCTTCAAATTCCCAGGTTGGTAATGGATGTAGAGAGGGGGTTTCATATGTATGTGCTGTGATATTTGCTCTGCTTAATGGACTGCACTGGAGTACTTACTGGGCTAAGTTCAAACAAAATAAAATCAAATTTCCATTTAATGAAGAGCCTCACATTCAGCACAGTATTCAGTCCAAAAAAATTACTAAAAATTAGAGCATGTTTCTAGTACAATTAACATCATTTGCACTCACAATAAAATATTCAATAACTGGCCATTTTGCTTGTTGAGGAGGTGAATAAAAGCATGCTATTAATCATTTAGCCTTCATTTGTTTGCCATTTTATTTTAAGTAGACTATTAAATTGAAACTGCACATTGTTATTACTTTGGGTTTAATGTAATCCCTTTAAACTCGAGAATTATTCCCAATTTATCCAGAGTTAAACCTTCCATGCATATGACAGGATATTCATTTTTATTTTATGTACCGAGTTAACGCTTTCTGAAGGGAAATGTCAGAATTATTCTACTCCACTGAACTTTTTGCCTTACCTTCCACTGCCATAAACCTTTGGTTTTCCTTTCTTATTTGGGTCATACTCAGCTGCTTCCTCTTCAGAACTCATCTCCTCCAAGCTGTCCTCTTCCAAGCTGTCATCCTCCAGGGTGTCCCCAGGATCCTGCCCCATCATCTCTTGATTTTCCAGGATCCTCTGCTGCAGTTCCAGCTGGTACTGCCTCTCCTTTTCCAGGCTCTCAGGGTTGGATTCCTGGGAATCCTCCAGGCTGGAGGAAGAGCTCCTTTCCCTTTCCCAGCTGGCAGGTTGGAAAACGGGTGGCACGAGGATTTTTGGAGGGACGTGGATGTTGTTCATGCTGTGAGTGTGTGGGGAAGGGAGTGGGATGTATTTCATGTTTGAAGAATTCATCCCGTGTTTTGCACTGATGGTTCACACCAGCCCTGTATTTGGAGAACACATAAACATAAAACTTATAATAATAATTAAAAGCTGCATTTTGGGTGCCACCATTAGGCTCAGAATCTGACCTTCTATTGTTCAAACAATTCTCTATTCTCATCTCTCCCACTGATTTTCCTTTAAGCAATAATGTCAAGGTCTCTACATATCAAATACAGGATTTACTGCTATGAAATCTCCACTATTTGTGGTAATAAATAATGCAAAACCAGCATGTGACAAAGGAAATGAAGCTGAGACAAAGCAACACGATGTTATCTGTTAACTTCTGAGAGCCAAAATAGATTTTGTTTGTTCTCTTCGTGCAACTTTATACCCTCTGGACATGTAAAATCAGCAGGAAGGTGGGACAGGGAACACAGTGAGAACTGGAGCTCCTTCTAAATTAGCATGAGAGTTTCTTTACTCCAGGTTGAAGTGCTCAGAAGTCGTTTGCTCTGCCAGATATTCCCAAGCTGAAGTGGGAGGGAGGCAAAGGAGTGTTCAGTGCTGAAATGTGTGTCAGCCACAGCACATCCCCGGGACCAGCACGGCTCCAGGGCCACAGGCACTGGCACTTAGCACCTGGGGATAAATCATTTCGGATATTTCGGATATTTCGGATATTTTAGCCCTGCTGGTCCCATCCTGCAGGCAGCTGTGACACCTGGACCGTCCCGTGTGTCCCTGTGTCCCCTGCAGTGTCCCCTGCAGCGCTGGGAGCAGGGTCTGCCATGGGCAGGGAAGCTGGGATCTCCTGGCCTGGAGCGGGACCTCAGCCCCCCGAGGAAATCCACTGTGTCCCCCCGAGGTGTCCCCTGTCCCCAGCCCCCTGTCCCTGCCTCCTCTCACCCCCAGTCCCCTCTCCCATGTCCCTTCTTCCATGTCCCTCACCCAGTCCTGTGTCGCCTGTCCCCAGTGTCCTCACCCACTCCCAATCCCACCTTCCCTGTCCCCTCACCCAGTCCCCTGTCCCAGCTCCTGTCCTGGACCCCCATTCCCTAGTGCCCTGTCCCCTCTTCCGAGTCCCCATCCCTGTCCAGTGTCCCTGTCCCTCTCATCCGCTCTCCCGTCCCATTCCCGTGTCCTGTGTCCTATTCCCTTGTCCCGTGTCCCTGTCCCGTGTCCCATTCCCGTGTCCCATTCCCGTGTCCTGTGTCCTATTCCCTTGTCCCGTGTCCCTGTCCCGTGTCCCGTGTCCCGGTCCCGTGTCCCATTCCCGTGTCCCATTCCCGTGTCCCGTGTCCCATTCCCGTGTCCCTCACCCGCTGTCCCGGCCCATTCCCGTTCCGGGCCCATTCCCGTGTCCCCGCTCCGTTGCCACGGTAACCGCGGAGGACGCCGGCCGCACCCACCAGGCGCGGGGCCGGGGGGGGGAGCGCGGTTCCTCCCCTGCCGCTGGCACTGTGGTAGCGCCCGGGCGCAGCCGCTTTCCGCTGAAAACTGGAATTATTGCCATTGAAATATGGAATTATTGCCATTGAAATATGGAATTGTTTCCATTGAAATATGGAATTGTTTCCATCTGAAAGCGGAATACGCATGGTCTCCTATCTCATTTGGTATTCAAACCGCAGTTTCCATGATTTCTCCCTACTTCCAGTGAGAAATAATAGTCTCAAATTAGTTTTATGTAATGAGATTAATGAGATTTACAGTGTCTGGTTCTGGGTTTCTCGGTGCAAAATAGACAGGGAGGAAGTGGAGGGGAAGAACTTCCTTCCATGGAGTTGGCAGAGCTCTGAGCTGCCCAGGGCTGTTTTGGATTCCTCATTTGGGGCCATCCCAACCCCACCTGGATGTGTCCCTGTGTCCCTGCTCCAGGTGTGACCCTGCATGGCCTGGGGGTGGCTCTGGGTGATCTCCAGAGCTCCCTTCCCACCTCAACTATTCCATGAGTCTGCAAATGACAAAAATCGTTGTAATTCACATTTCCTTTATTTTAGGGATTCATTCCTGTAAAGTCCTGGAGAACTCCCAGCTCTCTGCTGCCCTGACCCCAGGATTTGGGCAGTCCCATGTGGAACATCTGGAGACTTCACAGAATCCTCAAATCATAGAATAATTTGGGTTGGATTCCTGTTGTATTTAATTTAATTTAACCCTTTGGACATCAGGTTGCTTGGTTCAATGCAGCTGGAAATTCATGATTGGGATGACACACAGGGAGAAAATAAAAGCCACAGTTGGTTTGTAGCACCTGGGATTCCCTGGTGTCACAGAGGAGGTGACAAAACCAATCTTAAATCTCTTTATTGGGGCTGGGTGTTTTCCCAGGCCCCTGTTTGGGGGGATGAGCTGTTGGTGGCAGTGGCTCCTGAAATCCCCTGAGGGTTCCAGGGGACTCAGTCCAGGTTTCCAGTCCCATCTCCCTGCCCTGCTGGGTGACAAAACCAGCCCCAGGTGGCTTTGGGATGGAGCTCTTTGTGCCTTCTGCTCCTTGAAATCAAAATCCTGGAAAACTTGAATACAAATATCAGCAAACTGCAGTTTCCTGCCCCTTTTCCACAGTTATACATCTGTCTCCCTTCCACACTGAAATATTTTCTCACTTATTGCCACTGGATTGTTCTCTGGGGTTTCTGGATTCTTCTCTGGGGTTTCTGGATTCTTCTCTGGGGTTTCCACGTGCTCTTCTGTTACATATTGCATGTTGGATTTGGGATTTACAGCTAAAACACAACACATATTTATTAATTATTATTAATGGCTGCCACCTGCTCTGGCCACCGTCGGCAGCAATTAAATAAAACAAGAATTATTTCTGTTAATTAAAGTTTTTTACCTTGTCCATTCCTCTCATGGCCTGGACTGTCTTCGTTAGATCTGGATTTATAACTCTCCAGTGTCTGCTCTGAAACATCATTTTCTGTAGAAAAAACAAATTGAATTACAGAATGAGATTTTTTTTCCCCATGATTCTTTCTCACCCTCTGCCTTGAGCATAAAAATCCCGAGAGAAAAGTTATAAAATAGGGATTTCTTGAGCCAACAATTCCAAACCTCACCTCTCTTCCACACCCCGTGGGCTTTTTTCAGCTTCACCATGAAAAGCAGGACAATGATGAGCAGCACAAAAATCAGAGCAGCCACCAGCATGGGCAGCAGGAGGTTCTTCTCCTTCTTTACAAAGCTCTTGGATTCAGGATCTTGCTCTGGAACAGAGATTTATGTTGTTAAATTGTGTCTGGTAATGAACACAAGAATGATTTCATCTGGATGGAAATGGTGAGAGAGCAGAATTCACCCAATGAATGGTGAAGAATTCACCTGAATGTGAATAATTCACCTGAATGTGAATAATGAATTCATTTTGTGAATATTGAACTCACATTCATTAAATCTTGGACTTTACTTTAGGATGTGAGGTCAAGTTTTTTGTGGGATGAACAAGAACTGATTGAACGTGGAGGGCTTGTGCTTTGGCATAGCAAACAGCAAAATTTAGCTGTTATTTTTTTATATAAAAAAATTATTTTTTATTTTTTTGGGGTGTTACAGGTTTCTGTGGGTTAGAGGTCTCAGGGTTAGAGGATTAACCTGTCAGAAGATTTGGAGGGGTTTGTGCTCGGGGACAATCAGGAAGCTCAGGGCAGGTTTGGGAACTCACTCAGGTGTCCATACCGAGGGTTGGGGTGCAAATCCCTGTGGTATTTTCACACGGTGCTGGCACCTCTGTCCTGGCAGGTTCCTCCTCAGTGCCATTTCCACTGGGTGCTGCTTCAGTCCCTGGAGGAAGGGAAAGGAGAACAAAATTTCTCTGGAGGGATGTTTAAGAAATGTTCATTTCCCCAGCAGCTTCAGGGCTGCAGGTACTGCCCCTGATATAAGGTCTGTGTTCACTTCCCTAACTCTGCATTTAATTTTACTCTTTGTATTTTATTGTTTAAAACGCTTGGCATTTTATTTTATTAATTATTTAATTGTATTTAAATTTATTATCTTTATTAACACATCGTTAGAGAAACAATTTACAGCCAAATTAAAACCAAGCAGAGCTTGGTTATTTTGGAACTTTCCCTGTCCATCAGTTTGCTCCTCTTGCCTGAAAAACCAGCAATGAGCAGAAATCCTTCTGCTTGCAGCAGATATTTTGCTATTCCTGTCCTTGATTCCTCTTTTCCTGACAAACCCTGTCCTTTGCCACCACCCCCAGTGTCTGGTGAGGAAATTTCTTACCATTGAAACTTCCAGAAGTCGATGAAACTCCCAATTCTTCTGCTGTTGTTGTTTCTTCAGGCCCTGTGCAGACAGAGAGGTCAGCTCTGATTTCTTGTGGACACAGACAATTCATCCTTAGGTATAATTATATATAATATATAAATATATATATATATATAAAATTATATATAATATATACATACATATAACCATTAATTTCGATCTGCAGTGCTGAAATGATGGTGTGATTTCTTATGGACACAGACAATTCATCCTTAGGTATAATTATATATAATATGTAATATATAAATGTATATATAGCCATTAACTTTTGATCTGCAATGCTGTGAAATGTTGTAAAACTTTGCATTAATAAGAGATTTTCCTTTCCTTTTCACACTCAGTAAAAGCCACAGAATTCCAGAGTGGTTTGGCTTGGAATGGACCTGAAATCCCCTCTGGTTCCATCCCCTTTTAAGAGATTCAGGTTCCCTTTCCGTGGACGTTGTCCTGACACGTGTCTGGATTTATCAGACTGTATTTATCAGGATTTATTAATTTTATGCTGTCTGCAATCACTGATATATCACTTTTAAACCAACAGAAACCAAGAGCTTGGACATGTCTAAAGCAGCAGATTTGTCACTGCTGTGCAAAAAAACTCTTGGTGAGGTTTTGGGCGATTTATTTGGGTTGTGGAGCTTTTGATTGTGCCAGAAAAAAAAAAAAATCCAAAACAAATTAAAAAAAAAACCTCCCGAGTTTGGGAAGTGCAGGCTGATGAAGAGTTGTTGCACAGTGCCATCTAGTGCAGCCCACCCGGAGCATCCCAGCCTGGCTGTGCCCTCCTTCCCCCAAGGACAGGGATTTGGGCTGCTTGCAGAGCTGGGAAATGGAGAGAACGAGCAGCGAGTGCTGTGCTCTGTGTCCCGCACTCCTCTGTGCCACGGGGTTGTGCCCGGCAGCATTTCTGTATTTATGATTTCAGGTTCGAGAAATTCAGTTTGATAAACTCACCGGTAGATGTGACATCTGGGAGGTTTGGCTGGGCTGGTGTTGGTGCTGAGCTGGAAACTTCTGCATCTTTTGGGGATAAAGAAGGGCTGGAAACTTCTGCATCTTTTGGGGATAAAGAAGGGCTGGAAACTTCTGGATCTTTTGGGGATAAAGAAGGGCTGGAAACTTCTGGAACTTCTGGGGATGCAGAAGGGCTGGAAACTCCTGGATTCTCTGGAGATGCAGAGGGACTGGAAACTTCTGGATCTTTTGGGGATGCAGAAGGACTGGAAACTTCTGGATATTTTGGAGATGCAGAAGGGTTGGAAATTACTGGATCTTTTGGGAATACAGAAAGGCTGGAAACTTCTGTACTCTCTGGAGATGCAGAGGGGCTGGGAACTTTTGCATCTTTTGGGGATGCAGAGGGACTGGAATCTTCTGGATCTTTAGGAGATGAAGAAGGGCTGGTACCTGCTGGATTCTCTGGAGAACTGGGAGCTGCTGGATTCTCTGAAGGGTTGGGACCTTCTGCACCCTCTGAAAGTCTGGTTGGTTGGTTGCAGCCTAAATAAACCCCCCCAAAAACGACAAAAGTCAGAAGAGGCTTTGCCACAGAACAGATCCTTGAAAAGGCACCCTGCCCTGCCCCATGCTCTGCATTGTTTGGGTTTTCTGTCTGATCCAGGGTTTCAGTTTCAGTCCCTCAGCTTTCCTGCCCTCAGAATATATTTGCTGCTCTGAAATGAGGAATAAAACGAAACATTTTTCCTTGGGGAGCTTGGGGCAGGCGCTGCTGCTCAGATCTGCCACCGAGAACATGTCCGAACCCTTTTTGTCCCAAATTCCTCCTTTAAAAGCAGATCCCATATGCAAAGTCACAGACTCTGGGCTCCTGGGTGTGTCTGCATCATTTTCACACCTGAGGGCAGTGGAATTGGAGAGGCAGAGCTGCAGTACCTGGGCTGGGGAGGTCCTGGAAGTGGAGAGATGCCATCAGCCTCTGTCCCCTGAGTGCAGGGTGCTGGAGGATGCAGCTGGCTGTCACCTGGGGGCTGTAGCTGAGGATCCTCAGGGTGCTGCTTGTGCTCCATTTCTTCCCATCAGCTCCCAGCTGGTGCCTGGTGTCACCTGTCACCCGTTGGGAAAAAAAAAAAAAAATAAAAAAAAAATGAGGGTTTCTAGCCCAGAGCAATAAATAAAAGCATTTTTATCACCCTGAAATCCTGTTCTCCATCTCTCCTACAGCACAGGTTTGACTCTTCCCCTTTCCCAGCTGCTGGAAGTTAAACACGAGGATTCCTTGCCTTGCCACAAGGAACTGGGGGGAGTCTGATGTGATTCCCAGTCCTCCAGGTAAACTGGTGATATGGAAAAAGAAAGTATTTGATGTGGCCAGAGATGTGCTTGAACAGCCCTGGTGGACAGGGAGGTGTTCCAGATATTTACCTGGAGGGCACAAATATTTCTGTTTATAATGCAGAGGTTCTGATTCTTCCCCTTTTTCTGTTACCCTTAAATGAAAGAAATCCCCTATTTCCAAATGAACCTTTACAGATCAGCATTTCTCAACCCTCTTTGCCATCCCCAAGAGCTCCAAAAGGATTTCAGAGTGGTTTTGCTGGGAAGGAAATCATCTTTGTCAGCACCAGCTCAGTAATTACAGCTGGTTTGCCCCTGCTGAGCCCTGGTGCAACTGTGGTGTTGCCAATAATTAAGATTTATTAACTATTTTCTGATTAGTGTAAATATTTGCAGGAAGTGATTAAAGCTGGGAATGGAAGGGGGAGGATGGAGAGTTACTCCAAGCCTTCAAAAAATGGAGAAATACACATGCAGAAAGTTGAGAAATAGTGGATTAAGGCAATAATTTTTTTATCTTTCAAACAATTAAATTTGTGTCTCCAACCTCTTGCTGCTCTGAAAGCCAGCCCCAAATAAACCAACCCAGCTCAGGCCCTGGGGGCTTTGCTGGGGGTGTGAGGTGACAGCTCAGGTATTTCCTCTGCTCCCAAGGCAAGGAGGAGGTAAAGATAAGGAGAGGTTTTTGTTAAAATGTTGGAGAAATGCATTGCTGGCTTGAAGGAGGTGTTTAGAGTCAGAACTGTGAGTTGTGATGTCACAAAAAATTCACTTTTTCAGGGTGGTCTCAGGATTGGGGAACCCCCTGGTTTTAGAAAAAAAACAGAGAAACAGAGATAAAAAATCAAGGGGGACATATTGAGGTTTTTCTGATTCCCCAGACCCTCACAGCCAACTCTTCCCAAACACAGGCAGGATTTTAAAAGCTGCTTTTCCACTGCTCTAGAGCACCTTTTTTCATTAATACCCATCTATCTGCCAACCCGATTTATTTTTATTTTTAACTCTAATTTCTATCTACATTCAGGCCAGAAAACACAAATCTCTGCTGTTTTCTAGAGCTCTGATTTTATCTATTTAAAAATAAACCATCTTGGGGCAGGGGAGGTGACAGCTTCACCTTTAAATCCGTTGTTTGATGATGCAAAACACAAGGAAGAGCTTGTTGATGTGTGAAAGAAAAGCCATTTGCATCTGTGAGTGTTGTTCTCATATTTTGATACAGATGTGCACTGGAGCTGCTCAGGCAGTGATTTTTAGAAGAATTCTATTTATAGCACTGTTAGAATGGCAGTTATTTGTGTAACAGACAGGTTAAAGGAGAAGAAAAGCTGCTGGGGCTTTGCAAATCGTGGCTCCAGGATTTGGGGTTTGTTTGATCCCAGTGGAATTCAGTGCTGAGGTTCCAGGATTATTTGGTTTCTTTTATTCCACTGAAATTTAGAGCTGAGGTTCCAGGATTTGGGGTTTATTTTATCCCTGCAGAATTTAGTGCTGAAATTCCAGGGATTTGGGTTTATTTTATTCCACTGGAATTCAGTTCTGAAATTCCAGGGATTTGGGTTTATTTTATTCCACTGAAATTTAGTGCTGAAATTCCAGGATTTGGGGTTTTTTTTATTCCACTGGAATTCAGTTCTGAGGTTCTGAGGTTCCAGGATTTGGAGTTTATTTTATCCCAGTGGAATTCATTTTTTTGTTTATTTTATCCTAGTGGAAATTGGTGCTGAGGTTCCCAGTGGAATTCAGTGCTGAAGTTCCAGGGGTTTTGGTTCATTTTATCTGGGTGAAATTCAGTGCTCAGGTTCCAGGATTTTGGGTTTATTTTATCCCTGTGGAATTCAGTGCTGAGGTTCCAGGGGTTTGGGTTCATTTTATTCCACTGGAATTCAGTGCTGAGGTTCCAGGATTTTGGGTTCCTTTTATCCCTGTAGAATTTAGTGCTGAAATTCCAGGGATTTGGGTTTATTTTATCCCTGTAGAATTTTGACTGCTCCCCAGACCTGCACCAAGCTGGAGGGATGAGTGGCAGACCCAGCTGATATTTCACCTCCACTATCTTTAAACCACCCCAAAAACTGATAAAAACAAATTTTAGTGCTTAACCCTGTTTTTTTAACTCTTACCTGAGAGCTCTATCCCATTGTCCAACAGCCAGGAAATCTGGGGCTGGGGTTTGCTCCCCTGGGTGTAGCAGGAGAGTTTGATGCCTTTTCCTGCATCCTGGGACACTTCCAGCACTGGATGGGAAGGAGCAGCTGCAGCAGGAAGATTTAGGATCAGTTTAAGGGCATTTTCTACTCGTTTTTATGAGATTATTGGAGGGGACTGAGCTAAAAGCAAAATTATGTGTTGAGCGCCATGGAAAAATGCAGGTTTTGATTTGAGGAGCTGGATCTGTGTCTGCTCCTCTGAAAAAAAAAATAATTTACCCAAAATCTCCACCTTCTGCTTCTTGCTTTGGAAGTGCCTGCTGTAGTAGAAGCAGCTGTAAATTCCTTCATCCTGCACTGTCACGTTGGACAGCTGGATGGATAATTCATCCTTGGAGTAATGCAGGAGTTTGTACCTCTGGTCTCTTAAAACTGCAAGGGAAAGAAACCACGGGGGTTGGTTCAGAAGAGGAAGTCAAAGCATGAGGAGAGTTTTTATTGTATGGCGTTTTAAAAAGTCAAGTTTTCAATGAAAGCATCTCCTAGGGCACCTCTACTCTCCTTTTCTCTCGATTTTCTTTAATTCTTTCCTCCTGCTGCATAATTTACAGGAGCCCTCAGGGTCAGCCCAACAAGTCCATGAACTTCTCCTACAATTGCAGCACAGAAAATGCAACTTTCTGCCCTTAAATTAAACTGAAACTGGGGGTTTGTACAATCATCGGGGGAAGGAGACCTCAAAAACTCTCTTTTTATTTCAATTTTTTTTTTTAAGCTGAAGTTTTGATAAAATACTGAGCTGGAAGGAAATTCCAGCAATTTCTGGATTAAATATGAAAGGATTTTGAGACCATCATGCTGTAAGACTCATGTAAGACTTTATTTGTAGATCAAACTGGAGGGAACTGATTCCCAAAGTGGTTCTTTGGAGAAGCAATGTGACAGAGGCTCCCAGTGGTGACTCAGATGAAGAATCAAAACCTCCATGTGCAGTGCCAGGTTTGGTTTCTCCCTAAACAAGGGGGAGAAACTTTCCTTTGCATTGCAAAAGGAAAATATTAAATGTTCTCCAGGATCCAAATGCTTTGGGAACTCCAGCCCTTGTGGGTGTTGCTCCAATGGACACTCAGTTCCTTCCCTACCCCTAAGAAATTGCCTACCTCTGTGGGAAAAAATACTGAGAACAAAAAATCCTAAGAGCATAAATACATGGAGATAAGTGATGGAGAGTGATTTCCTCCAGTTAGTAAATAATCAGATTATTTGACTGCAGCAGGGGATTTGGGGAGCCTGGATGTCCCAGCAGCACAGGCTGGGTCACAACAGCTCCAATTCCAAATGGATCAGCCCCATTTCCCCTGGCAATCAAGGACACCTCACTGCCTCAGGCCTGAGAGATGGAAACAAAAGGGAGTTGGGGGCAGCAAACTTGGGGTAAATGACTTCATTACCTGGAGCTGGAATTGGAAGATGAACCCCCAAAATGCAAATGGCCCAAACTTATCAAAGTGTGCAAACCCGGGACCCATTGTCCATTTTGGTTTGTCTGCCCTAAATGTACCTGAATAATTCAATTCCTAGAACTGCTTTTTATTCCCTTAATTTTGCCTGCTCTCTGTTTTTAGGTAGCCCCAAAACCCATCAGTTTCTGGTGCCCAGGAAGGGACAAAAAGGATCCAAAGGATTCAGACCCAGCTCCAGCCCCCCCAGAGCCCCCCTGGCCAGCTCAGTGTCCCCAGCCCTGGAGGGAAATGTCACCACGCTGGGGTTTCACACTTACCCCGCTGAGCATTGAAGAAAATGGTGAAACCTTTAGGGTTTAACCACTGCAGGGTAGAGTTGTTGCTGCTGAGGGTGCTGAAGGTACAGGAAAGTTTTAGGTTTTCTCCTTCCTTCAGAGTCACAGAGTCACCAGGAGCCCCTGGAAACCCCCCTGCCACACACCAGGGGAAAAAACAAGTGGGGATGGTGACACAAAGCAAAGCAGTGATGTTTTGCACAAAGTAATGTGTTAATTTTTCTTTTTTGCAATTTTTTTTTTAAGTATTTCTACATTGCCAGTATGGTTGTAGGGATATAAATAAATTATTGTCATTGGACAGGTTATCACAGGCACTGTGTGACAAAGGTTTGGGATCTTCACCTGCCAGCACGACCAGATTTTATTATTAAACCAGTTTTAGTTATTAGCCAAGAAAGCATTTCACTATTAGCCAGCAAAGAAGTGAAGCAGACCCATTTCATGCACTCTCTCCCTATATTTAAACACAAACATTCCATTTTCACGTATTCCATTATTATACCTAAATTATTTAAGGTGCCTTCCAACCCAAACCATTCTCTGATTTTATGTTCCATTCTGGAGCTGTTGAACCTGATTTGCTCAGTGTGTGACTGAGCAGTGAATCATTTCCCAACACCTCTAAAAATGAGGTTTTTTTATTCAGAAATGAAACTTCTTTTGAAAAAACCACCAAACCTGACCTGGCACAGGTTACTAAAATGAAATTTCACTCTCTCTTCTCCCAGCTCATTTCACAGGCGGGCAGTAAAATGGATTTTTTCTCTCCAGACATTCGAAGGCAGATAAAACACTTTGTGAAAATATTTGATGACCTGGAATGAATTGCCTTCTCCATGCCCTGGAGAATACAAAGATCGGTGCCTGGCTTGGAGTTAAGCAAATAGGCAGCAGCAGAGTTTTGTTTTCATTCCTGTTTTGTGTGTTTTGATTTGATTTTCCAGGTAGCTGCTGGCTGCCAGTTCCCACTGCAGTTTGGGGAAATGAATCTTTCTGGGCTTCGGGGAAGATTTTAACATTCTTATAAAATTTAAATCGCTCAGAAATGAAGGTTTGTTTGTTTGGTTTTTTTTTTTCTGGAGCTGATTTTTGCACCTCTGGAATCAGCCTTGTGTCCCTGCAAGGGCAGTTTCTCATGGGGACGGTGGCTGTGCCTGTCCTTGAGAGGAGCTGTGGCAGGAGGTGAGAGTTGTTTAGAGGCAGCTGGGGGTTGTCTGTGGTTTTCCACAGCCCCCTCGGGTATTTCTGTCCCCGTGATGGTTTCCTGTCCCCAGCAGCAGCCTGGGGTCTGGCACATCACACCTTTGGGGGTGAGAGCGGTGAGGCTGAGCAGGAAGAGGTGTTGCTTGCTTTTCCAAACCGGGGCAGAAAGGTAATTTCCATGGGAGACCACTGGAAATTTATTTATTCAGAGTATTACTCACAAAGCAGCTCTCCCCTGCACAGGGGCTCTGCTCTGCAGCCACTGTGGTCACTAAATGTGGGAGATGTCCCCCCATGGCAGCTCCAGGGGTGGTGGCTTTTGTGCCATGGGGATCCCACCTGCAAAAACCACTCTGCCATCAAGATCCACCTTCTGGGCAGGAAAAGGCAGCAATTTCGTGCTGGGAATTGCAGGAGGCACTGAGCAGAGTGGTTCTACCCTGGTTGCTATTCTTGGAGCCCCCAGGAAGTGACTGAGAGCTCCTTGCACTGAGACTTGCACTGAGCATCAGTGCAGAGCTATCTGTGAGCCTCTAACCCAAAATCAACCTCATTTCATGGGTTAGTTTTGGTGCAGAGCTATCTGTGAGCCTCTAACCCAAAATCAACCTCATTTCATGAGTTAGTTTTGGTGCAGTTATCTGTGAGCCTGTAACCCAAAATCAACCTCATTTCATGAGTTAGTTTTGGTGCAGTTATCTGTGAGCCTGTAACCCAAAATCAACCTCATTTCATGAGTTGTTTTTCTTCTGGCTGCTGACCAGTGAATGGAGCTGAATTAATTCTGGAAGCCAAGGCAGCAGCTACAAATTCATCGTGCAGGAGTCCGTGTGAAATAGGGAAGGGGGTTGTACTGGGAATTAGCAAATTATCAGCAGCAGCCCTGCAGCAGCTTCTGCTGCAGAGTTTGTGAAGGCGGGAGAGGGAATATTGCTCCAGCCCCAGGATCGTGCATCCATTTCTCCTGGAGGTCAGGAGTGAAGCCTGCAGGGATCCTGGGTGTGGATTCCTGCCTTGCTCCTTCATTCCTTCCTTGGATCTTCTGTTAGATCCTCCTCCGTTTGACACAGTCAGACATGATCCTGTCACCCTCTCCTGTGTCTGAATTACAGCAGATCCAGAGGAGCTGCCTCCTCTAGCAGGGCTGAGGAGATTGAGCATCCAAAGTGCTTTTCTTTTTCAAAGTATTTTGCAAGTTCTCCTTAAATTGTTCTGATTTCTATCAGCCTCTTTTTACACAATGCATGAACACACGTGGATTTCTGACCCAGGCAAAGCAAGCTGAGATCCTCTGCCCAAATTTAAGGCAGAATCTCCTGATACCCCAATGCTTTGTCACCTCAAGCTGCCAGACTCGATCTTACTGATCCTGGCTTTAGGAGCCAGCGAGCTTTGGGAATGAGGTGACAATATTATTTTGTCACCCAGAGACCAACAGCTGGAGCTCTGGGAGCAGAGTTTTGCCAGCTGGACTGGAAAGGAGAGCTGGAAGGAGCTGAGCCCGGGCTTACCTTGCAGCAGGAGCAGAGGCAGGAGGGTGAGCAGCACCCTGAGGACGGTCATGCTGTGCTGAGCTGGGCTTGGCTTCCTCCCTCTGCGGGGCTGCTGCCACCACAGGTCCCTTTTCAGCACGGGGGGAGCACATTTACCGTGACTTCATCACCCCGGGGTCTCTCCTCTGTCCCCACCTCGTGTTTCCTCTGTGTTGGTGTGTGCTGAGAAATCAGTGACCTCACGGGTCCCTCCGAAGGAACTGGTGGGTGACAGCACCGGGGGACTTGGGATTTCACCACGCCAGCCCTGCCAGGCTCAGCTCAGGGAGGGATGCACGGAGGGGGAGAAGGTAAAAAATTAGAGAAATATGGGTTTGGGGTCACCCTGATGCTGTGATGGTAAAAAAAATAGGGAAATACGAGTTTGGAGTCACCCTGATGCTGTGATGGTAGAGAAATATGGGTTTGGGATCACCCTGCTGCTGTGATGGTAAAAGATGAGAGAAATAATGATTTGGGGTCACCCTGCTCTGTGATGGTAAAAGATTAGAGAAATATGGGTTTGGGATCACCCTAATGCTGTGATGGGAAGAGATGAGAGAAATAATGATTTGGGGTCACCCTGATGCTGTGATGGTAAAATATTAGAGAAATATGGGTTTGGGATCACCCTGCTCTGTGATGGGAAGGGATTACAGAATATGGGTTTGGGGTCACCCTGCTGTTATGATGATTAGAGAAATAATGATTTGGGGTCACCCTGCTGCTGTGGTGCCACAGGATTTCATTCCCCAAGATGAGGAGGTGCCCAGGGTGGCAGCACTTAGGTGGTGGATGTGCCTGAAAACCCATTTGACATCTCTCCATTACAGCAAAGTCACTCTGTGCTGTTGGCCCGGGGGGTTTTTGGCTGGCTCTGCCTGCAGGGATGCTGCAGAAAATGGGAAAAGGGAATTTCTGCCTGGCCTTTGTGGCTCTGCAGGGAGGAGGGATGGGGACATCAGCAGGGGACACGATTTGGGTTTCCCCTGTCCCCTTGCAGGTCTGATTATTGCAGGTTTGTGTCACCCCAGGTGTGTGATAAGCACTGACATCACATTTATCCATCTTAGGATTTGTGATTTCCAAAAAAGAAATTCTGGCAGATCCTCTTCTGACCCTCCTTTGCAACTGCTCAGAATTTGGTGTGGACAGTTTTACTGTCAAAATAAACTGAATTTGATGAGATAATTATGGTTTAAAACCTGTGGGTGCTTGAGGGGACAAAATGGTTAATTATACACATTGTGTGCTTTATTCCTGATTTATTAGGACCTGTTTCCATGAAACTTTCAGATGTAGGGAAATGCATCACTCAGTGGATATTTGGTTGATAAAAGCTGTGGCTTTTGTGTTCATCATTATTAAACAATTTTACTGGAAAACAGAGCTGCAGGTCATGAATTTAAAGCAGCTGGGTTGAAAGATAAAACTCTGGTTGGATTCAAAAATCCAGATTAAGAAAGATGTGTTGGAAAAGTAAGTTTGGTTTGAAAGTTGTGCCTTCAATTCCTCACATCCAAACCTGAGAGTGAAATAACTCCGGGGAAAAACTGAATCCAGAGGGAAAAACTGAATCCAGAGGGAAAATCCCATCCCCGAGCATGGAAAACCAGAGCTGAGAGCATTTTGTGCCATCTGCTGTCAAGTGAATGAATTTCAGCCTCAGGAAAAGAAAAACTGCAGCTCAAAATTCCTGCACACTCCAGAGGAAATCTGAAATAGGAAGGGTGCTTGGCATCTTTATTGAATCACCTATGAGATCTTTTTGTCTGACTTCTGAGAATTCCATTTAATGTGAGAAGCAAATTAAAATGCAGTGGTTGTTTTAACAGTTGTTAGCACTCAAAACTGAGATTAAAAACAACCACCCACCCCCCTGCCTGCCCCACCCCCAAAATAAAAAAATACAGATGTCACAGGTAATTACAGCTATTTTTGGCAATACAATTATTGGGTTTTTTTTAAACAGCAAACATTTTTTTTTCCTCAAATAAATACAATCTGCTCACACGAAATAAAAAAACCAAAAACCGTAATAAACAGAATGATACAACAGGTTGAAAATGAAATAAAACAAACAAACAAAAAAAGGAGCTGTTGGTAACATCAAGTCTGAAGAGATGTCGTGGAGAGAAAAGTTCAGAAAATGCATTTTCATGGGAAAGAAGAAAGGAACTGGCTGAGGATTTTCTGTTATGGGTTTGAAGATTCCCTGGGGAAGGAATTTGAGGGAGTGGGGAGCAGCAAGAAGTGATTCAGAGCCTTTGCCAATCGCAGCCACTGTTAATTACATTTATTTTGTTCATTGATCCCCATCCCAAGCACGTCTGCTCCCCCCTCACTCCCATTTGTGATTTCAAAATCATTTCCTCTGGGTCTCTTTTTACAGAAACGAACCCAAACCACAAACCAGAGCCATTATTTGGGGATAAAAATCACCACTCTCATTAAATTAACCAGAATTTGATCACAGCAGGAGGCTCCCGGCCTCAGCCAACTTCTGTCTGAAACTGCTCAGTCGGACTGAAAAGGGAAATACCAATTTTTTTCTGAAATTATCACGGTCTGGATCCTCATTTTGCATAAAAAAAGCAAAGCTCTGTTGATTCGAGTGTAATGTCAATTTAATGATTGTCTTTTTCTAAGCAAATTATGAAAATTAACCATTTATTCCTGGCAGGTTTGCAGCTTTTTTTCCTTAATTGTGGAAAGAAGGAAAAAATCTGTCAGAATAAAACTTGGGATTCGATGCAGCTCACAGTGGAGGAAAAGATTTTGGAGAGATCAAGTTGAATGTTCAGGGACAAAACACTGGAGTGGCATTAAATCCACATTAATGAGCAGCAGTGGGGTGAAAGTGAAGCAGCAATTCTTTTGCCTTCTTTACCTCTCGATTATAAATTTAAAAGGAACAACTTTTTTTTTTTTTTTTTTTTCACTTTTTTCCCTCCCAAAAGACAGCTTAACACAAAACCCCCCAGGGAAAACTCAAAATGCTGAAGAAAATAAATTTTTTCTCCCTGTGATTCTTGACACCTAATTCGAGACAAGACGACAATTGTCAAAATATTTCCCAAACATCCAAAAATATATATATATATATTTAAAGAAGAGTATTTAAACATCTACCTCCTCAAGCAGAACACTTCTTTTCTCTATTACTGTATCAAAGAGCAGCTACCACCACTCCAATTGTGCATTCAGCTTTTGCTCCCTCTCTGTTTAAAAGAAACTCCTTTTAATTCACTCAACTCCAGCAGGATCTGAGCAGCCTCCACTCTTCCTACAGGCAATAAATATTAAAATATAACAATATTTCTTGCCCCAATTTGTACCTTGCTGGCATGAAACAAAAAAATCTGGAGAATTCACACGCCTCAGCAACCGATTTTTTTTTTTTTTTTGTATGATTGTCAAATATTTAATTTTAAACTTTTTTTGCATGGAGGAAAACAAGCCAGAAATTCTCTTCAGAATGTCTGTACACAGCCAAAAATAGTTTAAATGACAATTCAAAATTAACCTGACAGCGACAAAACCACACATGGGCAGGTTGGGTTTTGTTTTTTTTTTCCTGCCCTGTCCTAAATTTTCTCCCTGACTTTTCAGTTCCATCCCTGCTATAATAAAGCACTTATGAGTGGCCTAAGGTGTGTTAGACAGTCCTAAAGGTAGAAATAAGGGAATATTCCTGTGGGATATTGGCCAGGATGGGCTCTGCTCTGCTCCAAACTCACCTCAGCCCCTCGGGGTTTGTTCCACCCCAATTATTTCACCTCTTTTGGGAAGAGGGAATTGCAGTTTGTCACTCCTTGCTTCTTGTGGCAGCTTGAAGGAGGTGACAGCAGCTCTGCCCAAAGGGAAAATCCACCAGAACAGCAGCCAAAAGTTGATTTTTTCTATGATGAATCAACACCAAATGTGGCCAGTGTTGACTCCTCTCACCCCTTTCCAAGGAGGGCATCGAGCTTTGAGCAGAGGCAGAGCTGGGCAAGGATGGCACAAAGTCTCTCCTGCCACACCCCAGCCTGCCCTGGCTGCTGCTTTCTGCTTTTTGTGTTTTATGTTTTCCATCTGCAGCTGAGGCTGCCCCATCCCTGCAAGTGTCCAAGGCCAGCCTGGTCTGTCCCTGCTCCTGGAGCTGCAGGAGCTTTAAGGTCTTTTCCAACCCAAACCGTTCTGGGATGATTCTGTTTCTGGGAATACTCAAACTTGTGGCCCAAACCAAAAAAGAGTGTGCCTAAATCTCTTTCATCCCATTTAAACTCATTTTTAATACCTGCTGACAGCAAGCCTGAAGTGCCTGCAGCAACTTTTTGACCCAAGGCTGATAATTTTGAATAATTCTGATCCTAAAACCCCCTGCTCTGATGCCACTTTATGCTATAAATACCCACTGTGGAGCATTTGGGATGCTTTTAGCATCCTGCAGGCTCTGGCACCAAGAGGATCCCCCTTGTGAACCCAAAGATCTCTAATTTAGAGATGGAAACTCTCCTTTTCCAATTTCCCCCACATCCCAACCCTTCCCTCCCTGGACAAATAGCATTAAATGCTGTTCCTAAATTGAAGTGTGCTGGGGAATTTTTGGCTGCTTTGTCTTTATGACAGATGGCACTTGGGAATGAAGGGGAAGGAAGCAAAGCACTCAGAATTCCAGCTGAATTCCAGCAGCTTTTTCATCCCATCACTCCTGGAGCAACCTGCTGGCTGCACAATCTCACCAGGACTGCCAAAGGGACACAAAGTCACTGCTGGGTGTATGGCCAGCACAAAAAATCCCAGTACAAAAGGGAAAACCCCTTTTCCAAACCTTCTGAAGGGAATTTCAACAGCACAAACCTTTGAGGCTGTGTCTGGTGTCTTCTTCCCCCCCCCGCCCTTTCACTCCTGGAACCAGTCTTAAAGTTGCAGAATTTAATATTCAACACCAACAGAACAGACGATTTGGGGATATAGGCATCATACAGTCACCCCAAGACATCTGGGAACACAGGTGGATTTCAATAACCAAAATAAAGGACTAAAATCCCAAATCTGAACTTTCTAAATCCCTCAGGTTTGGTTGGAAAAGGCTTCTTTTATCTCCACTTCAAAGAAATTCATCCCACCTTTTGTTGCACTGACTTTTCATGCTCAAACTTCACCTGTAACTGATGTGAAATTCGGAATTTTCCTCAACATCAACCAATCTCTGCACAATATCCAACACATTTTGGGCACTCCCATCTCTGTCTGCTCAGGCAGAGGAGAGGATTGACCTGGTTCATCCTGCAGAGGCAATGCTGGACTCATTTCCAGCCTGGAAATTTGATTTTTATGGAAGGTGCTGAGGGTTTGGGGGCTGGGAGTGGAGCAAGCACGAGGTGCTGAACAAGCCTGCAGATGCTTTGCAAAAATAGCAGTGAGAAAACAACCCCAGCATCCTGCCTGACACAGGGCTCATTGTTCCTACCCTGCTGCAGGTGGCAGTGAAAGTGTCACCAGAGCTCCCTTCAAGGTGGGGAAACCAACCCTGAGCTGACTCTGTGCTGTGAAAGAGCCTCAAGCTGCATTTTTATTTTTTTTTTTCCCCCTTTTCAAATCAAACCCCTTTTGCTGTAAATGAGACTTTTGGCCTGGCTGTGGCTGTGTGAGATATGCTTTGAGTGACCCACTGGACACGTGGTGAGGGATTTTTTCCTGCTGTCAATAAAACACAAAGAAGAAGAAACATTCTCCAACGCTGGGAAAGGCCATGGGTTGTCCTTGCTGGGCTTTTCCCTATTCCTGCAGGAGGGTTTCTCTCCAGTTAAAGCCTCCAGTTGGTCCATGTGTGAGAGGGAGGATGGGAGGGTCTGTGAGCTGCCAAACACCAGTGTCCCCCAGTTCTTCACAGGAGCAAAAGCCCAGGTAGGGAATCTGTGAGGAGAGAGATGGAATTAAGGCAAAAAGCAAGGACTGGGCTGGGCAATCCCAAGGGATGAAGCCCTGCTGTGCTACTCCAGAATTTCACCCTTTTTCTCTCTTTCCCCCTCCCAAAGTCCATTCTCAGATGGTGATTGACAGACTGTGCACCACTGCCTGTGCAAAACCAGATTATACCCTCGGGATGTGGGCTAAAAATGTGGTTTTGAATGGAATGTAGTTTTAAATGGAATGTAGGTTTAAATAGGGACCAGCTCAAACCCAGTGTGGTCCCAAACCAGCACAGCTCTGGGGGAAATAGGGATGTTCCTGCAGCTCAGGGGTTCCCAGGTAAACCCTGAATATCCCAGGGAGCCTCTGCAAGGCTGGCAGAGGGCAGGGAAGGAGAGGAAGTTAAAAAACCCATTTTAATTTCCAGCCTTTTGGTGGTTAACATCTCTTTAGGTGAGAAGGGGAAGTGCTGTAGGGTTGAAGTGCCCTTCTTACTGTGCTGGAGGGATTTGGGGCTCCCTGCACAGCTCCTGGTACCCACAAAGCACAAAATCCCTGCAAACCCATCTCAGGTGGACACCTGACCCCACAAAGCACAAAAAAATCCCTACAAACCCATCTCAGGTGGACACCTGACCCCACACCCTGTCCCAGCCTCTCAACCCCTTCTCCTTCACCCTCCTGACTCCTGAAATGAGTGAAACTCAGAGCAGAGCCTGCCCCAGCACGTTGTAAATTGATTTTTCTCTCTGCAGAGCCAGGGCTCTGCTCCTTGCTGCCATTTACCTTTCGGACCATCTGCACAAAATCCTTGGAGTTCTGAGGTGACAGCCCTTGGAGCTGGCAGGTACAGGCCTCCAGGGAGGATGCATGAGCCACGATCAGGATGTTATTTCCTGCAATAAAATGACAAACACAGGCTGAGGAGGGAGGTAAAGCCACATTTAGGGGTTGGTGCCCAAGATCAGGCAGCCATGTAAAACATTTAATGGTATAACAACACATCAAACTGTGAATGGAGGGGAAAATGTGATTTGTTAACACGTTTAGAGCATTTCTCAATTTCAGGGTAATGGTTTAAAAATGCTTTCTGGAGAAAACAAGAATTCCAGTGAGATTTCAGCTGTGTTGGGAAGCAGATGCTTTTTGCCTACGCAAAAATTAATTCCTATTACAACAAACACTTTAATTTCACTTGCTGGCTTTCCACAGTGGCAGCTTTACATTTCCATTTCCGAGATCTTTTTACAAGCAATGCCCCACTGTGCTTTTGAATTTTGTGTGCAAACCATTAAAATCAAAGCTTAGAATGCAGAGGCAGGTCAGTGAGATAAAATCAGTGACAACACCAGAATTTAGGAATTCTCAGAACGTTGTGGATGAACAATAACAGCTAGGGATTTTTTTAAAAAAAATCAATATTGTGTTTGGAGAACAATAAGGTCTTTATGGGAATATAATTTGGAGAAGGAACTCGGAGAGGGGAGGGAAAATGCCCCATTTAATGTTGGGAATACACAGCAGAGGGCAAATAATTCATTTATTCCCATGGGAAACAGCTGCCATTGGGTCAGAATCCCTAAAATAATTCTGCTATTTAACTTTATGGCCCTCTCTTATAAGGTGAGTGTATCTGAAATGATAGTTCTGGTGCAGGACTTTGCAGTGCTTCTGGGAGAGAGATACAAGTGTGGGAATTCATCCCCTAAGAGAGAAAGATTGCTCAGGAATGCTGGAATTCAATACTGGAATTTTCAGCCCCTCTGCAGCACTCACCTTTGCCTTTACATTCACTGATGATTTCCTTTGTTACTTGGTAGCTTCTGCTTATGTAGGTATCATAGGACTCTGAAACCACCAACTTGCTGACAGGAATATGAGGTCTGTGAGGAGAAAAACACATCCAGTAAATTGTAAAAATAAAGAATTCCAAGTGCAAGCTCTGTGAGGAGAAAAACACATCCAGTAAATGGCAAAAGCAAAAAAAAAAAAATTCAAAGTGCAAATCGTGATTCATCTGGAAGTATGTGTTCTTAAACTGATCCTAAAAATCCAGAACTGGGGGGGGACTGTGGTGATCTCTAAACTTCAAGAGTGATTTGTTGACCATTCCTGCATGGAGATATTTGGGGAAATGTGAAGAGCTTCCTCTGCTGGGGACCAGCCCATGGAGGCAGCCTCTGACACTCCGAGTGTGCTCCTGTTCCTTCTGCACTGGAGATGCTGCTCTGGGCTGAGCTGGGCTGGTTTGGGGGAAAAATTCCCTCCTGGGAGGGTGGGCAGGGCTGGCACAGGGTGCCCAGAGAAGCTGTGGCTGCCCCTGGATCCCTGGAAGTGTCCCAGGCCAGGCTGGATGGGGCTTGGAACACCCTGGGATAGGGGAAGGTGTCCCTGCCCATGGCAGGGGCTGGAATGGGATGAGCTTTAAGGTCCCTTCCAACCCAAACCCTTTGAGGACTCTCTGAACACCTGAGAGACACGAGGATGTCTAAAATCACCTAAATCTGTGATTTAAATCCTGTCTAAATCTGTGTTTAAGCCTTGGGTCCGTGAGTTCAGAGCTCAGGGTAAATCCTTTCAGCTCCTGTCCCTCTGCTCTCCATGAGCATCAATGAACACCTGATGATTTTAGCTCTTGGCACATCCCAGGAAAGCTGCTGAGATGGTGCAGGGGAGATGAAATTCCAATTTAGCTGCCTGTCAGGAAAATCCCCTGTTAGGGACTTCTGCATCTGAGGGGAACTGGGGACTTTCCTGAGCACAGGAAAGCGTCCAGGCTGGACAGGGCTTGGAGCAGCCGGGGACAGTGGGAGGTGTCCCATGGAGCTGCATGAGATCCCTTCCATCCTGTTTGATGATTTTCTGATTCTCTGTGTCCTTTGGTAAAGGATTTCAGGGCTCTCCCACCCAGATCAAGTCAGGGAGAGGCAGAGAACCTGTCCAGCAGGAGAACCTGTCCCAGCAGGAGGGGACAGGGGGACACCAGGTGTGTCACCAGGTGTGGAGCAGCAGCTGCCCCAGCCCTGACACCCCTCAGGGGCTGGGCCAGAGGTCAAAGTGCTGCTCTGGCCTCTGCAAAGCTGGGCAGTGCCTGCATGATCCATCCTCTTCCCAGCCAGGGCTTTCCTGGGATTTCCCTGGCCACTTATCAGCTGCAGGGCTTGATGTGCACACGGCCTGGCAGCAGAAGCTGCATTTTCCTGCTGGAGTGCAAAGAAAAAATGTGATTTTCCCTCCACCCAGTGATGTGATCCACAGGAATTCTCCCTGGGAGAGGGGGCAGAGCTCTCTCTCCCTGCCCCACCTGAGCTGACCACACAAGAGCTGCTCTTCCCTCACAGAATATTCCCATGTGAACCCATAGAATATTCCCATAGAAACCCATAAAATATTCCCTATGGGTTTCCCCATAGAAGACGGGGATTTTTGGAGGCAGAGACTCTCCTGACTCACTCTGCTCAGTGTCAGCCACGTGATGCCCTTCCAGGGATAAATACAGTGTGAGGAATTTTATTTAAATATCCTGGAAGTGCTGGAATTTTAACTGCAGGCTGCAATGACACAGCACAAGTAGCTCCTGATGGAAGTGGTCTATGGTATAATTAGCTATGAAAAAAATCAGTTTGTTTTTTTTTTTCCCTTTATATATATTTTTTTTTAAACTTTTAGTGGTTCAATTGCTTATTCCACCAGAGGGTTCTTAAACATACACGGGAAACACCAGGATTTCATAAAGCTCAGAAGCTCTGACACAAAATATTTGTCACCAAGCCCTTGTAAGTGGCACTCCTGTGTGTATTAGCTGAGCCCAAACTCCTAAGTTTTAGGAAAAGTGTTAAAAACCCTAGGAAATCTGAAAGATCCCAGAACAAGAAGTGCAGGAAATAAAACCTGCATGATCAGGAGGAATTGCCAGTGACGTGGGAAGTTTGGTTTATAATAAGCCAGATTTAATTTTATACATATATTTTATATATAATTTTCAGGTCACGTTCAGCACGGCAGCCTCGAGCTGCTCCCAGTTTATTTTGAGATCCTCAGCACCTCTCCCAGTCAGTGCCTAAACCTCCAAACCCAGCAGAGTTTGATGCTAAATCTTCAAATAATCAAGGCCAGGCTGTCTCAGCCCTGCTGAGTGTTACCTGTAGGTTGTATCGACGCTTAGAGTGGCTGCAGCTAAATCCACAGGGGGGATCCAGGCTGGCAGGCTGCTCCCAGACACCCACTTGGTCCACTCAAACAAGCCTGGCTCTACCCGGATCTTCAGGTTGTTCTCCTGCTGCATACCTGGCAAAAAGAGGGAGAAGAGATCAGGTAAGAAGAGAGCAGCTTTAATACTTTGGATTGTTAATTTCTTTACTTTCGATGGGAAATTAAGTGTTTCATGCAATTATTTAATGTATGCCAGGGAGTGTCAAGCTCTGGCTGGCAGCTGGTGCAATTAGAGAAGGGTTCCTTATGGATTGTGCTAATATAAAATATGTTCCTATGGAAATAATAATTACCATGCACTCAGGTCCACGCATTTTATCTGCTTGTCAGTGTTTTATGGAGAAAATGAGGAGAATTCAGCCTCTCCCTTGTGGGTTCTCACCTTTCAGGATGTTGTGAGCTGTCTGGACACAGCGCAGGGATGGGGAGCTGTAGATGTAGTCTACAATGGTGTTTGTTTCTAGCAAGGCTTCACCTGCAAGAAAAGTTTTGTTCTTTGTGAATAAATCCTGGTAAATGGCATTGCAAGGAGCTCTTCTCATGGGTCTGGCTAAAAAGCAGCCAGGAAAACTGTCGAGGTCTTGGATTTAATTTCACTTCATTTGTAAGCTGTAAATCAAATGATTCGACACAACTCAAACCCAACTTAATTCAATTGGCTGGATTCTCTGCTAGCATAAATCACCATTTCATTACACAGGTGGGAGATCACTGCAAACGAGATCAGAATCAACTCCACTGTCAGGGTTTTTAATATTCCTGCATCAGGGTTTTCAATATTCCTGCATCAGGGTTTTTGATATTCCTGCATCAGGGTTTTTGATATTCCTGCATCAGGGTTTTCAATATTCCTGCATCAGGGTTTTCAATATTCCTGCATCAGGGTTTTCAATATTCCTGCATCAGGGTTTTTGATATTCCTGCATCAGGGTTTTTGATATTCCTGCAGTGCCTGAGGGAACCAAAGGAGAGCAGGGATCTGCTCAGGCTTGCAGGGAGCAGCAGCCACATTTTCCTTCTGTTGGAAGAGCAGGACAAAGGAGTGGCAGCCAGGAGGGGACAGTCACCCTGACAGTGGCTGTCACCAGAAATGTCCTGGGGTCATTTAGGAGAGGGACATCTGGCAGCCCTCTGTCACAGGGAGCTGCCCACGGGCTTTGCTCATCACAGGAATGATGTGAAGGTCACAATGGTGCCACCACAGCTGCAGCTGTGTCCTTGGACCCTTGAATGCCACAGCAAAGAGTGTCCTCAGACCCCTCAAATGCCACCAGCAAAGTGTGTCCTTGGACCACTTTAATGCCACCAGAAAGTTTGTTCTTGGAACCTTTCAATGCCACAAAAAGTGTATCCCTGGACCCCTTTATTGCCACCAGCAAAGCGTGTCTTCAAACTCTTTTAATGTCACCAGCAAAGTGTCCTTGGACCCCTTTAAAGCCACAAATTGTGTGTCCTTGGACCCATTTACTGCCACCAGCAAAGGGTGTCCCCAAACCCTTTTAATGCCACAGCAAAGCGTCCTTGGACCCTTTTAATGCCACAAATTAGAGCTCTTTACTGCCATTAGCAAAGTGTGTCCTTGTCCCCTGAATGCCACAGCAAAGTGTCCTTGGACCCCTTCAGTGCCACCCAAAGTGTGTCCTTGTCCCCTGGATGCCACAGCAAAGTGTCCTTGGACCCCTTCAGTGCCACCCAAAGTGTGTCCTTGTCCCCTGGATGCCACAGCAAAGTGTGCTGTGCCACTCACAGCCTCCCTTCTGTCCTGTGCAGATTGCAAACCCTGCTGCCATGTGGCCAATGGCTGAGCATCCTCCTGCTGCTGCTGCACCGTGATTTATTTGTGTTCAAAGAAGCCAGGATAATTTTAGCTGCCCTAGTTTGGATGTGGCCAGCAAGGAGAGCTCGGGAGGATCTGGTTCAGAGGAAATGCTCAGGGCTGAGCTGGTGTGTTTGAGGGGCTGGGACCCCTCACCAGAGCCCTCAGGGTGAGCTCTTTCACTGCCAAAGGATTTTCTCACAAAGTCCTCAGAAGTCAGGGGTGAGGATGGGGAGGGTGGGGGAACCCTGGAAGTGATTTGGGCTGTGTTTGTGACAATGTAAAGGCAGGCAGACTGATAAAAACTGCACAAAAAAAGCGCACATTTTACATGAGGTGACAGCCACACTGCTGCATTTCTCCCCAGTGTGGATAATAACAAAATCTTCCCAGTGCACCCATCCTTTGATGGCTCTGGTTTCACCCATTGTCCCACATTTCTGCTCTGCCTTTTCCTCAGCTGCAGCAGCAGAAGGAAATGAGGTTTCCTTTGCAGGAGGGAAATTGCTGGGGAAGGTGAAGGGACTTTGCAAAGTTCCTTGAAAAGATTTTAATCCTGTTAGCTCAGGACACCCAATCCATTTTTTCCTGCTTTGCACTTTTCCTTTCTCTGATGGGAAGGCAGTGAAGCTTCCTGGGCAAGGTCTTCATGGAATCATGGAATGGTTTGGGTTGGAAAAAAACCAAAAACCCCGTGGGCAGGGACACCTTCCACTACCCCAGGCTGCTCCAAACCTTCCATGGATGGACAATGTGTGCCAGGGCCTCCCCATGAAACGTGGAAAAGACTTTATAACTTGTGAGAAATGAGAGTTATAAACCAGGTATGTATTTATTTAGTGTTGAGGTGTATGGGGATAATTTCTTTTCAAGTATGCACATTGAAACTTAAAATTATTGTTGTATTTATTTTTTAAAAGCTTAGGATTACACAATATGCTCAATACATGTTTATATCTTGGCTTTGCTTCGTTTTGCTTTGTATGAAAATGAACTGAAAGTTTTTTTGTCCTTGTGCCTTTTTAATTTAGGGGTCATTTTGGGTTTTTGATGAAGGCTTTTAAACTTTTTATTGCACTTGAACTTTTTAACTTTGTCTTTGGAGTGTGCATTTTAGCTTTTTGGGCTCATTCCAGACCTTGAGATTACTTTTTGTTGGTTTAGTGTTTGGGGTTTATTATTTATTACTGGTAGCCTTGCACCCCTTATTTTGTTTGCAAGTTTCGGTTTTATTTATTATAAGTTAGTTTGTTTCTCCGATTTTTTACAAGTATAATAAATGTTAGGGATTTTTTTTGTTGGTTTGGTTTTGATGAATTATTTTTTAATTTTGTCTCACCCACAATCACAGGGAACAATTACTTCCCCAAATCCCCCCTTCTCCAGCAAGAAGCTTTGCTGAGCAGCACTTACCCACGAGCCTGGCCTGGGTGCAGCATCTCTTATTTTGTTTGCAAGTTTTGATTTTCTTTATTATAAATTATTTCTCTGATTTTTACAAGTACAGTAAATGTTAAGCTTTTTTTTTATGAATTATTTTTTAATTTTTAATTCTTTGTCTCACCCACACTCACAGGGAACAATTCCTTCCCCAAATCCCCCCTCCTCCAGCAGGAAGCTTTGCTGAGCAGCACTTACCCACGAGCCTGGCCTGGGTGCAGCCCAGCACGGTGATGGGAGCATCCTTTTCATAATCCCTGAAACCACCACTCCTCTGAGGTAAGTTGTGAGGCATATTCAGGTTACTGCGCATGTACCTGCCTGCAGGGAGAGGTGCCAAGCTCCAATTATTCCCTTACACACGGGCAGCAACATCTCACCTGATTTTCCCCTCTCCCACCACCTCAGCTGTGCTTTGCAATCCTGGCTCTTAAGCAGTTGTTTTTTGTTTTTCCCCATGTAAACCCATCAGGAATCTCACAAAATTAAATTAAACGCCTCAAAATCAGCACAGAATGTTGCTAAGGTTCTAAAACTGATTTCCCCAAGGGAAAGTCGTTTCCATCCACAGCAAACATTACACTTTTACAGGAGGCAGAACATCAGAGCTCTTCAGTCACAGTTTAGAAAGAAGGGAGTTGTGAAATCATCCTTTCACCACAAGGTGTTTTTGAATAGAAGAAAGGCTTTTAGGACACATTTCTGATCAGCTCTAAGGCCAACAGAGCCTAAAGTTATAATTTGTTTATTATAGTCTGAAACCTGTGCACAATACTGGGTTGAAAACACCAATGTATGCCCCAAAACCCCACTCTGAGCAGTGTTATTTTCATTTAGGACTGAGAGCCAGCAATACAAAATTTTTTCTTGATGGCAGCAAATGTTTTCACTGAACACTGGCTACCAACATCGTGACTGCACTTTCTCTTTGGTGATGGAACTGAAAAGCAAATCACTCCTGCAATATTTTCCCAAATATTGGCAAATGGAGTATTTCCTCTCTGGATGACTTTCTGCTGCTGGCTGCACAAAAAGCATCATTTTATTATTTATAATTTTAAGTTAAAACCTACAGCTTCCACCAGGCTGTGGCCACTTCTTCTTCCATCAAATCCTGGGGCACCCCATATAACAATAACTGAATAAAAATGGGCATAACACATCAAAGTTCCAGCAGCAAAGGCTCCACTTTAATGTTTCATCCTATTTTTTATCCAGTTACTGTGTTTTATTCTAAATGGTTATTCATTTCCTTGCTACTCAATCCATTGGTCAGACTGTGTGTGTACATGCTAAGTCTCTCTTTACACAGGTGTTTACTTTTTTTTTTTTGTGGATTCTCACAGGAGAGAATTGTTCTTTCTCACAGATGCAAACTGCCTTGTGACAAGAACAGTGTAAACTGATTCTCATTCTCATGATTCTTTTTCATGGGAACTGAACAGGCTAGCTTTAATTCAGCTGAAACAGCAAGGCTAATTTTATAAAGCTTTTATTTTATAAGGTTTTATGTGGTTACTGTGCTAAAAAGAAAGGACAGTAACACACACGGGGCTCTTTGGGGAAAAAAGGCCAATTTATTTAAAGTGTGTCAGTGCAGCCAGGACAGGACAGGAGCTCATTGGACAATTGGGAAAAACATCCTTGGGACAGCACCTCAGGATGTGTCCCACGGGAAAGACACCAGGGGTTAATGTTGGTGATGAATTCCATTCTGTTTGTCACCGTGTTCTCACCCTGGGAGACTCCTCCCTAACTGAAGCTGCAGTCAGCTTGTCAGCCTGGGAATGGAGCTGAGAGCCAGGAGAAATCCAGGCCTGGAAAGAATTTCCAAGCTGTGATTCCCCAGCTCTGTGAATGTGTGTGTCCACAGGTTTTAGCAATATGTAACACCTCCAGGCTCACCTTTGGCATCGAAGCACTGGGACAGCCAGTACTTCCCAAAAACCACATCCATCCTCTCGCCGTGCCTGCACACGAACAGGCAGCGCTTCTGAGGGCCTGGCTGGCTGCTCGTCCTCAGGGGCTGCAAGGGAATTCATGCCTTAAGTTTGGGCTTTCACATTTTCCAGATTCTCTACTGTGTTAATATATAACTCTGAACTCCATATCAAGTGTTCCCAGTTCTCCTCCCAGCTCAGGCACACCAAACAATCCTTTTCCAGCCCCACAACCAAGGACACGCTGCAGCTCCAGCCCCAAAAAGTGCAAAGAGCAGAGAACTGAGGAGAGAATCTGGGAGGATGGGACTGCAGAGCCTGGAGCTGGGATTGGACAATGAACCCCGAGATGGGAATGGACCCAAACTGATAAAAGTGTGAGAACTCGAGACTCTGAGCCCATCCTGGGTGGAGCCATGCCCAGGCTCTTACACTGCCCAAGGTGAATCCTTTGAAGTCTTTTAATAAATCCCTGCTTTATTCCTTTAACTCTGCCCAGCCTCTGTCCTAGGTCGCCTCTCCAGGCATCAAACCCACAGGAGCCAGCACCAGGCTCCTCCTGCTTTGTCCTTGTGCAAACATGACAGGGAAGGCTCCAGGATTTATTGCATTTATGGCTCTGTGGAGCTCTTTGGGAATTTATAATCCTGGTGGATTTATGGTGCTGAAGGGAGCAGAGGATGGGGCTCTGCCACCTCAGTTTGGGGACAGGGTTGTGTCATTCAAAAACTCCATAACTTGTGCTGCAGGGAGTGAAAAGATAAATTTTTGGGAAAAATCCATTCACTGGAAGCTCGTCCCTAATGGTTTCAGGGTCCCTACCTGCACGTTCTGGCAGATGATGGTGAGTGGCCCAGCATCCCCTGGCCCTTGGTCCTCCTGCTGCCTTCTCTCCAGAGCTCCATCAGCGAAGGCTTGAAAGGATGGGGAAGGTGTGGTGTTCAGAATGGAGTAGGACCTGCCAAAAATAGAAAAAATATTGTTTTTGGGAATGCTTTTTGTGTTCAAGCTGCTCTCAGGAGCCTTCAGGAGCCGGTGGTAATTACTGCTGTGATGTTGTTTCATTATTATTTGGGTTTTAGTGCTGCCCAGAGAGCGCCTTGCCAGGTGATGCACACACGTGAGGAGACAAATTCCATCTCCTGGATGTTTCCTTAGAAACAATTTACAGAACAATTCCCAAACCTTGGTCTGGGGGGGGCTCTCTCCACCCTGGAATATTCTCATGGGAAATGCCAGGACCTTCCTGATGACAACAGGACACTCACTAACATCACCTGGGGACCAGTCCATGTCACCGCCCATGGATTTGTGGTCCCAGATTTGGGAATTAATGGCTACAGGGAGTTTTCACTCACCTTTCTAGGACAATCTGTGGCTTCAGCAGAAAGCTGAGGTCTCTCCCTGGGCAGTTTTCAGGGTTCCTGTGCCCAGAGCAGCTTTGGGCAGGGACCTGGCACACTCAGCCCTGTTTTCCTGCATTTTTCAGAGCTGCCTATTCCCCTTCCCACCTGCCTGGGAATTTATTCCCCAGTGCTTCCTGTTAAGTGCAGCCAAAGGGATTTAACAGCCCCCACTCTCCCTCGAGGGCCTTGCCTAATGATGGTCCCTCTGAATAAAGCTCTTATTCCCAGATATTCAAAGACTTTGACCAGAACCCTGGGGACTAAACTGTGACAGGCAATTGCAGAAGCTGCCTCGACCCTCTGCTGACTGTTACCTCTGCTTAGTCATTAAAAAAAAAAGAACATTATCAGGTAATGGATGTGGACAGTGACTCTGACAGAAAGTTGCCAGAGCTGGCACTTTTCAGTGCCTTAAATACATCAGGAGCTGCTTCCTGCTAGCAGCCAGTTAGGATAAAATCTCAGAGGGGTTTCACAGCTGTTAAAATAGCCCTGAGTGGCTCTGCCAGTGGGACAAAAATAGGTTACCTGCATGATTTATATGATTTAAAGGAGTTTAAAACCCACTGATGTTGGTCCTGATCTATTATCTGGTGGAATTAGGGTGCAAGGATGACACTGAGCTAAGGGATTATTCCTGAATTCCCAATATGGGCTGGCCCTGCCTTGAGCAATTGTTCCCCTCATTGCCCAAACGCAGGTGGAGCATTGGAGTCAGCCCTGATCCATCCTCAGTGACCCCAGAACTTGAATGTCTCAATGTGAACAGAATTTCAGTTCTTATTTAGGACTCATCTGTATTTCTGTACAAAGAGAATTTCTTCCAGCTGTCAGCCCTTCCTCCCATGTAATCCCTTTCCTGCCTTGCCCATATGACATTTTTTAAGGACACTGGTCTGGAGAATATCAAGGATTTTTTGGTTACCCCACTTCCCTTTGCCCCCAGGAGCTGCCACACAATTTCTGAGCCTTTCTTTCTCTCTAAGCCTTTTAATAAAGGCCACAAACACTTCACCATCTATTTATAGATGGCAGGATTTGCTGGGAATGGTGATGAGGCAGAGGCAAACTCTGAGTGTGCCTGGAGAAGAGCCACCAGCCTGTCTCCAGTGCTGCTGGAAAACACAAACTGCTGAGCCCGTTCAGCTTAGTCATCTCCTAAGGACAGGTCATGGTTTGGAAGCTTTTCCCCAAAAATCCTGGTTCCAGCTCCTGTCTTCTGGATGCTGCCTTGTCTGCCCTGCTCTGGCAGGGATAAATGAGTGATGTCAGCACCAGCATTCTGTTTAATGAATTCCCACCAAAATCAAGGGGTATAACATCATTCAAAAGGTGAGGGCTGCATTCTCATTGAAGCCAACGGCAGGCTCCTAAAAATCTTGCTAAATATCCTAGGAAATGTTGCTGATGCAAAGTCCTTTTCAGCAGGGAATTATGCACAGAATATGCCTCTTCCCGAATGAATGCTCAAATTTACACCTTCCTGATGCCAGCCCACCGCAGAGGTGCCTGCCCAGCAGTGCCTCCAGCAGCCATCTGCTCCAGCTCCATGGACCAGCAGCAATCCTGCGAGTCACAGTGAGCTGCTGCAACATCTCAGCTCCAAAAATCACCTTGTCCTCTAATCCCACGCTAAGGGAGAGCATCTGCTGCTCCTTGGCTGATGGGATGAGGCTCTGTGTGCCAGCTCCTTGCCCTCAGTGCCCTTCTCAGCATCCCTCCTCACCTCTCCAGCTGAAATCCCAGCTGCTGCTGATGCCTTAAGTTCGAGCTTTCACATTTTCCAGATTCTGTGCTGTATTAGTGTGTGACTCTGAATTTCATATAAAGTGTCAGCAAGTTCTCCTCCCAGCTCAGGCACACCAAACAATCCTTTTCCAGCCCCACAACCAAGGACACGCTGCAGCTCCAGCCCCAAAAAGTGCAAACAGCAGAGAACTGAGGAGAGAATCTGGGAGGATGGGACTGCAGAGCCTGGAGCTGGGATTGGACAATGAACCCCAAGATGGGAATGGACCCAAACTGATAAAAGTGTGAGAACTCGAGACTCTGAGCCCATCCTGGGTGGAGCCATGGCCAGGCTCTTGTGCTGCCCAAGGTGAATCCTTTGAAGGCTTTTAATAAATCCCTGCTTTATTCCTTTAACTCTGCCCAGCCTCTGTTCCAGGCATCACTGAGCCCCTTTTTCAATGGGAAGGGGAGAGAACAGCTTGACCTACCCATGGAACACCCAGGTCCCACATTCATCTGCCTTGGTGATGTAGTTTTCAGGCAGCAGCCCCGAGCAGCCAGTGGCAAGGGAAATGCCATAAATCCAACCCTCACTCGTGCTGGTTTGCTCCACTGGGGACATGAAAATGAAATCCCCCGGCACCAGCTCCAGCTCATCATCATTCTGGGGGGTGTAGGGGTAGATCACTTGCAGAGTCTGGGGGAGAAAAAGCACAGAAGGGTTGTTAGTGGAAGGGGATCTGCAGCAGAGTGGTGATTTATTTTTTTTGGGGGGGGAGGATGAAGCGAGCTGCAGGAGGTCACCTCGTGGTTGACGAAGCGAATGTCGCGGGAGAAGATCGCGGCCACCCAGTCACAGCCCAGCTTGACATCGATGCTCTGGGCCAGCTTCTCCAGCGTGGGCAGGTGGCTGCTCTGGAAGTGATAGGCCAGGGTCACATGGAGCTGCTTCTTGTGGGGCTCCACGTGGACATCTGCAATGGGGAGAGAAGGGTTAAAAACCCCCTGTCTGCCACTCAGCGGGAGCTGGGCTCGCAGTGATGCCCAGGTGGAACAAACTGGAGTGCAGCTGGAAATGCTGCGAGTGTCAGGTCTCCAATATTCCAATTAATCACAGATTTGGGGTCTGATTCAGCCCTGAGTCACAGCAGGGTGCCAGACAAGGCATCCTTACAACCTGCCAAACAATGCTGTGACAATCATTATTGCAACTCTGGACACACATCCTGCCAAAAATAAAAAGGACGTTTTTCCAGGTAGGAAAATCCAGGAGGCTTTCACAAGCAGCTGAGGTTCTTTCCAAAATAAAAAGGCTAAAAAAGCATAATTTTCACTCTCCCTCCATTGTTCTTTCTGCTGCACTAAATTACAAATCCATGGAATTTGTGCAAGTTGATTAAATCTTTTCCCTGGACATTAGTTGGATTATCAGTTTAACCACTGAGGGTGAGGTATTCCCAAATTGTGGAAATATAATAATGATTCAAAATGATCCTGCAGAAAAAAAAGAATCTGTATCAGGAGATGATTCCAGGTGAAAATATGTGAAATATTTGGGCTCTTCCAGTAGATGTGGAAATCATAGGATACATTGTTTGCATGTAATTTATTCTTGCTTATTCAACCAAAAATTGCAATTAAATTTAACTGATTATTCAGTCACAATTGCAGCTTTTCAAAGACTTGGCTCCAAGTGCCAGCCAGGGGTAGCTTTGCAAGCTCATCCATCTTTTTTTTGTTGTTGTTTTTCATCAGCAATAAAAAATATGTTCAAGATCTCTGAAAAAACCCTAGAGATTTTAATGGGATAACCCGACCAAGCTGTGGCTGCAATGCAGCAATTTCCTTCCCCTAAAAATCCCCAATTTGGCCTGAATTGGAACAATCTCAGGGGCAGAAGATTCTTAGAAGCCACCAATGCTTCTTTATTCTGGGTCAGTGGGGTTTTTTTTTTGGATAAAAATTACATTTTTGGCTGTGCTGCAGGGAAACACTGATCCCACTCTCACGTGGCTGCAGTGTCCTTGCACCCACCCAATGTTTGCCTTCCAAAATTTTCCTTTTAAAGATAAAATTCCCTCCCTCTTCTAAAGGGAAGGGAAGTTCTAGGTCAGGTGAAAGCAATGATTCCAGAGGTTCTGGACACTTCTGGCTCCCTCCTCTGGAGCAGGGACAGACTCCCAGCACTCCTGCATGGTTGTGGGGTGCCTGCCCGGCATGGAAACCCCCCAGGAATGCAGAATTTGCTGATTTTTGATGCATTTTAGCTCCAGGATAAGCCTGGGATAGGGAAGGACTAAAGCACTTGTGCTGTGGGCAGTCCCAGCTGAGCTCTCCAGTGATGGAGAGGGGGAGGATTATCCAGGGAGATGTTCCAGTGCTCCCAGGGTGTTGTGAATTCCCAGTTTGGAGGTGACTGGAGGACACTCAGCAAGGTTTTGTTCAGCAGTGGAGACCATGGAGGTTCTGGTTATTCCCCCTCCAGAAGCAGCAGAGGATCACGGACACAGCTCTGGGAGCACTGAGGTTGGGAAGGACACTTGGGGTCCTCACACCTCAGAAATGCAGTAAAATAAAACAACCACGGCCTTGAGATGGTTGGGGGAAGTTCTGTGGTGGTGGCTGAGCAGGAGACACCGAGCCCTGGTCAGAGCAGCTCTGGGAAAGGTTAAGGTGAAATGTCAGCTTCCCTTTCAGAAACAGCTCTGAAAACTGGGGGTGAGAGATCTCCCAGCTGAAAAGCCAAAGCACCCAGTGGGGTGCTGCCCTGAGTTTTCACTTAAAAATCAGAGATTTGCTTTTGAGCTTTACTTCTTGGTGGCATCAGAGCTTTGGGGTTCTGAAAATGCCCAAAATGTGTGCTGTGACAGCTGCTTTGCTTCCTCATGGCATCCAAATTTTGTTTTTTCTGACAGTGCCCAGGCTGGAGTCACTCACCTGCTTTGGAAGCTGCCTCTGCAGCGAAGTCTGCAGCAAACTTCTTGAGCACCTCAGCACTTTCCTCTTTGACAAAGAGCCCGATGAAGTTGGAGGATGTGTAGAGCTCCAGGGGCAGCGGGGCAGGGAATTTGCATTTCCAGCGCATCACCGTGGCCTGCAGGGCTTCTGTGAGAGCATCGACCTTGCAGTCCTCACACTGCCAAGGAAACAGGACAGGCATGGCTCAGGAAAGGAAAGGATGGGGGTGGGTGCCAGTGGTCTACCCTTCCCCTCGTGCAGTGAGAAAAAGCACAGGGGCATGGGAAAAAAAAAAATTAAAAAAAATCTATGTTTAGAAATCCTCGGCCCCTCCCTTGTCCTCAAAGCAGGATCAGCTATCCCCAAGTAACCTTCCCAACCTCCCCCCACCCATTCTCACGTTAAGGATCGCTGGAGAGGATGAGAATTCAGTCTTCTGCTGCTGCTCTTCCCTGAAAACAACAGCTTAAAAACCCAAAGCCCAAGCATCAGCAAAATCCCCCCAGCTCCCCCCCGAGCCAGGATGAATCTCCAGGCTGAGCCTGGCAAGGAATGGCTAAAGGAGAGAGGAGAGAGGAGCTGTGCTTTACCATGAAGAACTGGCAGAGGGTGATGTGTGGGAAGATGTTGTGAGCTTTGTTCTTGCCACAGATCTGCTTCGACTGCTGCCAGAATTCCGAGAGCTTCTGTGCCAGGGGCCCGGTGGGGCGCAGGTACAGGACGTACTCCCGGGGCAGGGTGTCATCCAGGAACGGGTCACCCACGTGGGAGAAGAGCCTGGCAGGCAGGAAGAATTGTTAAACGGAGAGATAATGACACATTTCTTCCCCCAACAGAACCAGCTTCCCCTGTGCTGGCTCCCATTCGTCGTGCCCTGATGGGAAAAAGCAGCTCTGCCTCACTTGCAGCCCATTAGCACTGCTCAGTAATAAAGAAAATTGGGTTTTACTTTCAGGCAGACGCTCTGAAGATCTAACCCAGGTCACTGCTTCTGCCTTTCCTGCCTTTCAGAGTGCAGAGCACAGGGAGGAGAAGGCAGCTCTCAGCTTCTGTGCTCAGCCTCGCAGAGTGGGGGGCTCCTGCTCTCACCTGCTCCTGCTTTTGCTGCATCACAAACCCTCTCAGAGCAGGCTCATTTCTGGATTGTTTATTTCCAGCCCTTCAACAGCACCTCACTAATTCTGCAGGTGCTTTTCAGACAACACTCCTGTTCAAACATTCCACATTCTAATGGCTGGAATCCTAAATTCACCATTCCTTCTACTTTTGAACATTTATTACTTCATACCAACCAGTCGCATGCTGCTTGAACACTCCTTCCACCTGTCGATGCCAGCGCTTTTTGTCTGCAGAGAGAGCAAAATAAAAAGAGAATTTCAGTGCTGCTGGGTGTTTGGACACTCATGGGATTCCCTTTCTAACTCTCCAGCCCCTGAAGCTTTATTTTTTTTTTATTTGCCACCCATCAAATCCCCATAAACTGTTTGAAGGGCAAAGTCATGCAGACAGCACAAAATATCAAATATGGACCTCGGGGTTTTCCCCACTTTTCCTGGACAGAGAAACACCAGCATTTGACAGTCTCTTTGCTGGGAATTTCAGCATGAAACCCCAAAGATTTGGGTCTGAAAGTGCAGGAGTTGCACTGAGGAGAAGAAAAATTCAACTGCCACGAGAGGGCACAAATCAGAGATTTTCCAGTTTAGAAAAGTTCCCTTTAGTCTTTATTGTACTCAAAGAGCTCTTTTGCTTCATTCCCTTCAGGATGCCTCAAAATCCCTTTTCCCTCCAGCTGGGAACACCCAGAGCTCCTGTTCAGAGAGTTTTCCAGAGCAGATCAATGTCACAGAGAGAGAGAGAGAGAGAGAGAGAGAGAGAGACTCACACTTGACTCCAAGGGAGTCGAGCAGGAAAAAACCTCTTTATTTACATTACATGTCTATTTATAGAATTCCAACAATAATCATGGATTGGACAGTGATAGTAAAACCTCTTGAGTTCACTGGTTCATCACATGTCCTTCAGTTTTCTTGTCTTCCAAAGAGGAATGCAAAACATCTACTGTTTACCAAAAAAAAGGGTGAAAAAAAGTAAAAGAAAATCTATCAACATCAGAAGGTCAAAACACAAGTGCAACAGACCAGCACAAGTTACAGCTTTAAACGTGGAATTGTTTTCCAAATGCTCGACACCAGCACGGGAAAGCAGCTGTGGATCAGCTCAGGAACAGCCAAAGGGAGGGATTCACCCAGAATTCACCCAAATGGAGCAAGAATTCTGAGTGAAGAAGGCAGAAAATGACAGAAATTTTAGGGTCATGGGGCAGGGACAGGCGCTCTGTTGGGGAAGGTGCAGAATTCCCATGAATTGGTGATTTCAGAGCTCCCTGCCTAAGGGAAAGGGGGCAGATCCAGGGTCCAGCCCGTGGCTCTGGGATCAGCTGGGACCCTCCAGGACTTGTGACCATGTTTGTGTCACCCCTTGTGTCTGCAGTGGTGACTTTCAAAGTGCTCTGACAACTGAGGATATTCCTGAATTATTACCCCCAGCCTCAGCCATGTGCTGTTGACTCAGCTGTGCCTTCCCCACCCCTTGAATACACATTTTTGTTCGTTTGGAGGGTAAGAGGAAGGCAGAAAGATAACACTGCAAAAAAAAAAAAAAAAATTAAAAGAAAGGGCTGTGTTGCAAATGTGTGATGATGAAAATCCTTCCTCCCCAAGTGGTTTTGCTGCCCTTGTCTGCCAGCATTCCCTGGAGATCAGCAGAGTGCTGGGCCCAGCACCTGCCCTCTGTGGGGATGGATTTGGGGTGGTGAACCCTGGGGGTTGGTGTTTCTGCCTGGCTGACCTTGCTCTGCTCTGGAAAATATTCTATGCAAAGCAGCCACTGCTTTGCTTTGGAAAGCAGCTCAGGCAAAGGAGCTAAAAGATAAGGGGGAACCTCTCTGAAAGATAAGGGGGAACCTCTCTGAAAGATAAGGGGGAGCTCTCTGAAAGATAAGGGGGAACCTCTCTGAAAGATAAGGGGGAGCTCTCTGAAAGATAAGGGGGAACCTCTCTGAAAGATAAGGGGGAGCTCTCTGAAACTTAAGGGGGGAGCTCTCTGAAAGATGAGGGGGAGCTCCCTGGGAGCAATGCCCTGGGATTTTTCCTGCCCTGCTTCCATCATTTGTTGTGCTGCCCTTGCTCAGTTCACCTCCCCTCCTGCCTGGGTTGTTTCTTGCTCTTTAAAACAAACCCGAGATGTGACTCTGCAAAAGTCTCCTCTGGAAATCTGTGAGTGAAAGCTCCCAGAACAGCTCTGGCTCTGAAATGAGCATTTTCTCTGGGATTTCCTCTGCCCAGACACCAGCACAGACCTCTGGAGGAGCTGTGCACAATCCAGGCTCCATCACCCACCCTGGGGACTCTGCTCCTTCGTGACCTGATGATTCCTTGGAATAAATCACTCAGAGAGCTCTGCTGGAATTAACTGCAGCTCCCTCAGTGCTTGGGGACCCCGAAGGGCAGCAGAGAACCTGAGGCTGGACCCACACCTTTGTCCAGGTGTGATTTCCAGAGCTGCCTCCATCATCCACAGGGACAATCAACTCTCCCTCTTCCATTTAATTTTCAGCGTGAGGAGGAAATGCTGCATAAAGCAAACAAAGCCAAAGGGTGTTTTTATCCTGGGACCTGCAACTGAGAGATTTCTTTCTTTCTTTTTCCCCTTTTTTTTTTAATTTAGTGAAAGGAATAATGCTGATAACTGATTAGTCTCTGCTTCCATCCCAAAATCCCACCCTGGCCAAAAGCTGGAGAGGACCCATCCTCCAGCTCCCAAGCCAAAATCAGCTTTTTAGAAGTTGAGTACTCAAAACTGGTCACAGCCATGCAAAAGTGGCCTGATTTTCACAACTGCTGAGTGCAGTGGGAGCTGGAAAACACATCCTGCTCCTGAGAAAATCAGGTCACTTAATTAGGTGACAAATTATGGCTTAGGTGCTCAGATTTCCTCACGCAGGGCAGCGAGCGTTGGCTGGAGCATTGTAGAAAAAATTGTGACTCAGATGAACCAGAAAAGAGGAAAAAGTAAGAAAATAACTTATTTTCCAGAATTTACTCGATGATATCACTGAGTAACTGTTTCTGGTGATGCAAAATTGGTTCAGGCAGGGCATGAGAAGCTTTGAGCAGCATTGCTGGTCCCCTGAGCCACCCAATTCCTCCATCTCTTGGCTTCTGAGATGAAGTGCAGGGAAATCATTTAACAGCACCCAGCAACATGGAATAATCATTCTGAACAAACAGCAAGGCAGAGTTTCTGTGCAGGTCTGGAGAATTCAGGGAAGGGGAAAGAAAATCCTAATTACAATGTTTTCCAAATGCACAGCAGGTATTTTATCCACCAGGAAGAATTCAATGTGTTCAAGCCCTCCCTGTGACACTTTTCAATGCCCAAGGAAAACCTTTCCCCACTCAATCACTGCTTGAACAGGATGAAATATTGCCAGGAAGCATCCCAAATAAAAAGCTGACCCCTTGGTCCAAAATATTCCAGCAGAATTGGTGTTGCTGCCCTGGCCCACACATTAATGTGTAAATGGTGCCTATTTTAAGCCCAGCCCATTTAATGGCAGAGCACAGAGCTCTGAGTGCTGCAGAACTTCACCCCTCTCTGCTGAAGGATTTTTGGCTTCCTGTCACTTCTGGCTTGAAGAAAAAAAAAAAAAAAAAAAAAGGGGAATGTCAATTCAGCTCGGAAATATATATCAATAAACATAAAATATAATGGCCAAGCCCCATTTGCTTCAGAGGAAATGACTGTAATGGGGAATGAGGCATTAACCATAACGAGAACCTTCGGCCTCAGAAGCACCACAAAAAAATCCTCCCTCTGCTGAGGGCTCAGCCTTCTGCTTCTAGTCCAGTTTAAAAAGTGTTTGGCTTTATTCAAGCCCAGCTTAGAACACGAGGGGCTGCCAGTGGCAGTGGGGAAGGCACTGCAAGCAGCAAGAGCAAGGCAAGGGGGGAACTGTGAGATAAAATATAATGTAGATAAAGAGACATCACTAAAATGTGTCCAAACTTCGGGGGTTGATGCCCCAGCAGGGATTTCCATTGGCCCTTCTTTAATTTCACTAATTGTGCCATCAGCAGAGCTCTGCCTATGAGAGGGACCTGGTTTTATTTGGAATTTCTGCTCTCAGAGGCTGCAGAAACCTCAGCTCCACAGGCACCGAGGGATTGGGGAATGAGCCCTGGAGGGATGGGGGAAAGAGAGGGAAGGACCAACCCTGCCCTTTCATCCCATCCCTCAAACCCACACAAACTCCTTCCCCCTGAGCAAAACCCCTCTGGGGGATGAATTCATCACCTGAATCTTTGGCCCATCAAATATTTCATTGTATATATAAAGAATTTGGTTTTTTAAAATATGATAGAAATACTTGGCTCTCCTCATCAGGTCCCACTCACAAGCCTGCCTGACAGGGTAAAATAGGAATTACAGCCCATAATTTATGCCAAATAAGTTTGAAAGAAGGATGCTGTCAAACAGCATTCCTATTCCTTAGGAATACAAAATAAGCACCTTCATTTTTCCTTATATATAAACATATTTATATAAACATATATTCAACTAGCTCTATATATCTATTTAAAGCTTGGCTTTTTCCATCTCTGTTGGTTTCTGGTAAAAGAATAGAAAGCAAAATGCTGGCTGGCTCCAGGGAATGTGGAAAAAAAAATAGGAATTTTCTGCAGCTGCTGTTTGGAGCAGATGTGTCAGTGCAGGTACAGGTCAGGAGCCCAATATTTAAATTTCTCCTTGCCTTACGTGTCAAAGTCATGGGGTGGGAGGTCCCAAATTTGAATTCTGCTCTATAAGCTACAGTAAAGCTGTAAAATTCTCCACAGAGAGTAAAAGTCTCAGTATTTTGGTTTTTTTTTTTTCCAAATCTCCCATTGAGTGACCTTTACAGATTCCTGAATTTTTCCAGTTTTCATCAATTGTTTATTAACAGTCCAACGAGGAGAATGTGTCTGTTTTAGGCTTTCACTAAACAACTGCACATTCAGGAACGGTTTTGCAAGGAAAATTTCTGTGCATTTAATGACTTGGTTTTGTGATGTGGGAAAAAAAACCACCCAAATTCCTGGGTGCCATCAATTCTTTAATTATTCTGCACACCAAACCAGCCACAGTGAGGTGTTCTACCTAAATGTGCTGTGCCCCTCTGAATCCTCAACATGCAGAATTCACTCGGCCACCCCCCAAAAAAAAAAAAAAAAATCGTGTGATGACGTTTCTGGTCTTATTTGGGTGACCTTCCTGCTATAAATAGGGACAGGACAGGAAGATCCCACCAGGGATCCAGTTCCTGTTCGGGGCAGGGGGTTGGGGATGTTCCTTTTCTGCATCAGGGAAGGAAAAAACAACAAAACCCCGCGGTGTTTTTGCGAGGAGAAGGACTCTGATGTGAGAGCGTGGCAGGATAATGAATTTCTCTCCTTTTGCTGAGTTTTGCCTTCATTTCTGCTGCTGTTTTGCTGCCTGATGACAGAGAGAAATCCCTGCTCGCATTGGATTCACTGATTTAACTGCAGCCACGTTAGAGCACGAGATGGTTTTACACCTCAAGATCCCCTTTGGGAACGTTCTGTTCCCAACCCCTGAGGTCAGCAGATCCCAAAAACACCCAGGTCCTGCCTGGAATACAGGAACTTCCAGAGGGGAAGTTCCTGGGAACACGGGGACTGTGAGATCTCTGACTCTGCTGCATCCTGGAGGTCACGTAAATGTTTCTGGGAGGTGCCTGGTGGGGCTGGAAATTCCCTTCTTCCCCTTTCCCAAGGGCTGGCTGCTTATTCCCAGCTCTGGAACAGAGGGAAAGGGGAAATGTGATCACAAATAAATTTGGGAATCACGCTGCCGTGTCTTTGTAGTCCCCACAATTTCAAATCTTCCTTTTTTTTTTTTTTTTTTTTTTTTCTCCAGAGGACAAGCAAACTGCAGCCTGGCCGCAGGAGGAGGAGGAGGAGGATGAAATGATGATTTTGATGAGCGAAGAATGAGGGCCTGGGCATGTGTCTCTTGCTTTTTGGAGTTATGTAAGGTTTTGAAGGCGGATTTCTCTCCCCACATGTGCACCAAGTCATTCCCTAATCCCCTGCTCAGCCAGCTTGTTAAAGCACGAGGAGAGGGAAGCACAGGCTCGTAAAAAGTGCCCGGGATAAAGGCAGGAATGTAGCAGCCATTTGCCATTTTCAAAGAGACAGAGGGTTTGAGGAGGAAGCAGGATATTCCCTTCCTCAGAACAACAACAGTGCAGATTTTCAGGAGACGTGGGCTTGGCTGTCCAGCCACTCCATGTCCCTGCAGGATGGAGGAGGAACAAGGCCCAGGTTTTGGGGCTGATTTGAATTGGTCACACCCCATTAAAATTCCTCTGGCCTTTCATTCTCCCCTTCAGCTGCAAAGCCCTGTCGTTAGTTTTGCTTATAATCCTGATATTGGTTTTCTTTTTAATTTCTGTTTTGGATGACATTTGCTGTCTGGCTTCCTGGTTCACTTCCTTTAGCTTCTCTCCCCATGTGCTAATCTAAAAGTGCTGCTCAAACAAGCTCTGAAAATAGCAGGAGGCCTGAAGCTGGGAATTTAAGAAAATGATGTCTCACAATTCCCTAATAAACCCACAAAAATTGGCAGCACCTCAGCTGCCTGGTTCAGATTCAAAACTGTGATTGCAGGGCAGTGGGGACTCGGTTAAGGAAGGTGAGAAATAACTGCTGCAGGTTCTGCAGAATTAGCAAAACAACCAGATAAGAGTTAATACAAATAAATTCACACGGAACTGGAGCACATCCAGCAGGGGCTCGTCCCTTTCCAAGCCCTGATTTTAACAGTGGCCACAACGCTGCAGTGACCACGAGCTCCTCATCACGGGGAGCAGCTTTCATCTCAAAGCTATTACTCCATTTTTAGCTAACCAGGAAGACAATGTCCTTGCAAGGAGCCAAGCTGGAGGTTTAAGGATGCTCCAATGCACCATCTGGAGGCTCAGAGATAGCCAGGAAAGGAAGCAGTTGTCACGCTGATTGGAAAGAAATGAAGTCCCTGTTTGAGGCAAACACGGCTTTTTCTCCTCCCTATCCAGGAGATTTGCCACAGCTCTGTGTTTTTTTGTGTTTTTGTTATTTTTTTTCAAGGTGTTCCTCATTGCCACTGCCCCTTTCTCCCAGCAGCAGCGGGGTTTAGGTGATGGAGCTGCCAGGGGATTGGGAAGCAGGGCCAGGTGGCTGCTCCTGGCACCCCACGAGTCACCAAGATCCTGCTGCCACCTCGGCACTCCTGCCTCTCCATCTGCCACAGCCTGCCCTGTCCCCACAAACCCAAAATTCAGGATGCCACAGCTCCCTGTGCTCCCTTTCTGCCCCCAGTCCTCCAGCCAGCCCCGCTTCGCTCCTCTGTACATCGAATTTTTTTAGTAGATCTTTAGGAAGAGAAGGAAAAGGAAAAAAAAAAACCAACCAAACAAAAAAAGAAAAGCCACAAGTAGCACTTTAAAGTGCCAGTGTTAACATTTTCCAGCTTCTTGGGGTTTCAAAACAGGAAGTTTGGGGGCGGTGCAGTTGCACAATTTGCCAGAAAGCTGCTGTTCTGTGAAGTTGGTGACACCAGGCTGTACCAGGAACTCGAGCCCCGATGGCCACCAAGGCTGTGACTTTCTGGGACTAATTCTCAGCAGGTTTTGATGTGCTGCTCCTGTCTGAGCTCCTCTTGGCTGCCCGTGCAGAGCTGAGCAAAGCTGTGCTCAGGGCAGGTTTTCCCAGGCTGGGAGAGGAAAGGAGCAGAGATAACACAAAAAACTGAAAACAGAGCACTGAGCTGCTTGGGATCTGTGAGGAAAACCGTGATGGAGAATTCCCCCAGGTGACAGTGCAGGTTTTTGGGTGCTGCACACCCTCACAGGGGCAGTCAGAGCTGCTCTGAGCTTGCTCTGCTCGACAGCCACGAGATTTGGATTGAGGTGCAAACAACAGGTTTTGGTCAAAACTCTGTCAGGTTGGGTCCTGCACAACCAGATCATAGAATGCTGGGATGGTTTGGGTTGGAGGGGGCCTCGGGGATCTCCTGGTTCCTCCAGGGACCCCTTCCACTGTGCCAGGCTGCTCCAAGCCCCATCCAGCCTGGCCTTGGGCACTGCCAGGGATCCAGGAGCAGCCACAGCTCTTCCAGAGCCTCACGGGGAACAATTTCCTCCATAAATCCTTTCACTGTTCCAGTCCCTCTCTATCCAGTGAAGAAGGGAATATTCTGTGCTTTCCAAAAATGGGTGAGTTCAGCCACTCCCATCCCAACATCTGCACTCAGCTTAATTTGATGTTCTTAGCCCTGATCAGGTTTTGCTTTATCTCCTGCAATGTTCATTCTGACCCCTTATTTTCCCCCCCAAATGCTGATTTTCCCTGCTCTAGGGGCAGTGTCTCCCCTCCCTGGGGACTCTCAGAGGTTCTGTGTCCCTGTGGGCTCACAGCTCTGCTGAAAAGGCAAACCCTAGAGAGGGAAAATGGGAAGTGGACGCCTGGCAAGAAGCTAAGCCTGAACTCACACCTAAAATAGACTCAGCAAAGCAGCAAGAAGGAAGTCTAAGAAATTAAGGAAGGTGGAAGGAAGAAGAAGGGTGGGGTGCTGAAATAGTTGGGTCAAAGGCAAGAAGAAAGACTGAAAATAGCCTCCAGCTCTAGACAGCTCTGTTCAGGAAATTTTTGAAGCCTTGTTTTCAGTACTACACAAAATCCACAATATTCCAAATTAGTGTTCCTCACTTTTTTTTTTTTTTTTTTTTTTTTTGGTTCATCTAGAGAAGACCAATATTCATTATGCCAACATTCATTATATCAATATTCACTAAGAAGCCCAAAATGCTGTAGGAAATGGGGGACAAGAGGTTAATGCAGCAGATGATGAGGAATGTTTGCCACTGACTAAAACAACCCCTAAAATAGAATTGGGGCTGGGAGTCCCCTGGTGCTATGAGCTCCATTTGGGGGTGAGAAAACACACACAGGGCTCACTCAGCCTCTTGCCTCAGACATTCTGAAGTGTGTGGTTACAGCAGTGAGCTACAGCTAAAGTCAAAGTTTCCACCAGGGGAAAGAGAAAACAAGTGAGGCAGCAAGCTCTGCTCTGAATTTCAATTTGGGGAGCTGGATTTGATCTTCAGCTCACTCTGGAGTCCTCAGGTGATACAAAAGCAATAAAATGTACAATTGTTTTGCTGTTTTAACCATGAAAAGTCATAAACTCGTGTCCAGAATTTAATCTCTAATTACAGAATAAATATTAGAAATGACCCTGCAGTGTCTGGCTCAGTAATCTGGATTTTTTTTTTACATGAGGTTAAGCCAAGAGACTCCAAAAAGTTTCAATCCTCACAAGGGAAGAGTTAAAAAAATCCACATTAAAAATAAATATGTTTGAAGCCTAAAAGGGAACAGGAAAAGAAGAATTGTGTTAAACTGAGAAACAATGAGATAAAGAAGGATCTAAGAATCTAATGAGAAAACTTCACCACAGACTGGGAAGATTTCCCTGCATACTTTCCTGATTCTGTTCTGGCCTGTCAGCTCTAAGTGTAGAGCCCTTTTATTCCTGTATCTGATCCTGCAGAATATGTCAGTGAATTACAAAAAAAAAAGCAATAGGAAGACTTCAATGAGACCTGGATTTGGTAATTATCCCTACACCAAAGAGTACTCCTGCATCTCTTTAACTCCAAGCGTGTACTTACAGACTCCAGCCCTGCTCTTATGCAAAGCAGGTGCTGCAAGATTATTGCAAATCAAGGCTTTGGGTCCTTTCTTCCTTCCAGCACAATTTCCAAGGATTTTAAACCAAATGTTTGCTGTGATAAAAGGAACTTTGTTCAGCTCCCTGAAAACCTGGGGATTTGATGCTGGCAAGAACACAGGGGTGTGTTTTTGCTGGAGTGTTTGCTCACAAAAATCCCCTCGAGCAGCAAAGGTCTGGCACATTCCCCTGCGTGGTCCCACTCCATCCCCTGAGCACAGCATCCCCCTCGACCCACTTTAATTAAAAACTCCCCAATCCAGCAGCTATCACAAAGCACTGCTTTACCCCAGGGCTTAATTCTCGTGTTTGTGGGGGGAAAACTTCACCTTGCCATGCCCCCAAACGTCTGTTCAACACTAAACTGATTCTGCAGCTGTGTCAGAGACCTCAACAGGGCACAGCCATGGGATGGATATAAAATACCAGCTCAGCACGTCTGTGCCTCCATCATTCCAGTCTCTGCTGAGCCACCTGGGTAAACACAAGCACTTAAGCTTTAAAAAGTGCCCAGCACACGGAATCATCGACCACAGGGGATGGGAATTCCCAGGGCTCCAGCCCTGCTGAAATCCTGCCAGTTTTACAGCACTCACCATAGAGGTGTTCAACTCCAAATCTCTCTTTTTGTATCCGGAATCAACGTGGTGTGGGTACTACAATCTAATGAAATCTCCTTTATCCCCTTCTCTCACCATTATCATTCTGATTTTTGACACTTAAGAGGCATCAGCAATGGGGTGGGAATAGATAAAGATAGAATCCTCATTCCTTTTTGTGATGTGGGTACTACAATCTAATGAAATCTCCTTTTTCCCCCTCCTCTCACCATTACCATTTTAATTTTTGACACTTAAGAGGCAGCAGCAATGGGGTGGGAATAGATAAGGACAGAATCCTCATTCCTTTTTCCTGAGAAAAACTTGTTGTGTGTGAGGATCAGAGACACAGCCTGGCCTGTCCTCCACCTCCTTTATCCAGATCCTTGGCCAAAATTTCCATGGATGTTCTGTGATTGCTTGGCTACCTAAATAATGGGAGATTTGGGGTTTCCCTTCAGTTCAGACCTCAGCCCACGAGGACTCCCAGCTGAGCTGTGCTGCCTGAGCACGAAGTGGTTTTTCCCATGGATTTTTTTCCTCCTTTCCCAGCCACCAAACCCAGCTCACACCTCATCCTAGCACCTCTCCAGCACCGGGGACACATTTCCTGCCCTTGCCAGGGCTGTGTGGGAGGCTGGGCTCTCCTTGGAGCCCTCGTTATGCAGGCTGAGCTCTGCAGGCAGGTATTGGCAGACAGACAGACAGACAGACACCCCTCCCCATGAGCAGCACCTCATTTCCAGAGCTCAGCTCTCCCCCGCACCTCGAGAGTGCTGCTGTGGGGGTGTGCTGCTAAAATTATTCATGGGGGGGAAAAAAAAAAAAAAAGCCTTTTACAACTGAGAGCTGAGCCCCATCTTCTCTGGGTTTTTGTGTGTGGCTGATATCTAGAAAGCAGCCTGAGAAGTGCAGCTTTTCTTTCCTAAACACAGAAGGAGCCTCTTTTTTCCATCTGTTGCAGCCTCTCTTTCCAGCCTGCTGAGGATTCCAGCCTGTCCCGGGATGGAATCACTGATCCAGGGACAATTCCAGCCAGGCACTGGCATTAACAGCAGCTTTAGGAAAGAGGAGAACACCTTGAAGTGTTGCTACTTCAAAATAATAACTCTGCTCCCAGCAAATACCCCTCCCTCCACCTCTCAGAGCAGGCTCCTGGGAGCTGGAACAAGAAAAATAAATAAATTAAATGAAATGAATGGCAGGTGCTTACAAAGGTTGGTTGTAAAGTCCTCTTGGTTTTTAAAGATAAGTTTGCTCTGCAGCATCCTGTGGTCATGCTGAAAGACCTAGGCTCACAGTGAGCTTCCCTTTTGGTAAATATTTAAGAGCTGCCTCGTGAAAATTAGGCAAGAAAGGAGAATCTGTCAGTTGAGAGGAATCCTTTGCAGTAAATTTCAGGGGCACACAGCAAGGTGTGCCTGTAAGTCACAGAATCATGGAATCACAGAATGGTCTGGGTTGGGAGGGACCCTAAAAATAATTTCATTCATCCCCTGCCATGGGCAGGGCCACCTTCCACTATCCCAGGGTGCTCCAAACCCCATCCAGCCTGGCCTGGGACACCTCTGAACCTTTTCTGTGCAGTGAGGCCTCTCTTAGGTCTGGTTCTCAAAGGGGCTGAGGCTCACAGGGCTGTGCTGCTCTCCTGTGTGTGTCCCTGGGTGTCTCCAACTTCCTACAGCAACTCCTGATCTTAGCAGGATATTTAAACCCAGTGTGGCAGAGCTGCCAAGGGCATTTCATGTCTTGCAGCTTCTTATGATAGAAAATAAATAAAAACAGGCTCTTGGATAGATACAGGGGTGCCCCATCTGGAAAAGACTGGGAGGTTATCCTGGTTATCAGTGTTAGAGGATCCTGCCCCAAGCCAGGCTGCAGCCACAGGGAAAGCATCAGCCCCAAGCCAGGAGAAGGTTTTGGGAGTGGTCCTGGCACTCCCAGAGCTGCTGCTCCCAGCCAGGGCATGTCCAGAGGCACCTCAGCAGCTCCAGATGTTCTCCTGCCCTGATCCAGCATCGAGGCAGGGCTCAGATCCGAGAGCTCCCAGAGCACAGCAGCACAGGGAGAGGGGAGGGTTTGTAGGAAATGCAGGAAACTCAGCCAGGAGTGCAGGTGAAGGCACCCAGGGCCAGCTCTGCACGACCCTGCCCTGCCAGGGCCAGCAGCTGCAGCTCAGGGTGGGCACAGAGAGGGGAGAGAGCCCAGCCCTGCCTCCTGCTGCTCCCCAAAACTGCTCCCAGCCGCCAGCACTGCCACACAACAGCCCTGCAAACACACAACGGGAGCCTCCAGCAAACGAGGACTGCTCGGTGTGTGTGCAGGTGCCTCTCCTGTGCTTCCCCACATCCCTGGGGCAGTACAGGATTTCAGGCTGCAGCTGAAACCAGACCCTTTTTTTTTCTTTTTTTCAGTGCAATCCTCTTTGTTCTGCAGTTTAACATTTCATGCTTTCTCTCAGCGAAGCACGTTGGCAAACAAGGTGCAAATAAATCACGTGGAGCGAGGCTGAAGTGAATTATCAGGGCGAATTCTGTATTTAGCAGACAGAGCTCGGTACCATTTGGGGGTTTGGGGATTTTTTTGGATGCTGAGCCCAGCTCTGCCTGGATTCCTGGGTGGGAATCTGCCAGGCAGGTGAACGTGCAGCGTGCTGAGCTGCACAGAGACCACGAGGCTTTTCACAAGAGCTCAGCATCAGCCTAATTTTGCTCCCAGTGGCATTGAATGAGGCAGAATTAGGCTGGAGCTGAGCTGCTGAAAGCTGTATCCTATCCTCCTCTTGCTGGAGTTGCCTAAAAATAAGGAGTCCAATTAAATCTACAGCAGTACAAAGTATGAGGGAATGTATAATTAATTTAAAAAATCAAAGGCTGTCTTACAGCGCTGATCAGCATTTAGCAATGCTGCCACCAGCTCTTACTCTCTTCATTCTTCCTTTTTAATCAGTGATTATTGTTGGATCTCCTGACAGTGTGATCACATATTCTGCTGGTTTTTCAACAACTGCATTCCCTGGGAGCTGTAAACATACCCACAGGAGGAGAATGAGAGGGAAAAATTTATTACCCAGCCCAGCCCTGGTCCTGACATTTAACTGGAGCCCTGAGAGTGGTGAAGGATAAAAATTTGCTCGCTGTGATAGTCAAGGCTTTCATTTTCAACCCAGCCCTGACGAGAAACTAAAAGCTGAGAGAAGAAATTGCACGTCCAAGGTCATCTCCCAGAGTTATCAGTGTCCTTATCGCTGTTTTTCTGTATCCAGCACTCCCAAAAACAAAAAAGGTTTTTTTTTTTTTGGTCTACCAAGAGAGCATAAGGCAGCCACCCGTGAGCACAGGGCTTTGTCACCTCCCAGACAAGTGTTTCACACTTGCACTGTCCCCGTGCAGCCGAGGGAGGCTGGGGAGGATGTGCTCTGTGCTCCAGCTTTTCTCCTGGCAGCATCCCCAGGAGCTGCTCTGGATTCACAGCGAAGCTGCACTGACTCCATCTGGGCCCCCAGAGCAGAGTCTGGCTTTTATTTTGGGTGCCAGCTGTTCACAGTGGGACAACAGCGAGGCTGGCTTTGTGTCACCCCTTCCTGGAGCCTCTTCCCTGGGTTATGCCCACATTTCCCCAATTTTCCCTTTTCTGGTTGAATCACATCCTTTGTGACTGGGCTATGCTCAGATTTCCCCAATTTTCCCTTTCCTGGTGCCATTTCTGGCTCAATCCCTTCCTTTGTGACTGGGCTATGCTCAGATTTCCCCAATTTTCCCTTTCCTGGTGCCATTTCTGGCTCAGTCCCCTCCTTTGTGGCACAATTCAAAAACCTCCTGCTACAGCAAGGGCAGAACTTTTGCCTGGAGGAAATTCTGAGTGGAAACGACTCCAAAAAGCAGCGGTGGTGGCAGGGGTTGTTCACTCTGGGAGGTGCTGCCATCATTCCATTCCCTCTGAGCACACACCTGCTCCAGGTGCATTTTCACAGGGCTCAGACGATTCACAAGCCTGGAAAAGGAATGAGATGCAACCCAGACCTGGAGATCACCCGCTGCCACGTCAGGTTTTGTGAAATTCCTCCTCCCCTCTGCCTTTTCCCTGCCTCTTGCTGTGCCCCATCCATTTTTCCTGCATATTTAGCCCACGGATTCCCCCTGGCCCTGCCAGTTCCTGAGGTGGGTGATGTTATCCCAGGGCTCCTTCACAAAAATCACAGTGCAAGGCTCTCTAATCAGTCCAGGCAGGCAGAAAAGAAATAATTGTGAGAGGTAAATTATTCCCAGCGTGGTCTCTGCACTCCCCAGGGGGAAAATCTCTCACCTCAAGCCAGAAAAGCAGCTTTGACATCTGACTCACCATTTCTTTGTCCTCAACTAAATAACTTCTGTAAAAAAAATGATAAAAAGATTATTAGGGGAAGATCAGCCATCCCTAAGTGCAGTGAAATTCAGGAGGAAGGTCCATCCTTGCTGGAGGTTGGTGTAGAGCAGCTCAAGGAGGACAAAAAGGGATCTCAGAGCCCTCAAGGGACTTTTATTTGTACAAACACCAGCCCTGGGCTGTGTTGGAGTTCTTCTGTCTATTAAACAGAAAAAAATTAAACTTTTCTTTTCAGTTTGAAACATAATTTCCTGCATTATTTAATATTCTATTTCTGAAGGATCACCCCTCCCAATAGATTCAGGGTTCCAGGATCCAGCTCTGCTGCTGTCACATTTAAAAATAAAAATCTCTACAAGAGTTTTTTTTGGGTTTTTTTATGTAAGGAAGAGTAATTTTTACTTCTCTGCTGCCTTTGCTGACTGGGCACTGGTTTCCAGCTATAGGCTCTGCTCTGAACTACGCATTTGAAGTTATTTTTGCAATGTGTTATTACCCTGAAGTTGCATCTCTCCCTTTTTGATGCATAATTTAGATTTTAGCCTCTCATAAATTACATGCCTAAGGAACTGCTGATGCTTCTGGGAAAGAAAAGAAAAAAATAAACAACAACAACAACAAAAAAACCAACTCCACCAACAATAATAAGACTGTACAAAGTATTCTTTGTGGAGACTGTTCTGGATGTGAACACATTTATGCTTCTCTGAGTTTTCCCCTATTTTTGTCTCTGGGATGTTTACACAAATACAGAACCTCTATTGTTGGGTGATTCACCAAGATCAGGGAGATCTCGTGAATTCTCCCATCATCTGCAGCATGAAATCACAGCTCATCGTGGCACCCAGATGGATGGATGGAGCAGAAAAGAAATCAAAGTCAATTTGGCTTTCTAATGGAGAAGGTTCTTCCTTGCAGAGCAGCAAGGCCAGGCAGAAAATCTCAAGGAAAAAAAAAGGATTATTAAAGTAGTGAGGGGGTTTGATGCCTCAGTCTCATGCTGGATTTGGTTCTATTCTGCTGCTTGATGTTGACAAATCTATTTATTTTTGGGTGCATTTTATCCACTGCTCAAAATAGAGGTAGGGAGGTCTTTGCCTGTTGCTGCTTTTCTTTAGGTTACCAGAGAATTTCTTCCAAAAGCTGCTGGAAAAAAAAATTCCCAGTGGCTTCCAAATGGCTCTGGCCTTGACATCTCTAATTAAAGGTGTGAGCATTTTGGACAAGTGTATGAAATGCCACAGCTCCCTATTGAACCTGGCTTCAAATCAGTGATGCCAAGTCGGAATTTGATTAAAATCAGGGAAATAAATTTCCTGTTGCAAAGCAAACTGAAGATTTCTGAAGGCTCTGCATTGTACCTGAGTAATTGTAACTGAGTTCATCTGCTGCTCCTGAGGTTAAAAAGAAGAAGAAATTATTGCCTGAAATTATCTAGCAAAGGAAAACTGAGATACTAAGGGGGGGATGGGGAAAAAAAAGTAAAAAATGGGATTTTTTCAAAGTATTGGAGGCAACATCAGCAGGTTTTTAAGTGAGTAATTTATAAGGGAAGTGATTCAAATGAAATTAGGCACTTTAAAAAATCAGCAAAGTGTTGAGGACATAATAACCTTTGAAGAATTTTAAAAGCTTTTTCACATTCATATTATTGGAGTTACTCACTCCTGTAATTTTACCTTTTTTTTAATTTTGTTATTGCTGTTTTAATGGCACAGCTCCTAATATCAAGTGATTATTCCAGAATCAACGAGTTCCATTAGAAAAGGCAAAGTCAATCCACATCCTTCCTGTCTGGCAAGAAAAACTTAAGAAAAACAACTTCAGTGTGTCCTAAATCCTTATAGGGGAAAAAACCCACAAAAAACCCTCAAGTTTTAATCTTCTAATAATTAAATCTCAATGTCTTTAAGCCAGGCTCAGGAGTTTCTCTCCTGAGCCAAACCCTGAGTTTTGCAGATTTCTGTTGGTACAGGATGGAAAGAAAAAAAAAAAAAGCTCAGAAACTCCAACCCTAAAACTTGGTGGCAGTTCCTCAAAATAATGAAAAATCAATGGCATTTTTGGTGAGGATGTGGCTGAATTTCTGTGTCCCTCTGTGCCATTAACAGAGCAGCTCCAAGGGCATTTTTGGGGCAATCCACCACCGTGTACAAACCTCCTCATTAAACTTCCCATCATTTCCCTCCTCTCAAACCGACGTGAATTGAATTATTTCAGACATTTCCCACACAGAAAAATCTTCCTCGAGGTTTTTTAAAGCCTTTGGCCTCCTGCAGCAGCCGTAGGATCTTTGCTAAACCCAGGAATACAAAATCCTGGATAAAAGCCAAACCAGTGACAGCATCACACCTTGTCCGAATCCATGAGGATTAAGAACTTTATGTAGCCTGAAAAATCAACTTTTTTCCTTGTGTGAGACCTCCACATTTCCAAACCCAACACGCAATTTTTTGGACAAGAGGTGAAATTTCCCAACCGGGATTTATTTTTAGGGATTTGACGACAACAGAAAGTTCTGTTTGAACATTTCAGCCTGGCCTCACCTTTGCGATGGAAATGTGGAGATGCTGGGAGCTCACCTGGAGGCAGGTTGGGTTTGTTATCCCCCAGGGAGAGGAAAGGTAACAGCACAGCCCCAAACTCCAACAACAGCCGGCACTAAAAGGGCTGGAATGTGCTTCAAAAGGGGCTCGAACAATAATAACCTTTCAATGGATTCCATCACTTCCCTAATCAACAAAACATGATTCCCTTATCTGGGTGCCAAGAGCTGTGCCTGCACTACAATGGCTGCATTGTTCTTGCAGGCTGCAGGCTAAAATGTATTTTGGTAACTGCTGCTCTTTAGAACACAATTGTCTGCTGACAGTTATTCCAGCAGAGCTTTAACTCCTTCCAGCCACAGGAACCTCTTCCAAAAAGATATTTTTTATTATTTGTTATTTTTGTGTTTTGTTTGGTTTTTTTTGTTTTGTTGTTTTTTGGTGGTTTTTTTGGTTTTTTTTTTGGTGTGTGTGTGTCTTTTTTCCCCCACGAAGAACAGAAAGGAACCTGCGACTCTCAGTGTTAGATAACATGTAAATGATGGTGAGTCATAGTGGAAAATCGTAGATAAAAATTGCACAAAGGCTTATTTAAGCACCATCTCATGATTCCTTCCCTGTGCCTGAGCGTGTGAGATGTACTCACACACACACACTCCAGAATAATGCTACTATTTGTCCATCCCTCTGCCCTGCAGCTGCCTTGGAAGAGATGAGATCCAGAATAAAAATGTACATTTGTATCCATATTCATGTTTTCATCTCCATCTCACATTCCCCACCGAGGCACGAAGGAAGCCTGGACCAGCTTTAATCCCTGGTACATTTGGGACAAACACCCCAATTCCCACACTTCTTCTATGGGAAAGCTTGCTGGGTTTTTGCTGGGTTACAAATGGGATATTCCTAATTTCCAGTCTGGAAAACAGACTGCTGGGTGATCCTAAGAACCCAGAGACTGGGGATGGATTCCAAGGGATGATTCCCCAAATTTCACTCCAAGAACTGCTTGGAAAGAAGGTCAGGACAGGCAGAAGATCTGCCTTGTGGCAGGAAACACTGAGAACAAGGTGCTGGGGCTTTTTTTTCCCTCTGTGCATGTGGTATTTCTGTAATTCAAGCTCCAGCAGCAGCCAAGCTCTGAAAACAAACCCAAAAGAAGAGCCAAATATGTCAGTAGGATTTGGAGAGCAATTCCAGAGTGCCTGGGAGTTTAAGGATGGGAGATATTCCTTCCTCCTGAGTCAGAAACCTGCGGGAAGTCCTGTGCTGAGGAAACATCCAGAGAGGAGAGAGAAAACAGCTTGGCCAAAACAAAAGAAGATTTTAATTCCTGAAGGACACAGGTTCACAATAAGAGCCAGAAACCGTGGCTGGATTTCTGGAGAAAGGCTGGAAAAGTGCATTATGTTGTAGAGAAGGAGTTTCCATCTTACTCATCCTGCCTGGCTCCCCACAGCCCAGAATTGTTCCCAGAAGGATCCTTTTATTTCCCTCTCAGCTCAGCTCTGGGAGGCTGAAGGAACAGGGCCAGCTGACCTCACAATTAGAAATGTTCTTCCTAATGCTCACCCGTAATTTGTCTGCTTATTTTCATGCATTAGCCTTTATGAGCTTCACGAGGCCACCTTAATTGCATTCCCTTCTGCTCAGGGAAGGGTTTTTTCTTTTCTTTCTTTCTTTCTTTCTTTCTTTCTTTCTTTCTTTCTTTCTTTCTTTCTTTCTTTCTTTCTTTCTTTCTTTCTTTCTTTCTTTCTTTCTTTCTTTCTTTCTTTCTTTCTTTCTTTCTTTCTTTCTTTCTTTCTTTCTTTCTTTCTTTCTTTCTTTCTTTCTTTCTTTCTTTCTTTCTTTCTTTCTTTCTTTCTTTCTTTCTTTCTTTCTTTCTTTCTTTCTTTCTTTCTTTCTTTCTTTCTTTCTTTCTCCCTTTCTTTCTCCCTTTCTTTCTCCCTTTCTTTATTTCTCCCTTTCTCCCTTTCTTTATTTCTCCCTTTCTCCCTTTCTTTCTTTCTTTCTTTCTTTCTTTCTTTCTTTCTTTCTTTCTTTCTTTCTTTCTTTCTTTCTTTCTTTCTTTCTTTCTTTCTTTCTTTCTTTCTTTCTTTCTTTCTTTCTTTCTTTCTTTCTTTCTTTCTTTCTTTCTTTCTTTCTCTCTCTCTCTTTCTTTCCCTTCCTTCCTTCCTTCCTTCCTTCCTTCCTTCCTTCCTTCCTTCCTTCCTTCCTTCCTTCCTTCCTTCCTTCCTTCCTTCCTTCGCTTGCTTTTTTTTTTTTGCTTGGATTGAAAGCAGAGTTTGGAGCCAGAGTCCTGGGAGCAGGGAGCTCTGGCAGGAACCATCATCATCATCATCATCATCATCATCATCATCATCATCATCATCATCATCATCATCACCCCTCGTGGGGAACATCACTGGGTGCCAGTCCCACGTCCCAGCCAGCCCCTGTCATTCACACAATGCCCATTTTATTCCTGCCATTCCCTCTGGATTTCCCTGCTTTGCCCTCAGCTCCCTCCTGCAGGTTCCTCAGTGAAGTCTTGGCCATTCTTTTTTTCCTGAGCAGCTCAGCTGGGATTTTCACAGGCATCCTGAAGTGGGAGCTTCCCAAATCCCAATCACCTTGCTCTGCCAAGGTCTGCCTTGCTCACCTTCTTCATCCTCATCCCTGAAAGAATTCCTGAGCCCAAGCTCATTTATATATCCATGCTGGAATGGAGCTCAGGAACTCCCAGAGGGAAAGAACACACAAGGGCTCATATTCCTGTTTTTTTTTTTCAGGAATCTTGTGGATGGCCAGCCCTGCACTCCCAGCCCTGTGCAGGATGAGGAAGCAGCCAGAGCCTCCTGCACTCCCATCCCCACCTCTCCTCACTCTGCCCACACCATGCCACCCCTCAGTCCTTGTGTGGAGGGGTTTATTCCAGCCAAGAGCATCAATAAATAAATGTCTGAGCACAGCTCAGCAGCCTGTGACCTCGCTGGCAGGAGGAGGCTTTTGGTTCTGCCAGTGAATGCATTATTAATGCAAATATCCTAACGGGTTGTGAGGAACCAGAATTTTCCTCCTTTGCACCGTGGAATATTGAGGTCTGTGAGAATGGATTGAGCTGATTTATTTGGATTTTAAGGAGCTAGAGCTCCTTATAACACTGGCATTTTCTAAATTTCAATAGATTTTCTAATTAACTTGAGAAATTGCTTTCAAAACAATGAGCATTTTGTATAATAAGACAACAAACCCTGATTGTGGCCATGCTGGATGGTTCCCCATGCTCAGCAGATTGTGGGGAAAGGCAGAAAATGTGTCCTGGGCTTGTTTTAGGTTTGAGGGGGGCAGTTTAGCACCAAATAAATACCAAGAGCCACTGACAGGAATGACATTCAGCCTTCACAGTGATGTGGCTCTTCTTGGTGCAGGAGCCTCAGCTCCTTCTCAATCCAGACCTCAACCAACCACAAATGGATTTTTCAATCCTCCAGGAACCTTTCTGAGAATTTTTTTTCCCAGAGTATCATTGCTTTTTATCTATCATTGCTATTTGCCTGATTTTCCCTGAAATTACATCCCACTCGTACTGAAGTGGCAAAATTTAGATCTTGGGTTTGGTTGAGAATCAAAGAATCCCCAAACTGGTTTGGGTTGGGAGGGACCTTAAAAATCAACTCATTCATCCCCTGCCATGGGCTGGGACACCTTCCAGTATCCCAGGGTGCTCCAAACCCTTGGACACTTCCAGGGATGGGGCAACCACAGCTGGTGCCAGGAATTCTTACCCTATATCAAACCTAAATTTCCCCTCTTCCAATTAAAAACAAAACAAAAAAAAACAAACAAAAAAACCCCCACAAACAAACAAACAAAAAAAAACACTAAAACCCAAAAATCTCAAATTGTCTGCTAAGAATTTTTCCTAACAAATGTAACTCCCAAGCATTTATAGGAGAGGAAATAGAAGGTAAAGAAATGTGGCAAAATGGAAAAAATCCGAATTGAGGTTTTGTCACTTGCAGCAGGAAGGTTTGCACTGCAGTGCTGAGGTGTGTGATGGATGGGGAGAGAAACGGGCACCGAAATTTGGGTTCACTCAGGAACATTCACAGGGGCTGTAATTCAGGATCAGGAAGGATTTTGGAGTTTTGGCTGCAGCCAGGTGAAGTTTCACGGGGAAAAAAAGCCACGAGGATGGCACGGGAATGCTCAGGTTTAGTGCTGAAATGGGAAGTGGAGAAGCCAAGAGTCTGACAGGGGCTCATCATCATCATCCCCCCGCTGGGACAGGGCCAAGCTGCTCCTGTTTTGTCACCAAGTGCCATTTGCAGAGTGCTCGACTCTGATCAGGACCTGCTTCATCGTCTGCATCTGGGAGAGGAGCTGAAAAAAACCCAAAAATGCCTTTGTACAGGCAGAGGAGCTGAAAAGACCCCAATATTGCCTGTGCACAGGCAGAGGAGCTAAGAAAAAAACCCAAAAATGACTTTGTACAGGTAGAGGAGCTGAAAAACCCCAAAAGTGGCTGTAGAGAGCAGGGGGAGATGCAAAGGCTAAAGGCTGCTCCAACCACCAAGTATCAGCTTCATCCCCCAGCTGCCTCCCACACACAACCAGAAATAACTTGAAATAATTTATTGCAGTGTGTCTGTATTGCAGTTACGTATTTAATGACTTAAAGGGACGGCATTTCACTTGGGACTCAAGGTGGGATTTTCATCATTTGAGGGGAAGCATCGCTCCTACACCAAATTTCCTGAGTTTTCCTGAATGCTTTGCAGCACTCGGTGGATTGAACTCCAGGCTGCTGTTCTCAGGTAGTCATTACCCTCATTAACAGAGAGAAAACCACAGCACAAATGGGTTCAGCAGCTAAACTTAGCACACAGTAATTCAGTGAGAGAACAAGGAGCGAGATAATTCTCCCATCCTGCTTGCTGAATATTAGATGGGGGAAAAAAAAAAAAAAAGTCTCGTCTTCCTTCTGCTCCTGTTGTTTGTCTTTTTGTGGATAATAATGCATTGAGGGCAAAGAGTTAAGCAGAAATGTTTATGGCAGAATGCTGGGGACATCTTTAAGAAAGGAGGGGTAGGAGGAAGCACACACAGGAAAATTTCATGTTGGAATTATCCAGGCTCACTGGGGATGGAAGCATCAGACTGAGTCACGTTCTGGTATTAACATGGTGAAGAGTCCAAAGCCCTGGAATTGTCAACCCTTTTCTCTAAAGACTTTTGCTGTGACAACAGCCACAGTCTGGTCCAGCTGCTTCCAGGAAATTCTGATTTTCATGTGTTTCAGCATATCAGTACCTTTGCAGCATTAATTTGGATTTTATCAGCACAGGAATATCCTTGAATGTGTTCTGGTTTTGTTTTAATGGGCTCTGCTCATTTTGACCTTGCAAATGGGCAGGAGAGCTGATAAAACCAAGTTTTTGCTGTTTCTGCCACAGCATCACGACTGAACTGTAAGAGAGAAAACTGAAAGAACTGAAAGATCCAACAACTTCTTTGGTGGTTTCTGTGCTCACAGCTTGGCAGGGACGGGACACCCCAAAAAAAGGAGAGGATTTCAGCTCAGACTTTTGGCATCATTTTTCCCATCCCCCTGAATCATTTAGGTTGGAAAAGAGCTGTGAGATCACCGAGTCCAATCCTTCCCCCAGTGCTGCCAGGCCACCACTGACCATGTCCCCAGGTGCCACATCCACAGTCACTTTTATAATTCCACCTGCTCTTTCCTTCTGCCTCAAAACCACGATTTAGTGCATGGCATCCATCCAGGGGTTGGGAGAAATGATCTTTAATGCCCTTCCCAATCCAGACCATTCCATGATTCTGTGACTGTGGAGCAGGCAGAAGTCTGGGATGCACTGGGGACGTCCCCACGTGAACACAATTCCCCTCAGCCTTGTGTTCTGCACCCAAGATGTGACATTTGGGCAGTCCTGCCCTGGGAGTGTTTCCTCCTTGCAGCTGAGTAGGAAACACTCAAAGAACCACTTCCTGTGCTGTCGGTGGGGCAGGATGAAAGTTGCTGTGAGTTTTGCATTTCTCTGAGCCCTGAGAGCCTCAGCAGAGAGCAAACAGCACGTGGCACTTGCTCTGTGCTACCAGAGGGAATCTCCTGATCTTTAAAGATTTACCATTTCCCCCTGTTTACAGTGAAAAAAAAAAAAAAACACAATTACAACCCCCAGGCTGACAATTCCCAACACCACACCCCCCCCGCCCCAAACAAACCCCAGAGCTTCTCATTTCTCAGAAGTCACAGGAACGCTCTTTTAAAGGCACAACACCTGAGCGGGGCTGCCAGCTCACATTTCAGCTTGCCTGGAACAAAGCAAGGAGGCAGTGGAGCCCTGGCAGCCCCTGAGCCTCCTCTTGCTTCCATTCCCCTTCCCTGGTGGCAGATGGCAGCTTTGCAGGGGTGTTAAATCTGCTCACAGCTAACGGGGGGGTGTTGCTTCTTCGGATGCTCCATCCTTTTCCACAGGAACAACCCAACAGTCAAGAGACTAAAATGTGACTGGGGGTAAAAAAAAATAATAATAAAAAAAAAATTTAAAATGACACCACCTACATCCCCCAACCCTCTCTCAAATAAACAAGGTTGTTTACTATGTTTTCTCATGTCTTTTGTCAGTTTAAGAGTTGAACCCAGTGTGCTGTTCTCTGCCAGGCAGCCCAGGAATGCTGAAATATGCAGGGTGGGAGATGCCCTGATTTTCTTCAGGCTGTTTGTTCAGAGGAGGAGGCACAATCCCTGCCCTGAAGTGCTCACAGCTCAAAGAGAGGAAGGAATAAACAGTCCATGGGACAGAAGATGGAATAAACCATCTCTGGGATCTCTTAACTCCTAGACAAAGTGGGTCAGGTGTGTTGTGCAGGTCTCAGGTGCTGTTTTATTGAGTTTTCCACCCCCAAAAGCAGTGTGGTTTCTGCAGCAGCACCATCATTTTATGTTTTCCCCGTTTGTCAAAAGCTTGGCAGTGTCTGGGAAGGTCCAGCTGGCTGACAAAGCCACCAAGGAGGCAAATCCAGAATGGTTCCAGCTGCTGTGTGGAATTGAAAGCCAAGCTGGAAGCAGGAGCTTGCAGCACTCTTAGGGACAGGGGGATGGGGATTTGGAGAGCAGCTTTCACCCAGGACACCCCAGTCTGCACCCCCAACACCCTTACCCGTGAAACACCCTGGGGTTTTTGCACAAAACGCTCTTTTTTTCAGTGGAATTGTTGTTAGAAATAAGCAGAGGGGCTTTCTGTGGCAAATATTGAGGGTTACACACGCTCCAGGCCCCGTGTCAGATGTGTGCAGGATGTGACTGGGGGGTTGGGTGGGGGCAGCCAGCAGTTATAAAATGGCCTGATATTTGGTCACTCACATGACTCTCAGCTTTGCTCCAGAACTGAAAATTGAGACCTGTCTGTGTGACTCTTTTTCCATCCCGTCAGCAGCTGAACCTCGTGTCAGCTCCGAGCGCTGCACCTGCTCAGAGCAGAACCCCAGAGCAGCTCCAAACGCTGCTGAGCCTTCGAGTGGCCCATGGTCAGATGAGATTCTGCCCTCCCTGCCTGCAGGGAGAAGTTTTGGGTTTAATCCCAGCACCTGGAGTGCATTTGGTTGCAGAATAAAGGTTCACTCATCCTAAACATGCAGATTTCACCATCAAAATCACCATCGACATCAAAGTGCTTCTGCCCCAACCCATCTGGGTGGAGCCCTCATCTCCACAGTCCTGCTCTTGTCCCTTTTTGGCCTCTCGTGATTTTCCTACAAGCTGTGGTCAGGGAAAATCCCCTTGCAGTGGATCAGTTCTGAAGGAAGAGGGCTGGAAGGCAGCTGGCCCCGGGCTGTGCTCACCTGGCTGAGCTCTGGGAACAGGCTCTGCTATGCAGTGTCAGGATGAATGAGCACACAGGAGAGGCTCAGCTGCATGGAAGGAGTGCTCCCACCCACGTAGCAGACACAGCAGCACCTTGATCTGGCACCAAGTGACAGCCCAGCTGTTCACTGCTCTCAGTCACCCCTGCGGGCTGTGACCTTCCCTTCCAGGCTGGAGGAAATGGGGTGGCAGGGATCCCAGCGAGGTCACAGCTTGGCTCTGGCTCAGCTGCAGGCTCCATTTACTGCAGGGTTCATTGTGAGCCCTTCCAGCTCCGTGCTGCTGCAGATGTCAGCTCACATGGGGCTCCTTTCTCCTGGAGAACGGGGCAGAATTTCCTCCCAATATTCCTGTATTGCTTCCCCTCCACTTCCAATTCACTGTTATCACCCGTCCAACAACGAGCTCAGCTAAGAACCCAAGGAATTAGACTGGGATTTGCTCGTACCACACTGCACCACGGCTCTGTAAACTGGTTTATAACTCTGCTCATCCCAGGGCTGGCTCAGAGCACAGCCTCACGACTGCTCTGCCTGATAATGGCTCGCTCCTGCTCTTCCTGAATAATTTCTGGGGTGTTCCAGCAAGGCTGGGCTCTGAGTATTTAACAGTGAAGTGTGACACAGCCATGCTGGCAGCCAGGAGAACAGGGGAATACCGGGCAGATAAGACTCTCACGCTGAAATGTTAAGATAATTTTTTTTATCTAAAAGGGAGGAGGGGGATTTCCCACTTCTGCTAAATGCCTTTTGGCTCGCCATCAAGAGGGAATTAAGCTCAGTAATACCCACCAACGTCTTGCTTGCAGTAACTTGTGTCCTCAGATCTCTCCTTCTCCTTCAAAAATCAGTGAGATTGAACTCTAGATTTTAAACTGTACTTGCTATGAGTTAATTACAAGCCAGACCTCTGCTCCCATTGATTTCACGTGTCCTTGCAATCTTATCTTTGAAATCTGCATTACACTCCTGCCCTCAGCCTGGGCTCACAGCAAGGAAAAGCCCAGCCCAGATGAACCATGGCTCTGTTAATCCCTCCTGAAGGCCAGGGTTTAAATCTCTCTGACCCAGCTGTCAAAACTTACACTAAGATGAATAACTAAACTCTTCCAAATGCTTTAAAAATAGTTAAGGCCACGTCCATGCTTTTTCCAAGGTCTCTCAATAAAAATGTAAGAGCAGCACCCACACAAGTGTTTGAGGAAAGCAGAAGTTTGACTTCATTTTACCAATAAAACTCAGTCCTCTCTGCTGAGCCAGAACTCTGGTTTGGATGCTTCTCGATGTGGCTTAAGCCACCTAAAATAAAAGCCCAGGAGCCTTGGGCATCCTCTGGAGTTGATGCAGATCTTTATTCAGACAGCCTGAGATCTGAGCTTGAGAGGTTTTGTGCTTAAAAGCAGAAGCAAACACTCTGGAGTGCTTTGAAGATGATGCAGAGTGGTGGGACTTACTGGCACACATTGTGGTTAAAGTACACATGCACTAAGGAAGGGAAATTAGAATTAGGACTGGCTAACAGAAATGTTAATGAATGTGCAAAGGTGAGATTTTATTCATCAAGCTCCTATCAGTGTGGTGGGCAAGACCTACAAATATGTTGTAGGACAGGTTTGTGTTTCCAGAGGCAGCCTTTGCACACAATTTCCTGCTGGCTGAACCATTGCACCCCACAGACCCCCCATGATAATTCACTGGGTGACTGAGATGCATTTTTCAGTTTTATTGAGTGATGTTTGTCTCAAGTCTCGTGTTCTTTCCCAAACCAACAAGCTCTCATGGTTTCTACTTCTTATTCTGATGGTTTGTACTGTAGAGAGGGGGAGAAAAATAAAGAAGAAAGCAAACCACACATTGGCCACAAATGGCTGCTAAACTTCAAATATCTACTGTAGGAGCATTGTGTCTGTGTGGATAAATGTCTGCATATGCCTGGATATATCTAGAAAATAGGTATTTTCTGTGTATTTGTACAGCTACCAGCCCTAAGGACCCTCAGGGATTTTCAGCATTACAGATCTGTTTTTGTTTGGATAGATTTTCATCTGCCTCAGGATGTTTTGGAGGAGCTGCAGAGTTACAGAAGTGCTGCAGGGATGGAAGAAGCCATTTCCTTTCCCTCCCCAGGTTCAGGAGTGCAGAGGAGACAAAACTGCCCCTGTGCTGGGTCCTGACAGCTCCCCTGGGACTGGGAGGAGGCAGCAAGGAGAAAACCCAGAAACCAGTGCTTGGGTGCAAGAAGGGGCCTCCACTCTCTTCTACCACTCTCTTCTGACTTGTAAAGTTGATGGAGATACTGAAAGTCAGAAGTGATCAAGAAACCAGAAGAACATGACTTAGAAAAGGTCAGAGCAGTTCTAAAACTTGCACATTTCAGGAGAAGGAGAATCATTGTTCCTCTCCTTTGAGTGCACCATGAAGAGCGGGGGGAGAGGGAGGAAGACCCAAAAATCCTGCATTTCAACATTTCTCTTCACCTAAGGTGGGCCAGCAGCCAAATCACCTGTCACCAGAGCAGTGCTGTCACCAGAGCAGGGCTGCAAGCAGAGCTGACCCCAGAAATAAGCACTGCTGGCAGATTTACAGCTCCACATTTCTGACCTTTGTTTCCTGCCCTGAGCAGGAACAGTTTCCTGCTGTGCTCCCTCCGACGCTCCCGGGAGAGGGAAGGGATGGAAAGCAAGCCAGGGGCTGTTTCTGGGATGTGTTCAGTGCTCTGAGCCTCCACACCATGGGAGTATGAGATTCTGCAAAAGCAGAGAGCTTGAAAAAGGAAAATACTTGTAAAAAATGCCGAGGAGCACGGCTGGGAAGCGTTGATGTGGTGGGGAGGAAAGGTGGCCACGTGCTCCCAGTGATGCTGAACGGGCTCTGTGGACAGGGCTCTGCTCTGCAGCTGGCTGGGGGCTCACAGTGGCCATGGCCACCTCCACATCTGCTCTTCTTGCTTCCCCAAACCTCTGCAGAGGTGTCCCCTGGCATGGGGAGCCTGCTGGGGTGACGGTGACCCGGAGCTGGGTGCTCACAGGGATTCGGGAGCATCCTCAAAGTCAAACCCAAAGATGATTCAGGGCTCCCTGCAAACTTTAAGCAGTGCCAGCAAAGCACAGAACCCTCTGAGAGCCAGAGGACTGGGCTTGGTGGCTGTTTGCTGTGTGGAACCATTCTGGACACATGCAGAGTGGGGAAATGACTCTGTTCTTACCAGGCTGTGCTCAGCTTGTTCAGGGAGGCAGAAACAAAATATTCCTTTACCTCAGTCCGTGCCATTCACTGAGATCAATGGCACGTTATTATCAATGGCATAAATATATGTTTAGAACCTAAAAGTCCTTCTCTGCCTGCCCCAACAGATCCCATTCAGCCACCAGCACAGGAGATTCATTGTCACCAATTACTGCAAACATTTCCACGTTCCTTTCTCAGCCTGGCCTTCTGAGCAGCTGAAGCCCTGCCAATCTCCTGGCCAGGCTTATCACATTTCCAGAGCTCACTGGGATACCAGCAGCACACAAGCCAGGCAGGAAAATCAATGCTTCCAAAGGCTGCTGGATCCAAGGGAACGATTCCTCTTCGAGGCAGCGTGCTCTGAATGAGGCTGGATAAAGGCGATTGATTTTTCAGGGAGAGGAGCTGCGTCTTTGGCTGGGCTTGAAAATGAGTTGTTTAGAGGTAAAAGCAAAAAAAAAAAAAAAAATCCATGCTGGCTCGGGGAAGGTGCTTGTGGCCGTGCAGAGGGTGCAGGGATGAGGCTCCTCCTCTAATGAGGGGAATTGAGAGGGGCTGTGCTGCAGACACAGGAGTGCTCTGCGTGAGAAACGAGACGGGGAGAGCTGATAACGAGAATGAAGAACTTCCTTTGATTATTGCCTCTCATTTCCTATAATGCAATCTACATCTTGAAAGAAAGCTCTTGTGTTCCATGTTAGATCCCCCTCCCTCCTCCACGTGGTCAGAAGATCTTAAGCAGCAGCATTGAAAGGTTAGCCTGAAGGAGGTAGAATGTAAACCTCTTTTTTTTTTTTCCTGAATTATGAGATGCAGTGTATCATCACAGGTACAAGAGGAGCCAGTTCAGATGTGCAGCCAAATCTGATAGGGCAGGAAAGTGCAGAACTTGGCTGTGGGAGCAGCCAAGACAGTGCTGAGAGAATCAACGGGAGGGGATGGAATTGTTGTCTGGATGCCTGAATCCTTTTTAAAATCTCACCCCAAATCGCCACTGAAAGCAGCTACTGAATTCCTAGATTATGTCAGACATCCCATCCCAGGTTGTGTGCTCAGACTGGACTGGTGATTTAGCTTTGGGCAAAGGACAGGCTCAGCGTGCCACGAGCAGGTGCAGATTTTGGATGCTCCCCTCTCAGTTGTGGAGGGTTTGAGGAGGGTGGGATGCACCTGGCAGCGCTCACACACGCCTGCTTTGCCATGCTGAAACCCGAAAAATCGACAGCCAGTTGGGAAAACAGAAGCTTAATCCTTCTGTCCTCGCTGCAGAGGGGGATGGAGATAACACTTATCACCCTGCTGATGGCAGAAAAGCTGCTGGAAATTTCTCTGCCTTCCTCACCCTGCGGTGGGAGCAGAAGAGCCACAGCTCCTCCAGGGCAATGCCTGTGCTCAAAACCCTGCTCCTTTCACAAGGAGATGAGGGCCATGGGCACAGCAGCGAGCAGAGCCAGAGGATGGAATTGCACATTTCAGACCAAACAGGATGCGCCAACACATCAGAGAAAAACCCTCCCTGACCAACACCCAGGAGGAAATGAAATGAGATAATCCAGATAACCCAACCGAGCAGCTCCAGTGTGGGATGGCAGTGAGCTCACGCTAACACCAGCACCAAAGGACTCCCAGCAAAGCTCCACCCTGCTCTGCACTGAAAACCAAAACTGTCCCCAGGCTGTGCTGAGTGAAACCAACTGAGCTGCTCATGTGTTTGAACTTGAGCTGCACCTTTGAATCCTCTGCCAGGTTGGCACCCAGATCCATCCTGGGTTCTTTCCCTGAGGTGGGACCCGCATGTGGGGACCTGTGTGGCTGCTGGGAGCTTTCCCTCTGCCCGACTTTGCCCTAAACTTCAAAAATCACAGGAATGTTTATCCCTTAAACATCCCTCAGCAGCTCCCAAACCTGGCTGGGATGCTGCTGATATTCTCTGCTTGTTTTACCACCACCACCACAAAAGCCACAGTTTTCAGGAATTCTCATTGCAACCAAAAACTTGTCTCTGCTTTGAGTCATACCTTGAAGCAAAGGGACAATTATCTAATCAAAACACTCAATCCCATTTTCATAAGCTCATCTAAATTGTTCAACTGCTTCAGATTACTTCAGTGATTAGAGAGATATTCCACAAATAAACTGCCTGAGTGTTCCTGACACTCAGAACTAATGTGCTGCAAGCAAGGGGAAGATAAAGCAGCATGGAAAAAGGATTCCTTCCTTACCATCACTTACACCCAGCCTGAGAAACCACAAAATTTCACGTCTATTACTGAAATGAAAGTCACATCAAAGGTCCTGGAAGGTTTGGGGATGTGCTGCAGCAAAATTGAGATAATATCCAGTGGGTGGAAGGTTGAGGTGGATGCCTGGAACAGCAGCTAATTTCCACCTAAGAGCACATTTTGGGGTTATTTATGGCCTGATGGTAAATCCAAATCACCCAGCTCCAACCCCAGTGCTGCCAGAGCCTCTCTTTGTGTCCTCAGGCAAAAAACTTAAAATGCTTTCATGTTCAGGGAGGTGCTTAATTTGCAGAGACACTGAGCATCCCTTAGCCAAGATTTCCCAGAGTGGCTGCTGACTCCAGCTCATCCATTCTGGACTTGCAGAAAGCCTTGGCTTCCAGACACTGCAAGGACTCAGGTTTCATAATTAGTTCCTTCCAGTGAATGAACCCAAACCCCAGCAACACAACTTCCTCCTGGGTGCTGCTAAGTTCGATTTTTAGGGGATTTTTTTTTCTTTTTGCTTTTGGTGATCCAAGGAGGAATCCTGCCGTTTTTATGGTCCAGACACAACTCCTGTGCCCCACCACTGTCACAGCTCGCATCTTTGATAGATTTATCCTCCAGAACACCCATGAGACAGGCAATTACTGCACTGCTGAAGCCAAAAAACGCAGCACCCTGCTCTTGGAGCTGGCTGTGGCTCCAGGCACAAAGAAGATGCTTCTTCTGGGCTGGTGCCTCAGTTGTGTCATTCGTTTCAGCTTTCTGCGAGATCTGAGAAGGTTTTCAAGTGACTTTTTGCTGTCAGAAAGGATTAAACAATCCCTGTGAGTGTCCTCCCCACTCCCACGGAGGCACGAGAGGGTTTTGGGTGCTGGGTTTGGTGCTCTGGCACTCACTGCTCTCATCCCTCCCCAAGCCTGGCTGTGAGGTGACAGCTCTGCCATCCTGCTCCCCCAAAACAAGCTGCTGACAGCAAATATGGAAAATTCCTCAGCTCTCATCCAGGGAAATCCCATGCAAGCTCCTGGTCCTCTGCTTGAAAGCAGCAGCTCCAGGAGAATTTTATTTCAGTTTTTCACAGAGATTGGCAGGGGTGAGCAGAGGGAGGAAATATTAACATGGCAATCCTGTTGCCATGCTTTGGGATCCCAGAATTTACTTCCAAACCCAGCCCTGCCAACCTGGCCTCAGGCTCTTTGGGGATGACACACTCCTGTGAAAGATTCTTCCTTTTCTCTGGGCAGCCTTAGCCCTGCCCTTTGAAAGTTCCCTTTGCAGCAGATGGGTCTTTCTGAACACCCAGAACCAGCACAGAAATCAGAGGCTGCTCCCTGGAGCTGCCCAGGAGAAGCTGGGAAGGATCTCAGCAGGTCCTGTGCCCTTGGTCAGGCTGAGTCACAGCAGAAGCCTGGCAGGACACAGCCAGGGTGATGCACCAATTCCTCCACGTGGGATGCACTTCCACAGGAGTTACAGGCTGTGCCAATAAAAGCTGGCAAATTTTAATAGGAATATGTGAGTCCAGCTGAATCCCAGGCACACTCTGCACTTCCAGCACATCATCCTTCCCCCTGCAATTGCCAGGGGCTGAAAGTCTTTTGATCTCAGCGAGGATGAGCAGCTTTGGGGCAGGAAGTGGAGGAAGCTCGGAGATCCCCGAAGTCAGTCAGGGTGTTTGTAGGGAGTTCAATGCTCTGTGATAGCATCTGATGAGCTTCTTTGGGAAGCTGGGTGATGAAATGAAGAGTCCTCATAAAAGCTGACCTTCCCATGCCAGTAAAAAATTTTACCTCAGGGAGAAAACAGGAAATACCAGGGGGGAGCAGGTCGTTTCCCCCCTGCAAATCAAACTCTTTTTACCAAATCTAAGCAAGACTTTAAAATTTCCCCAAACAGCTGGTGTCAGGTTGGTGTGAGGGGTTCTGATTGTGCAGCTCAGACCTCATGACAGAGATTAAGTGGTGGCTGAACAGGACAGAGGGTGGATTCCCCTGTGTTTGCTGTGGTTCTGGAAGGGAGCAGCAGCTGTGCTGTGCCATCACAGCTCTGGGGCTCTCTGGGCCCTTCCTGACTCATCCTCTGCTGTGCTTGGCTGATGTGACACCCAAATCATCAGCGTTCCCACGGATCCAGCTGCCTGGAAAAGCAGGATTATGTGCCTGGAAAAGCAGGATTATGTGCCCCAGCTCCAAGCAGGGAGCTGGAGTCACTATTTATAAAATACTGCATTGCCCCAAAACATAAATGTGCTCTGAAACACCTGAGTTTATATTTTCCTTCCCAGGGGCTTTGGTGCTGACTCTCATTTATTTGGTTTGACTCTTATTTATGCCCAGGCTTTTTAGCATTCTCTGGGTATAAAATGGATATAAAATACCCATTTCTCTAAAGGAAATTTTGCTAGCAATGAAAGTTGGGTTATTTCTGGGGAAGATGCTCAGCTGCTGTGTGTTATTATTGCTCCAACAAAGGAAATGGTGCTGGGCTGATTTACACTGCTGGAAGGCTTTGCCCCTCAGAACATGAATGCATTTATGATCCAGCTATGAAGAGACTGTAAAAGGAGCAGAAATGTGATTTGTAAGGTGCAGCTGTAAACTCCATTTACTCCCAGGCTTGCTCCTGTTGCCTATGGACTGGTGTGAATATAAACCAGCTCCAAATCTGGGTTAGCTGGAGATTTCTTTGAATGGAGCCTGGGAGAACTGGCTTCTCCCTGGCTAATATATTGTGATCTGACACTTACTGGGGCTTGGCAGCTCCTCTCAGAAGGAAATATCGATTGTGAGGCAAAAATCCAATATAATTGCAGAACAAGAGAGCAGGACATCATTGACACCACTTAGAGCCTGCAGCTCTGGAGAGCCCTTTGTCTCCAGTGGATGGCAAATGTTAATTAAGGAGCCCTCTCTGCCATCAGGAGCTCCCAGGTATTGTCTCAAGCTGCATTTTTCTGTCTGTAAAATGGGAATGGTGTTTATCTGGGAGTAGCTGTTCCTCATGCAGCTCTGGATTTACCCATCAGTCTAACTCACTGTAACCACTGGGATAAAAAGGGATTTTGGAGGCAATGCTGGGATCAGGGCTTGGCTTCTTTCTTCCTTCTGGAGGGTCTTTCTGGCTCCTATTTAGTGTCAGCTCCTGGAGCAGGGAGGATGTTTACCTTTCCTCCTTGCACAACGGGGCTGTGCTACATCAATTCAGGTTTCTGCTCACAGGAGTTTCATCTCAGCACTAACTCAGGGCTTGAAATTTGCATCATGAAACTGCAAACCACTCTCAGTAAGATGGGGAAGGGCTCAGAAGAGCAGCACCTCATCGATTTCAGGTCCTCCCAGGGCCATTTAATGCCTGCTGGGGTGGAAATGTTTGGGACATCTTGGTCTCAGCCACCCCAGTATGTGCTGAGGGGCTTGGCCGAGTTACCCCATTAATGGGATGAGTCATGGAAGAACTTGCTGGATTTCATTAAGCACAAGGGAAAGAAAATAATCGTTTTTATGCATCAGGAGATGAGAAATCTCCCCTAAAACACCCCCAGCTCTACACTGGCAAATGATGTCACAGTCAGCAGCCCCAAATGATTAACTCTGCACAATCATGGTGATGCTCTCATCACTAATACTTCATGAAAGGGTGGAAAGTGGCACTTGGCTTGTGTCTGCTAATGGCAAGGGGTGAGAGGTGGGAGTGAATCAGTTAAAACCTCTTTCCATGCCAGGCTGTGGGTGTCTAACAGAGCTCCCAATCTTTGGGCTTAGCACAGAGGCCAGATATCCCAAGGTTTGCTCAGCCACATCCTTCCAACAGCATTCCCAAGGTGTTCTGCTGACAGGGACATTGCAAGGTGCTGGCAACGCCAGAACTCAGCCTCAAGGGCACAGATTTGGTGTCTGGGGAAAGCAGAGACATCAAACACATCTCCTCCCTCATTCCAGGCTCAATTTGTAATTACTGGTTTTCTGTTTCAATTCCATTCCTGTCCTGACCATACCTGAAGGATTTTGTCATACCTGCACAGGCAGCCGTGTTCTTTTGGGAATCTTTGTGAGAAATGGGAATCCTGAGGCTTCCCAGGGAATGGAGGAGCCCTCCTGCTCCCCAGGTGTGTGAGGCTGGTGTGTCAGCTCTGTACCTTGAGTTGTGGGGGGGGTTCAGGAGCACCTCAGGCCCCACCTTTGGCTGCTGGGACTTGCTAAACTTCAGGAGAAAATTTTAAGAGTGGGTTTAAAGGTACAGCAACTTATGAACACGGACAAGAGGTTTCAAACACTGTTTATGTTATGGCAATTTCAGCAATTCCCTCCATTTCTCAGCTTGTTTTTTCCTTTTCCCCTTCACTTTGCTGCTGTCCAGCCTCATCCTTTGTGCACAACCAGAACGTGATGGGGACAGAAAAACGCCCAGGACTCTCTTGGGGTGTGTTTGTGCAGGGGGTGAGCGAGCCCCAGCGTGGCAGGGCAGCCCATTGTGGAGCACAAAGGCTGCAGAGAGCCCTGGTGCTGGAATCCAAAACGCTGTCAGCTGCTGAAGCACAGCTCCTTTGATGACTCTGCTTGTTGAGGATAATTAGACTGGTGCAGCACAGACACACACACGGATGTCTCTATTCTTTTTGCAATTGCACAGCACATGCTGTGAATCCGTGATGAGCTCTTAGTCAAAACCCAGGGCAGCGTTTTCAACGCTGAGCAAAATCTGGGAGGCCAAATTCACTTTCAAAAGTGGCTTAAAAACACAAAAGTGTCCTCAGTAGCTAGCAGGGTTAGTATATGATATTTAAAAATACCGAGTTTTTAAGATTTTTAATTTTTTTTTTCTCATGATCTTTCCAAGAATGGAATTCCCTCCTGACTTCTGCCAGTCCCGAGGGCTTGCAGCATCCTCTGAGCACAGGCTCAGAAAGCAGCAGCAAATAATCCAAGGATGAACTTCCAGAGGGCTTTACAAGAGGCACAATTCTGCAGGAAACAGCCCAACAGGCTGCCACTGCCCAAGGGGGAAGGAGAACCAACATTTAGTGCCAACAAGGCTCCATTCAAACATGCTGGATATCTGAAATCCTGACTTCCTCCTGCCACTCTTTGTCTTGAGAATCTCATCAGTACATTTAAGCTGGCTCCTGACAGTGCTATCAGGTCTGGAGATAGGTGAAGAGAAAGAAAAAGAGACAGAAAAGATAACACTGGGATCTGTTTCCCTCGAAGCTGATAGGGAGCTTGAAAGAGAATTGCAAGGTAAGGATCAAGTTTTTAACACAGAAGGCACAGGGCAATTTTTCAGGCTCCCTCAGTGACATGTGAGGTCTGGGTTGCACTTTGTGAGCTCCTTTTCTTCCTAGAGCAGAGGGTAGGATCAAGTTCAGGACCTTGGCTCCGAGACAAGGAAATCATCAGAGGAACGGAAGCCTAAGGAAATGTTTTCTTGTCACCATGTAATTTTAATACCAAAACAAACCGAGTACTCAGGGACCAGGAAACTCTCTGACATCTCAGTCAGTGTTTGCCAAAGTCAGGCAGCCTTGAAAACCACATCTCAGCAATCCAGGGAATGCTGGCTGCTGGCTGACCCAGGACCTCACTGCACATGGACATGCTGCTCAAACACTCAAATACGAGATCCCAGTGAAGTGTGGGCTGTGAGGGCACTAGAAAGGAGTTCGCTTTTTGTTTTCCTCCCTGAACACACACGAGCTCGTTCTCGGGGCCAGCAAGTCCTGCAGGGACTCCCTGACCTTGGCTGAGCAATCTTCGTGCAGGGCTGCTCTGTCCTTAAACTCTGTGCTCGATGTTTGTAGCAGCAATGTTTTCTCCGTGGATATCAGCCCCGAATATCTGATTGTTCCACTGCTCCCAGCCATCAGATTTGATTAATGGCAGTTGTGTGTCCACTTGATTAATGGCAGGTCTGTGCCCAGCATCCTGAATCACTGAGGTAACACCAAGCACTGCAGCTGCCTTTATCATTTTACAGTGTGATCTTATCACAGCAACGACTCCTTTGCCTCTGATAAGAGATCTCCCTCCCTCTGAAAATGTTGTACCATGTCATGGAAATTGTTGTTCTACTTCCACCAGATCTGAGTCTTGTCATGAACAGACTGAAACTCTACAGATTCAGGTGCAAGTATCAGCCTAGCTATAGATTTGATGTCTAAGCTTCTCTGTGCCTTGGTTTTCAGAATATATTGTGGAAATAAAGAGCCCTGTGTGGTTTATCACTTTAGATCTTTAAAGTAAGGAACTGTCTCATGGAGATACCCCAGACACACCGGAGCCACTGGCACGGAACAACCTGAATCCTGCAGGAATCATCTCAGTCCCACAGCAGAAATCTGCAGTAAAGCCAATGGAAAAAAAAAAATTTAAAATCCATGTGCAGAGCAGCCACGGGACTGAGTCCCAAATGGATGTTTCTGAAGCCTTCTGAGCACCTCCCTGGCAGCTGCTGCTTTATCTCCCTGTCCCTGTCCTGCAGACCTGCTGGATCCCCTCCAGCACAGATGGACAGAACTGCTCTGAGTGCACAAACCAGAGAGTTCAGTGCTCACACTGCTCCAGTCTCACCCCTAAACCCTGACGTGGGCACAGAGCTGAGTGCAGGGGCCAGGGGCTTGTGCAAGTGACTTCCAGAACTTGTCCCTCTCTCACCATTTGGGAACAGGTCACAAAGCCTTCCTGGGAAGCTCCTGCTCACAAATGTCCGTGGGCAGGACTGGAAATGAAAGTATTTTGCTCAGATGGTTTCTCTGCCACAATGCAGGGCTCAGTCCGAGCCCCAGACTCCCCACCTTGAGTGATCAGCACAGACAGAGCATGAGGGGAAGCTTTTCCCTAAACCCTCGTGGCTGCAACACCTGGATTTTCCATTCGAGAGTTCAAGATTCCCTCCAGTGCTGCTAAACTTGGAAATCTCTCTCAATGGAGCCTCCCAAGCTGCTGCTTCCAGCAACATTTCTGCCCATCAGCTCCTTCCCTTGGGATGGGGTTTTCCTCCACACCCTGGGCCAGCAGAGTCACTGGGAATCAGGAAAATCCTTCAACTGCTTGGGCTCAGGTGGGACCGGGGGCTGGTTTTGGGCAGGATGAGTTTCAGCCAGGAGTATTTGCAGAAAACAAACACCATGGAGGAAGGGAAACCACTTCACAATTGAAAATGATGAGCAGCACTTCTCTTCCACGCAGTAATTTCCCAAACCCAGCTCCAACCCTAGAGGAAGGAGCGACTCCCAGCCTTGCTGTGCTGAAATCCTGAGATGTTGCTAAGTCTGTTACTAAGCAAAACATGTCTTAGCAGGAAAAAATCCCTTTCCAAACACCAGAGAATCTTTTACTGTTTGTAAACTGGATCTGAGCTTCATTTCTTCAACAAAAATGAAACCTTTTATACTTGTAAATTCTCTGAGAAGGTAAATCCAAGTCGGACTGGTTTTATCCAGGTCCAGGGGAATTAACTCCTCCATGAACACAGAGTTAAACCCTTTTGCAGGCCCAGATGAGGGGATGGAACATCCATGTAGTTTTGGAAAGCTCTGCCACCTGTGTCATCTCTTCTGCTTATCAGAGACAGCACAGTGACAGAAAAAGCACAATATCTCCAATTTAAGTGTTCTGGTTATGGGCAGTGATTTACTCAGCCTGAGTAATGGCAGGCACCAGGAAATTATCTTTATTTTCTTAGGGCCTGGATCTCTTCTGAAGCAGCATCTCAGAGCTGTGGCTTGAGTTCAGAGCTGTACACAGCAATTGAAACATCTTAAATTTTATGCACATATGTGAACCCAGAATTAAAACAAAGACAGCAGGATTAATTCTTTTTCCTTATGCTAGAATTTTAACTTTCTGGTTTTGAGCATATTTTGGAGGAGTTTAAAGGTTGACATGAAATTTTTAAAACTGCAGATTCTGGAGCCACATTGATGCAGGAAAAATAAGTTTTAATAATTCAAGTTTGGTAAAATGTCTGCTTCCATCCTGAATGAAACTGCAGTCCATCACTAATTTTTTTTCAATTTTAGACTTTTATAGACACATTTTGGATATTTTTTAAAAAATTGTTTCTCCATGCACAGGAGTTGTAAATGATCCCCTGTGGTTTTGATGGCCTGTAAATTACTTTGTGCTTTTCTTCTCTCTGTTCTCAGGGATATACAGGAATTCCAAATGATAGTGGGAGGTGCTGGCAGGCAGACTGGATGACAATTAGGTGGAACCACTGATGGGAGATTCATAACAAGATGATAAATAATATTTTGGGGCAACTGGGAAATAATATTTGTATGACTCTTTCTGGAGGAATCCTCTTGTTGTGTTTAGGGCATTGAAACACTGGGGGTGTGATCAAACCTTTGTGTGAACAAGGGTAAAATGTTTTCCTCAGTGCCCAAATTGCAAAATGGGAATTAGAACATCACCTTTGCCTTCCTTGCTTGCTCCAATCAGAAACTTCAGGGGATAGGGACAGCCTGTGGGACCAGACAGCACGTAACCGAATGGGTTAATTGCAAAATAAAATAATAATAATAATAATAATAATAATAATAATAATAATAATAATAATAATAATAATAATAATGGCTGTGTGCTGGCAAGAGCCAGCAGGGCAGAGCAGCAGCTCGTGGTGATGGTTCAAAGGGATGACACACTGCAGTGCTCAGGTAAAAGCTTCCAAAAGTGGTTTGAACATCACCTTGTGATTCAGAGGAGCCCTGAATTGAAGCTGGTGCTGGGAAGAAGGAAAACAGAAGGGCCTGGGCCAAAAAAAAATCTTCAGAGGGGGGAATGGGGAAAATCTCCAAGGTCTCAGTGTGAGCTGTGGGGCAGTGACATGGGTGCAGATCCATTCATTTCAGTAGAATCTCAGTTCACAAAGGAAGGACCCATCCTTTGATGGGCCCTTCATGCCCAGTCCCCCATAAACCACCTGCAGATGGACAAATAAAGGCTTTTCAAAGAACCCCTGGAGGTGAACCCAAGATCCATGGCAGTTTTGTATTTGCTACCTGCCATCCTCTCTTGGCTCCTGCCTGCCTAAGCCCAATTTCTCCCCTCAGCTGAGCCATCCAGCACCACTTGGAAATCACATTTAACCACATTTACCTTTGATTATTTTAACACACACCGGCTAGAGCTGAAAAGTCAGGCAATGTGAGTTCTGCCCAGGATGTCACTCCTCAATACCACCCCGGGGATTCCAATTCCAGCTCACCCCTGTGTGTGTGACCCTGCCTCTGTGTCCCCTGCCCCAATCAGTGCCCCCCAGCTCTACCCAAGAGCCCGGAGGCTGCTGCTGCCAGCAGCCATGGTATTTTGTGACATGCCTGACAGACTTGTCTGACAACTTGGAGGTTTGTTTTGCATAAGCCACCCAAACAGATGGTCACCACTTTTAAGTACCAGCCTGGCTCGTGTTTGTGTGCACAGAACTGAAATCCCATCTCACTGAATTCCCTGGCTCCTGCTGGGAATTGTGGCTTTGGGGAAGGAAACAGAGGTGGGAGAGTTCTGGGGGAAAACTCTCCAGGGCTTTAAGATTTCTCCATGCCATATCTGGCAGGGAGATGTTTTTACCTCGCTGGCATCTTGGTAATTCTCATTCCCTCTTACAGAGAAATCCTCTGTAAGGACTTTCCCACTTACAAAGCATCCTCTGGACCATTAGGGAATGTCTTTTTTTCCATGTGCTCCTTTTCTCTCAAGCTCCCAAACCTGTGTTCCATCCACATCCTACCCTTGGTGGCACTGCTTGGATTTTATTTGCTTTATTTCTGTTTTGCTTCTTGTGTGAATTTTAATGATGAATTATTTGTAGCATGGCCAGCAGGGTGGAACAGGGGCACTCATTGCTCCTTCAGGTGGGATGAGAGGTGCCTGTCCCAGCAGAGAGCTGAGTTGTCACACAGGGTTATCCTGAACTCAAAATCAAGACAGCTTTACCCCAATAAATATCTTTTACATTTAGGGGTATTTTGCTCCTTTTTCTGGCTTGCTCCCTGTGTTTAACCTTCTCTGCTCTGCTGAGTTATCCCACAGGGTTATCCTGAACTCAATATCACGACAGCTTTATTTCTCTGCCCGGTTGCATTTCCAATAAATACTTTTTGCATTTAGGGATATTTTGCCTATTTTTTCGGGCTTGCTCCCTGTTTTAACCTTCTCTCCTTTGCACGATGAAGCTCTGAGTACATTTGAACAAATGTCAGTGCTTTTTGGGCAGGAATGTGACCCATAGACACAGTTCCTGAGTCAGGGAAGAGCAGGGCCGCCTGGCAGCCTTGATGGCACTGTTGTGCAGGTAAGAACCACTTTCATTCATAGGATCAAGCTGGCTTTTTCTTTTATTTTTATTCCAGCTTCACTGAAAGATTCACATCTTTTCTTCCAATCGAGCTAAGCATGAAGTCACCAGAGCTCTGCCCTGCTCTTCATTTGCATTCACTGTGTCTGAAAGCTGTGTGCTGAGCTCAGTACATAACTGACAGCCATAAGGAGTGCAAAGCAGCACCGTGGAACACAAAAATAAGATTTCCTGCATGTGCTGGTGGATCTGTGCAATCCCACGAATCCACAAGGAACATATGCCCTTAAACTGCATGTGCCTGTCTATATTTATAAAAAAAACCCTGTGACAAGACAGGCTGCAAAATCCCGGAGTTCTGATTGGTATTAAGAACAAACAGAAAACTTAGGGAGATCAAGGAACCATCCCAATCCCCACCGGCTTCATTTGCATCCCAAAACGAGCAGTCCCACTTCAGGAGTCACTTTAGTTATCATTAGTTTGCTGCCTGATTAATTTAAAGCATGAACACACTCAGGGAGATTATACCAGGGCATGAATTGGACGAGAAAAAACCGAACCACTTCGGGCTACACATTGAAATCGACTTCTGCTGCTCCGTTGTTTATAGAGTGACTTGTACACGGCTTAAAGAAAATCCCCCCCGGGTGTCCGAGCTAAAGCAATTTCAGTTTGGCTGGCAAGAGCTGCCTCCCTGGCGATCCCCAACTTCGGGACCACACGGGAGGGCTGCGGGGACGGGAGCCGGGGGCTCCTGCCACCGGGAGATGAGAACGGAGCATCCCGCGGGTCCTCCAGCATCCCCGGGCATCCCCCTGCCCCAGGAGAACATCCCCCTGCTCCAGAAGAACATCCCCTGCCCCGGGAGAGCATCCCCTGCCCCGGGAGAGCATCCCCTGCTCCAGGCGAGCATTCCCCGCTGTCCGGGCCGTTCCGAGAGGACATCCCCAGGCCGTATCCCCCTCAGCCCGGGAGAGCATCGCACCGCTGCCCCGGCAGGGCATCCCCCGGCTCTGGGAGCGCATCCCCCCGCTACCGGCAGAGCGTTCCCCGCTTCCCTGGCTGCTCCGAGAAGGCATCTCCGGGCCGCTCCGGGAGCGTATCCCCTCGCAGCCGGGCAAACATCCCTTTGCAGCCGGGAGAGCACTGCCCGCTGCCGGGAGAGCATCCCCCGCTGTCCGGGCCGCTCCGGGAGAGCATCCCCCTGCTCCGGGAGCGCATTTCCCTCTCCGGGAGAGCATCCCCCCGCTCCAGGAGCGCATTTTCCTCTCCGGGAGAGCATCCCCCCGCTCCAGGAGCGCATTTCCCTCTCCGGCAGAGCATCCCCCCGCTCCAGGAGCGCATTTTCCTGCTCCGGGAGAGCATTTCCCTCTCCGGGAGCGCATTTCCCTCCCCGGCAGAGCATCCCCCCGCTCCGGGAGCGCATCCTCCTGCTCCGGGAGCGCATTTCTCTCTCCAGGAGCTCACCCCCCGGCTCCGGGAGCTCATCCCCCCTCTCCGGCAGTGCATCCCCGCCTCTTCCCGGGCTGGATCCCCGGCTCCCCGGCCCCGCGTCCGGCCCCGCGCCGCTCCGGAGCGGCTCAGCCGAGCAGCGCCCGCCGCTTCTCTCTGCCTCTTTCTCTCTCTCCCCTCCGTCCGCAAAGCGAAAGAAAGGAGGGGGAAAACGCCGCGGGGCAGCGACTCACGCCCGTGCTTTGGGGAAGCCCATGGAGAGCAGGATTTCCAGCGACGAGCCGTGTTTGATGGTGCCGGCGCGGTGCTGGCGGTTCCGCCGGGGGATGACTTTGCTGTAGAGCTCCTCTCTGGCAGCCATGGCGAGCGCGGCGGGCTGGGCCATCAGCGCGCAGCCATCGCCGCCCGCGCAGGGCCATGCACGCCGAGGGCTCGGGGACAGCGCCCGGCGACAGCCACACACACACACACACACACACACACACACACAGACACACACACGGCCGGGGAGCCGCGGTGACACCGCCCACAGCGGCGCGCCCCGCGCCCGCCCCCCGGCACGGAGCGCCCGCGGGATGCGGGAGAGAGGCCGGGATGCGCGGGAGGGGGAGGGAGAAATGGAGGTTTTCCTTTTTTTATTAAAAAAAAAAAAAAATAAAAAAATAAAGAAAGCACGTGCACGCGCGGTTATTTTGGGGTTTTGTTTGTTGTTTTTTTTTTTTTTTTTTTTTTTTGTTCGGCCTTTATTATGATGGTTGCGTTCGTTTATTTATTTATTGGGTTTGTTCTTTTTTTTTTTTTAGAAGTCTTTTGTTTATTTGATTATTTGGTTTTGTTCGCTTGGCCTTTACTGTAATTTTTATATTTATTTGTTTGTTTATTTATTTATTTATATTTTATATATATATATAAATTCTTTCTTTTCTTTCTTTCTTTCTTTCTTTCTTTCTTTCTTTCTTTCTTTCTTTCTTTCTTTCTTTCTTTCTTTCTTTCTTTCTTTCTTTCTTTTTTCTTTCTTTCTTTCTCTCTCCTTTCTTTCTCTCTCCTTCCTTCCTTCCTTCCTTCCTTCCTTCCTTCCTTCCTTCCTTCCTTCCTTCCTTCCTTCCTTCCTTCCTTCCTTCCTTCCTTCCTTCCTTCCTTCCTTCCTTCCTTCCTTCCTTCCTTCCTTCCTTCCTTCCTTCCTTCCTTCCTTCCTTCCTTCCTTCCTTCCTTCCTTCCTTCCTTCCTTCCTTCCTTCCTTCCTTCCTTCCTTCCTTCCTTCCTTCCTTCCTTTTTTCCCCCTCTTTCCTTCTTTCCTCCTTTCTTTCCTTCTTCTCTCTCTCTTTCTCTCTTACTCTCTTTCATTTTTTTAGGAAATCCTCTCTGTGATCCCAACCAAACTCCTCAAAGAGCAAAGAGGGGAGGTCAGGGCTCTCCAAGTCTCCACTTCCACTGTCATGGAATGAGCTGAGTTGGAAAAACCCAAACTCAAATCTCATCTCACCCCCCCCTTCCATGGCAGGGACATTTCCACCATCCCAGGCTGTTCCAAGCCCCAATGTCCAACCTGGCCTTGGGCACTCCAGGGATCCAGAGGCACCTCCAGCTTTTCTGGGCCAGGGCCTGCCCACCCTGCCAGGGAAAAATTCCTTCCCAAAATCCCATCTAACCCCCCCCTCTGGCAGTGGGAGCCATTCCCTGTGTCCTGTCCCTCCATCCCTTGTCCCCAGTCCCTCTCCAGCTCTCCTGGAGCCCCTTTAGTCCCTGGAAGGAGCTCTGAGCTCTCCCTGGATCCTTCTCCTGTCCAGGTGAGCACCCCCAGGTGTCCCAGCCTGGCTCCAGGGGTTCTCCAGCCCTGCAGCAGCTCCGTGGTTTCCTCTGGGCTCTCTCCAGCAGCTCCACTCGATTCTCTTTGTGCTTCACCTGGACGTGCTTCAAGGCTAAAGAACTGTGCTCCAAAATTTTTTACCTCATCCTTGTGTTTCCAGCAGCTCTGCTCCCCTCCCTGCAGGTTCCTGTGGGCTGGGTGGAGCAGATATTCCTGCTTTTCTCCTCATTGCATTTCAATTCATCCTTCTCATCCTTCTCCTCTGCCCATTTTTCCCCCCGACTTTCTTTTTTTTCCCCACTTTTCCTTTCATTTTTAAGGCCAGGCAGATTCTGCTCCTCCCAGAGCAGCCTGAAATCCCAACCCTGCCAGCAAATAAAAACCCATTAAGAGGCATTTTTAAAAATAGTTTATGTTGGGGAAGGAAATCAATACTGGCAATGACAAATCTATCACTGCAGTTGTTATTATTCACATTAGGGAAAACCAATAGCCCATTTCCATTTTGTTGTATCAATGAAGGGGAAAAAAATTCCCCTCACATCTCTCTGCTCATTCTCCTCCTGTGCCAGTTGATTTTATCCACAGGGAAAAACCATCCCTGAACCAAGGATGCTACAGAAATTCCAGCTCCAGGAAGACATGGCACAAAAAACCAAAACCAGAGTAACAAAAGTTCTTCTTGTTCCTCTCTTAAAATCACTTTTATCTCCTCTGATGTTGTGGAGGTTCTTTAATTTACATCCACTTTTAATTGGTAAGGACTTCATTAAAGCCAGAGGGTGAAACCAACGAATGTTCAGTCGTGGATTTCAGCTGTGAAATCAGGATCAGGCACCCAATCTACTCCATTTTAATTCAGGAGGACAATTGAGGGTCTTAATAACAATATTTTCTATTCCATTGTAATGCAGGGGGAGAATTGAGGGTATTAATAACAATATTTTCTATTCCATTTTAATGCAGGGGGAGAATTAAGCGTGTCAATAACAATATTTGTGCTCAGATTTGGATTGCTGGAGCCCCCAGAAGGGTTTGGCACCACAAAGACACTGAAGGAGAAAATAAAAAATCCCAAATTAACCCTGATCCGAGCCAGGCAATCCCAAGGACCTGCAGCCAGCAGAAAATGTTTGGACTTTTCTCCCTGGGCCTCCCTCCTGTGCTCCAACTGAATTACTCAACCAGGAAATAACAATAAAAATGAAATTTGCTATGGAAGCAGCTTCCAGGGACTTTGCCCAGATGGGAATCTCTTTCCTCTGGCTGTGACAGATTCACACAATGAATTATCAAAGAAATAAATCCACATTAGAGAAGTTGCAATATTGAAGTTTCTTTGGTTGGATGATTCAGTGCAATCAAACAAGAAGGAGCAGAAATAGGATTTTTTTTTTTTTTTTTTTTTTTTTTTTAGGTGAGACTGGCTGGAAATTATTTTCCAAGCCTGCCAAGATCATGTCCTTGGAACTGTAATGTCCCTGCACTTGATCTTTTTTACTTGGAAACCTTTTATTTGGGGAAAAAAAAAAAAAAGGTTTCTTTTTCTACTCCCAGCTATCACATGTGTGCCTGGAAATAGAGCTGCCACCCACCTTTTTTCTTCTTTTTTTCTTTTTTTTTTTAAATTTTTTTATTGTTAGCTGAAAATGAAAGCTGTCACAGTTATCAAATAGGGAAAGGGAAGAAAGTAAAAGTAGAAAGCAAATTTTTTTAAAAGGAGAACACCCAGAAAAAAGTGTTGCAGCCTCCAAAATTAACAACAATTTTAGCCAAAAAATCAAAATATACAAAATTATTTGGCTTTGCATTATATCTGTGATATTCAGTTTATTTAAAACGCTGTCAGATTTTCACAGAAAACCTTTCTAGTTTGGTTTTTTATTTTTTTTTTTTTCACAATGCCTTATGTTGCTGGCTCCATCCCAGATATTTCTACGTGTGCTCATGTATTGCTGCTCACCATTTTCCTGCTTAATGCAACAACTTTTGGGTGCCCAAAACCAGAAAAAGAATTGAAATTCCTGCAACAAGAGCCTTGCCTGTGCCCTCTGTGAAATCCCACCGTTTTCCTGAGTGAACTCCAAATCTTATCCCTTTACCTACAGGAAAATGCATTTTTAGGGGATTATTTTTATCATTTCCTTTGGTATAATACAGAATTGGGGGGGAGTGTTTTAAAAATCCACACTGGACAGGGAGGGGGGAGGTTTCAGTAGGAAGAGCTCAGGGTCCTGAGGAATTTGAGCCAAATTTATCCCTTTTCCCAATTTGATGCTTTGCTCCCAAAAAAAAAAAAAAAAAAAAAAAGGGAATATTCTGCAATAATCAGCACAGCAGCAGGAAATGGAGCAGAGACTTTTCCCCTTATCCCAGCTCCATCCTTGGCAATTCCATCCTCTTTTTTTTTTTTGTTTTTAATTTTCCTGCCTGCTCGAGGGGTGGCAACACACCAGCAAGGATGTGCTATAAAAATAAAAAGAAATTGAATTGAAAAATAAAACTCAGCCCACCCTCAGCAGTTTCCCCTCCTCTCACACCTCCTTTTATTTATTTTTTTTCCCCCCCCCAGTCTCCCGAGTTTCCAAGTGTCAAGGAATGGTGATTTATGGCTGAGGAAAATCAACAGCTGCCTTGCACTTGATTCAAAACAGCATGCAGAGGAGAAATTATTATTTAATTATTATTTAGAAGTTTTTTTGGTTTTTTTTTTTTTTTTTTTTTTGTGAAGCTGGGAGCAAAGCAACAACAAATTCCAGCCCATTTTCTATGCTGAGCCTTGGTGGAAGTGGAAGAACAACATTCCTGAGAGCAGCCTTGAGGAATAAATCACCTTTGTCCAGCTTTGGGACCTGTTGGGGCTGGATGGTGGAGCTGGAATCAGCATTTCTTCTTTAGATTTTTATATTTTTATATTCTTTATATACTTTATATTCTTTGTATTCTTTATATTTTTAATATCTTTATATTCCTTGTATACTTTATATTCTTTATATTTTTATATTCTTTGTATTCTTTATATTATTTATATTTTTAATAGTCTTTATATTCTTTATATTCCTTATATTTTTTGTATTCTTTATATTATTTATATCTTTTATATTCTTTATATACTTTCTCTTCTTTATACTCTTTGTATACTTTATATTTTTTATCTTCTTTGTATTCTTTATATTCTTTATATTTTTTATATTCTTTATATACTTTATATACTTTATCTTCTTTATATTTTTTATATTCTCTATATACATTATCTTCTTTCTAGTCTTTGCATACTTTATATTTTTTATTTTTTTATATTCTTTATATAATTTATATTCTTTGTATATTTTATATTTTTTTTTTTTTTTAATATTCTTTATATACTTTCTATTCTTTGTATAGTTTATATTCATTATATACTTTATATTCTTTATCTTTTTTATCCCTCAGGGACAATTCCCTTCCCATCCATCTGCCCAGGTGTTTCCACGAGCCTCCCCTTCTCTCATCACTGCAATATCTGAGCCCCCAGAGTGTTTAAAAATAGAAGGAGCAGCTGCTTTGTGGATGCTGTGCTCTGGCCAGAAGTTTGGGAAAGGACTTTTCCCCCATTTTCCCCTCACCTCAAATCCCTGCCACGAGGTTTGGGCTCTGGGAGAGTTATTAGGGCTTCAGGAATGGGGATTTTTTTATCCATCCCCAGCTTTTATTGCTTTTGGGGCTGAGGCTCCAAATTCAGCTGCAGATGTGGAATTGTGGGGTGAGTGAAGCACCACGAGCTTCATTGAGACTTTGCTTTTCTAGCTCAGATTTCCTTCCATTTTGGAGTGTTTTCCTCATTAAAATAATTTTTAAAAATTTCAAAATTTAATTTAATTTAATTTAATTTAAAAATTTCATCCTAATTTTTTTTTTAATTTCATCCTAATCCCTTCATTTGGGTTTAGAGTTATGCAGTTGAGCAGGGGTAAGTCAAGAAATGTCCTTCAGATATTTCAGGGCAGGACATGACAGGTGTGGCCTGAAAGTAAAAGAGAAATAAAAGAATACATTCATTTTTAAAGGATTTTAAAGTTATTTTTTGGCTCTGCTGTGAGAGGATGGACACTGACTCAGTCCAGAGCTGGGTTCTGTGTGTCCCTGGAGGATGACCAGGGCAGGATTTGCTTTTCATGGGTCATTAAAAGCCAAGCAAGCCGTGGATGTGGCAGCAGAGAGTGGCTGAGGCTTTGTAAAGTGAGGCTTTACCCTCTCCTAACCAGGGCTGAGTTCTTTCATCTACCTGGAAATGAGTTACATTCAGCAAAACTTGGTTTTAATTTCTCCTGCCTTGGCACAGCAGCTGGGGGAGCTCTGGACAGTGAGCTGGGACAAACCCTCCAGGTGAGATTCAGCTAAAACCCACTGGCAAATTAAAATATTGGTGCAAAATCCGCTTTTATTGGTGTAAAATCTGCTTTTATTGCTATAAAAAACTCCACTTTTTCTGAGCTGGAGAAGAAGTTGGGCTGCTCCCTGCAGCCTCTGCTAGCAGGAGAAGAGTTGAGTCAATGAAATATTTAAAAGGCCCCAACTTGCAGCCCATGTGCAAGAAACCCCCATGTCCTTGGCTGTGTTATCTCTGTCCCCTGGCTGTCCCTGCTGTGGATCCAGTTTATTTCCACCATCATTTCTTTGCTGGGGACTGAGCCAAGAATCAACGTGGTGCAAAAGAAAGCTGCTGGGATTTCCCCAACTCCCCCACACAGCAAAATGTGCTGAGCTGCAGGAGGTTGTACAAAGTCTGCAAATCTCTTTCTTTTGGGGCTTTTTATTGCTTGGAATTAATTTTTTTTTTTTTTGGGTGGTGGTGATTTGTTTAGCTGCGTTCCTGAGCCCTCCTTGGATTCCCTCGAGAAAAAAAAAAAAGCTTTTGTTTAACAGAACATTGGAAAGGAAGGGGATGGGGTGCTTGTGGTCATTGAAATAATTCTAATTCTCTGGTACAATTGGCTGAAATGGTAGAATTGTTTGGAATAATATGAGAATATTGTATGAGGATATTGAAATAATATGAGGGTTGATTTCATTTGATCTCAAAGACAGGCAGTAACCAGCTCGAGTCAATGGAGTGATGCTTTGGTTCCTTCCCTCATTTTCCTTTAGTTATTTTTGCTTTTTAACTTTCCTCTCTTTGTGCATAACAACAACCTTTGAATGGAGAAGAGCCTGGAAGTGCTTCTGTGAAAATGCTCAGCCAAGTTTCACAAAGTTCATTGAAACAGAAATAATGAAACAGCACATGGCAGAGATAAGCACGATTTGAAAAGGAAATATTTCTAATGTAGTCATCAAACAGGCTTAGGGACATAGGAGACCGATTTTTAATGGTTTTGATAAGAATTTTATCTGGAAAACATCACTGTACAACGATTAGAGGATTATTTTACATGTACGTGTGTGTCCATTATAAACACATTTCTGTAGCTTGAGAGGAACTTAAAGCTGTAATTTCAATATGAATGAGCATCATCCAACATCCTGCTCCTGCTGGAAGTGTCTGCAATTTATTTCATATTTAAATCTTCATTAGATGAGTGGCTAAAAGAGAGAGGCTGCTCTGTGTAAATTAAATTCCCCCGTCTGTGGCTCCACGTGTAACTCTTTGCAATCATTTACTCAAATGTTACATTCATCTTTTGGAGCATAAATTTCCACGGAGCTTTGATTTCAGCTGCTTCTCTCTTCAGGTGAGTGATGCAGAGAATTAAATACTCAGTCCAAACTCTGATCTGGATTGATAATATTTAGCATAAACCGTGCTCTTGTCATCTCTAAAAAAAAAAAAAAATAAATAAAAGAAATAAACCAAATTGCCTGATTAAAAGTGCACACGTGTGTTTAATTTTACTACTCAGAGTCTCCTTGTTGTATTCCCAGCAAGGAAATGATTCCCTGGATCTGCTGGGCTGGGGCCCAAGGTAAGACTTGATGCCTTACTCGAGACATCCCATCCAAAATAAATTTGTCAGAGCTCTGCAGCTCTGGAATCACTTGCAGTTGTTTCCCCCTGCTTGTGTTTTGCATTAGGATTTTCAGGGATAAACAAAACAAGGGAGGCAAACGAGGGAAGAGAAGAGTTCCTGTTTGCAAATCCCTGCCCATCTGTTTCTCATTGTGTGAACATTTCCCCTCTGTGCACATCTCAGACAGAGCTTCCCCCTCCTGAGCTGCAGCCCCAGAGCAGGGAGGTGACACAGCCCTGGGGCAGTGCCAGCCCAGCTGAGGGATGCTGGAGGTGCTCCCTGGTGAAGGGCAGAGATGTTCAGGGATGGGGAAAGGAGGGAATGGAGCTGGGGTGGCAGCAGGGCTTGGTGGCCACCAGCAAATCTGATGTCACATCATCAATTCCCTGCCTGGAGCGATGCTTGTTGGGCCACCTAAAAACAGAGACAAGACAAAATCAAGAGAATAAAAAGCAGTTCTGTTTATTGAAGAGCCTTCAGGTACATTTAGGGCAGACAAACCAAAATGGACAATGGGTCACGGGTTTGCACACTTTGATAAGTTTGGGCCATTTGCATTTTGGGGGTTCATCTTCCAATTCCAGCTCCAGGTAATGAAGTCATTTACCCCAAGTTTGCTGCCCCCAACTCCCTTTTGTTTCCATCTCTCAGGCCTGAGGCAGTGAGGTGTCCTTGATTGCCAGGCCTGGAGAGGAATTGTTGTGTGTGCCCCAAATGGGAGAGCAGCAGCTCACACTGGATATGGAGTTTAGAGTTCTGCACTAAAGAATTGCAGGGTTACAAATAGATGGAAAATAGAAAATATAAAATCCTAAGGCATCAGGACAGAGGTGCTGCTTCAGATATTCAAGATATTGAAGCACAAAGATCTTTAATCTTCTGACAAAAGTAATTCTAGAGTTCCTAGAATATGCTTCTCCTCTGAGGTTTTTTTTTTTTGGAAATGCAAAGGCATCCTGCAAAAATTCTCTTTACACCCTCAAAATAAATAATCAGAAATTAAAAGAAAAGGGAAGGTTTTGTTCAGCAAGGTGTTTTTGAGTCATTCCGTGGTGCTGTTAAGATGGAGAGTTGTTGTGGCTCAAAGTACAGCCTGAAATCTCATTAGTCCCGTGAAATCTGGTAGGATTTCCTGTTCCAGCTTCTGAAACACGGGAGGAAAAAGTCCTGAAGTGGCTGGGTTCAGATTCCTGCTCTAGGTTAAGAAGTGTTGTCATTTTAAGGCCACTGTGACAAAGAGCAGCTGATGGAATAGCTGAATTTAGAGCAGAAAAAACGGGATCATTATAAATGTACCTTGGTGCAGTCCAGAACTTAAGCCTGACTTTAAACGACTTTGAACTTAAGCCTGGCTTTAAATGACAGCCTTTGCTCAAGTATTTGCAAAGTAAGTGAAATAAACGGGATCAGCATCACAAGGGGAGGGGGGAAGGCTCCACCAGGATTGTCCCAAATCTTCCACACCCCAAAGCCCAGACTGGATCCTGCTGCTCTTTCCCTGCCAAGGGCTGGATTTTGGTGCTGCACTTCCCTCTTGTGTTGGCTGCTCATACTGGATTTCCTCTGCCTCGAGTGGCCCCCAAATCCTGCTGAATGCAGCTTTAGTTTGCCCTCCTGTGATCCTCCCCTTCCCTAAGATTTTCTGGGATAATTGAATAATTCCCAATGTCATTTTTGATTTTTTTTTCCCCACAGTTTTTGTGCACTGAGGGAATTTTTCCCAGCTTGGCAACCACATGGAGGAGGCCACCAGAAGAGGAGTTGCCCTGGGATATTTTGATATTTTTGATTTTTTGATGAATAAAAAGAACAGATTTCTCCCAAAAGGGAAAGGCCCTCCCTGCCCTTTCCCCCTCCAGTCCATGGACTTTAAACCAGTGCCAACATCAGGCTCTGTCCCAGAGCTAATAAACCCAAAGCAGAGTTGTATTTCCTGACTTTTTTTAGGAGTGATGAGTTTTTCCATCAGCTGTTGTGTCCCAGCCCTGGTTTTTCATTCTTCTTGTAAAGAAAAATCATGGAGTAGTAGAAAAATCATGAAAAATGAAGCACAGTGACTCCAATTCTTTATTTCTCACTGGGATTAAGAAAGAGCTTGAAGCTACCTAATCCCAGTGTGACTAAAAGTGGCTTTTTTTCCCCCTGGTTTGGCTGTTCCTAAGCTTTTTTCCTGGAGGTTAAGGTCTCAGAGAGGCATTTCAAAGCAAGGACCCACAATATTTGCACAATATTTGGGTACTTTGGCAAATCCCAAACCTCCAAGCAACCCATACCTGTGGTTTTATGGCAGATGGGGCGTTTAGGGCCAGAACCCCTTCTGGCACATGCAGAATGATGTCTGGATGTGACACCATAAGAAAGGCAGGGTTGGGATCAGCTTCCCTCCCTCAGCTCTGCTGGAAGGGATTTCTCACCCTGAATATTTTGTGGGAACGTTTTCCACTCGTGTGGAAAGCCTGGGAGCTGCTCTGCTGAAATTTATCCCTCTCTGGGGTGAGATGCAGTTGCTGCTTGGCAGAACTTTCTCCGTGGGTGTTTAAATCTGGAATTCCTTCCTGCCTTCCCCACCCAAAGCAGGTTTGATGAGTCCACCCCACTGCTCCCACCTATTGATTTGGAGCAGGAGGAACTTCCCAGCAGCTCAGGGAAAAGAAGAATTGAGAGCACTTGGTTTTAATGCAGCTCTCAAATGTCTCCTTTCCATTTCTCCTCCTCCTTGAGACCTTGGCAATTATGTATGACAAAACAAGGAGGAGGAAAAAAAAAAAAAAAGAAAAAAGAATCGAGGTGCAGGATGTGCAGGCCAGGAGTGTGATTGAAGATGAGGTTTGCAGACATGACATGAGGCTTTTAATGGGGCTGCATTAAGGTTTGGCTGGGATGGGATCCTGAGCTGCCTCTTGGAGGAGTCCAAGGAGCTCTGGGAGTGCTGGAGGAAGGGCTGGGGCTTGATGGGAATGGTTTTTCCATCCTTGGAAAGGCAGGAGAGCTTTCAGCATGGAAATAAGAAACCCAGGGCAAAGGGAATGAAGTGATTTCATTCATCTGTGCTCTGCTTCAGGCTGAGGCTGCTCCTCAGTGGAGATTCCTGTTCCCTACCTTGAAATGATCCCTGGTAAAACACGATTCTGGCCAGGAGCAGCTGCAGCTCAGTTGTGCAGCATTACAGTCTTGTCTTTTGGTGTTAAATCAGGTTTTCTGTGCATTTTCAAGAGGTCTGGTGGGTGAATCCCTGCAAAAGCAGGAATTAAAACCTTGATTTCTGTGCCAGGTTGTGCACAGGTGTCGAGTGTAAGGAGGAGTGGGTGAAATGAGGCACCCAGCAAAGCTGTGTTCAATAACGAGCTGCAGGAGCACAGCCACTCTTTTGGTGCATCACACATCAGATTTCCCTGGCTGCAGGGAGTGGAAGGTCCCAGCTCCTCAGAACTGAGGTTTTGGTTTATTTTTCATGGAGCTTCACCAAGTTTTATCTCATTTCTCATGCCGTGGTCTCGTAAAGCGTTAAAGAAGAAAAGGAGTCTTTGCAGGTAGGAAAATTTCATTTGTCAGCTGGGAATTCTGGGTGTGGAGAGGAGTCAGTGGTTACAGGAAATTCTTGTTTTGTTATGTACAGGTTGAGGTCCAGTGGGAGCAGTTTTTGCAGGGATTGCTTGGAGGAGAGACATGGGATGAATATCCCTGTCAATATTTGGTTTTTAGGCACGGAACTGCTCTGGGATGGTGGGGTTTGGAATTACAGAGCAATTGGCCATGGGATTTCAGCCTGCACAACCTCCCTGAGACCTGAACTTCACCCTCCAGGAGTTTTCTAGGAAGGTTTTGAGAAAGAACCATCCCAGGGTGTCAGGAATCTTGAGTTTCTCTTTGGGAGATCAGTGGAAGCTTCTCTGTAATTCTTACACACTTCTAAGATCTTTTCCCAATCAGGGCCAGGTGAAAGTAGTGAAAGGAGCACCTGGAGACCTTTTTAATCAGAATATGGCTTTTTTGCCCCATCTAGTGGGTACAAAATGTATTGAGCCTGGAGTTTGTTGTGTTTTAATCCCAGCACTCAGATTTCCAAGGCAGCTCGAAGTCCCTGATTTCTGTTTTGCCTTCTGGCTGTTTGGGCAATAATTGTGTGTGGGAAATGCACAGAGAGAGGTGGAACTCACCCAGAAATAACTCAAGCATTACTTATTGAGAGAAGTGAATAGGGCACATTTATCCCAAAAAGAACAGCTCAGAAAAGGCCAGGATTTTCTAGATGAGGGCACGGGGTTAAAAGGATGGGTGTTCAAAACTGAGAAAGAATAATAATAATAAAAAAAATTGTTCAGCTCCAGCTTTGCAGTCCCTGGGGTGGAGAGCAGGATCAGCTGAGAGCTGAGCACAGAGAATTGTTGTGTGAAGGAACAGCCTTTAAAACCTTTCTTGTGGAAGCTGTATATCCCTAATTTTCTTTTTACATTTTATCCTTGCAAATGAATGTGAAGAGAGGACAGCAGCAATTACAGTGGTAGGCTGGAGAAAAGCTTTCCAGCTTCTCTTGGAATATCTGATTTATTTTTTATTTTAAATTTTATATTCTCTGGATTTCCTTTGTGGTGGCAAGTTCAGCTCTCACCTGGTTTTCTCTGCCTAAGAAAATCCCTGGAGTCAAGGGCTGGAAAGACAAAGCATGGGAAGATGTCTCTGTACATATCCCATTCATGCAAACCAAATTATTTTCCTGTGCTGGAAGTTTGAGATAGCAAAGAAAATTTTGTCCTGTCCTAAGATTTTTGAGCAGTAGGTGCTGGTCTGTGCAGGTTGGGATGTGTTAATAAAGTGTGGGTGGAATTGCAAACCATCCTCTGCTGGAAAAGGTGAAGATCCCGGTGATGTGCATTCCTGGCTGGAATTCAAGAATGACAGGTTGCTTTTAAAAAAGCCTGTGGTTTTATCACTTTCTTCCATCCAGATGTTGTGTCCAAGCTGTGATTTTTTTTCAGGAAACTTTCACAGGGAAATGAGATTCCTTGAGCAGAGCAGCTGCTGCCTCAGGGGGGCCAAGTTCTCACCTGGGATGTGAAAGACTCCAGTCTAAGTCTGGCTCAGAAAACAGACCTGAGCCTAAATCTGGCATTTTCAGAGAATCCCAGAATGGTTTGGGTTGGAAGGAACCTTAAAGTTGATCCTGTTCCACTCCCCTGCCATGGGCAGGGACACCTTCCACTATCCCAGGTTGCTCCAAACCCCTTCAAACCCAGACTCACCCCCAAGGGAATTTGGCTGGATGGGCTCCATGATCCATCCCGTGCTTTGTTCCAACAGGGAATATCAGACCCAACATCCTTCACAACCCTTCTTGGTGTTCTGGCAAAGTATTTCTCAATGAAAGTTGCAATAAAAAAATTCAGGCCAGCTGCTGTGGCTCCTGCCAGCCCCAATTGGCCTTGCTGTGACAGGGACACAATTGCTGACAGGAGAATAAATAAATCCACCAGGGAAGAGAGGCTGGACTGCTGATCTGCATTGAGGAATGTTCTGGGTTGGGACCAGCTCTCTCATATTGGGGGACAACAGGGTTCAGGTCATGCAAGAGCTCTGCTGGGATTTTTTGAGGTTTGGAGTGTGCTTTGTCCTTAGACATCCTCGTGGAGCTTCCAGTGCTTGCAGGGGGCCTGGAAGCAGATAGCACAGAAGGTTACAATAATAATAACAACACCCTCTCCATTTCATGCTCTGATCAAACATACAACACTCGAGGGAGCTCCTTGGTCAGAGTTCAGCTCCTCACACTTCCACTCAGCTCTGGGACACAGGGGGAATTTAGAATATCTGCTTCACTCCTCATCAGGCACAAAATATCCAGTTACCCACTGGAGAGCTGCAGCAAAGGTGGGGAAAAGGCACAATTGTAAAGCACTGCTTAAAAAAACGAAAAGAAGAGGAAATCAATGCTGCTGGCAGTGTCCAGAGGTCTTCCCATGGCTGGTGTAGGCATTAATTCCCAGATTTTCACCAGGGTCTGAGGGGGAGAGATGTGGTTAACATGTTAGCAGAGTGCTGGGAGAGAATCTCTCTTGTGTGTCAGCTCAGTGGAAACTTGCAGAAAACAACAGAAACAGAGGGAGGAAAAAAAAATAAATATAAATTCGCTGCCTCAGGGCGTGCCAGACGGGTCACCTGTGCTGCAGGTCACTTCTCAGAGCTGCTGCCAGCGTGAGGCAGAGTCAGAAATGTCAGTGGGAAACACAGAGCTTTTGGTCACCAAAGTTCCAGGTTTTCATCCTGTCAGCCCAGGGCTCCTCGCAGGAATTGCCTGTTCTGGGGGAGCAGGGACAGCCTCCAGCTGCTGCTGGATGTTTGAGGGACACACAGGTGGCTCAGGGTTGCCTCTTGCAGGATGGAGCTGCAGGCACCTTCAAAGAATGGTGCCCTGGGATTTATTCAAGGTCGTGCAAGGAGTTTGTAGCAGAGCCAGGACCTGCATACAGCTCCTCCCAGCGTGATGCCTCAAGAATAAAGGCTATCTTTCATCTAAATTAAAACCCCACAATTTTACAGAGGCTTCAGGGCCTCTGTCTAATCTATTCACACAGCATTCATCACCATGGCATCTAGGTGCCACTCTCCTCATCCCTTAACCTTGCCAGAGCCTGTCATGAATATTCCCAGCATCTTTTATGGGTTTCCAAATGAGACGAACACACTCTTCCACTCTCTGCCTCCACCTCCACTCTGAACAGCCTGCCTGATAAACAACCCATCCGTTATGCCCACAAAAAAATATTTAAAAATATAATAAAAAAATAAAGATAAAACACCGAGAGGGTTTCCAATTAGCAAACCTTGCACTTGGCCATATTTTGGAGCGTCTCTGCTCCCCTCCCCATCAGAAGTTGGGCACTCTAACAACACGGCCTGTCACTGCTCAGCCTGCCAGCTGCATAAAATCAAGGCATCAGGCTTTTTTAATTGAATGCATAATGAGGTGACTGGCAGGTTTAATTAACAAAACTCATCCTGTGTATGCACCTGGAGGTGAAAATAAGTTTAATCAAGAGGACTTGGCAAGTGCCAACAGCTCTGTCATGGTTGCCCCCCTGCTTCCCCCCCTCTTATTTTGGTTTGTTTCAACCAGGCTTTATATTTGCAAAAATGGCTCTGGGTGCTGATTAATTATCTTTTGCCCGAGATTGATGAGTTGTTGCAGCCTGCCTCGTAATGAGAGCCTTGCTCGTGGAAAAGCTGCACTGGAAGCTTTAATAATCAGGCTGCCTTAGATAAACTACTGATGGCAAACAATTACAGTAACCCTTGAGGACTTCATCCACGTGAGGAAAATTTCTCCTGAAAATGTGCAGGCTGGTACCTTATGGGCAAGGGAAGGTGGATTCCTGGGGAGCAGGGTGGTGTGGAGCCTCCTCAGGAGGTCAGGATTGAGGGAGAAGCTGTGAGGGGTCTGAATTACTTCTGCTTTGAAGTGGCATCACTGGAGGGACACTAGGTCGATAAAAAGTCATGGATTGAAGGTTAAAAAAAAAATAAAAAAATCCCTGCTGTTGAAGGCGAGGCAGGAGGAAACCCCCATGTGCAAGGACAAGCTGTGCCATCACTCCGTGTCCCCGCAGCACATCCAGCATCCCCCTGAACCCAAACTCACACCTGGGAGGGTGGAGCTGCAGCTCTGCAGCCCCGAGGTGACAGCGGCTCAGTGGCTGTCCCCTGCTCGGCCACATTTGGGCAGCTGGTGGCTCTGGGGGTGCTGCTGGTCCCTCTCTCACAGCCGGCTGGGGCAGGTGTCTCCCAAGCCGCGTTCTGGCAAAGGTTGTGGGCGTTGCACGGGGAGGTTAATGCATGCAGGCTGTCAAAATATTCTCCCTGCTGCTCACCCACTTAACATGCCCTCTCTTTCTCTTGCCTGAAAAGGCATTTGCTATGGTATTCTAATGCATGGTCTGTGTTGGAGATGTTACTGACAGCTGTTGTATGACTGCAGGAAGGAAATTATGACTCCCTAATGATAACATGTCACGGCGTGTCTCGCTGCTTTTCTTCTCCTCGAGCTGTACATTCCTCCTGCCAGTGCCTCAGTCACTGCACTCCTGCACTCAATTGTGGAGCTCTGACGTGGGTACCAAGTGCTGAGAGCAGGGGAAAAGGTTCTGAATGCTCCCACTTTTGTAAAGAACTGGGATGAATTTCCTCCCCCTCTGCTCCTGAGGCCCCTCCTGGAGTGCAGCGTCCGGGTCTGGTGTCCCCAGTGAGAGAAGGACATGGAAGTGTTGGATCAAGGTCAGAGGCTGATAAGGATGAGAGAGTTGTGGCTGTTGAGCCTGGAGGAGGTTTGGTGGAGATCTCACAGCACCTTCCAATACCTGGAGAGTGCCCAAGGAAGCTGGAGAGGGACTCTGAATCCAGAAATGTAACAAGGCAAAGGGGAATGGGTTCAAACTGAAATTTGGGGTGGATTTTGGGAAGGAATTCCTTCCTGTGAAGGTGGGCAGGCCCTGGCACAGGGTGCCCAGAGAAGCTGGGGCTGCTCCTGGATCCCTGGGAGTGTCCAAGGCCAAGGTGGAGGGACCTTTTCTAGTGGAAGCTGTTCCTGCCCATGGCAGGGGGTGAAATGAGATGAGTTTTAAGGTCCCTCCTAACCCAAACCATTCTAGGATTCCATGGAGCTGGCAGAGGAGATGCCCTGTGTGCTAACCTGGCCTTTTGTATTTTGGGATGCTTCATATCCCAACATCCCATTCAGCGTTTTTTGGAGGTGCTGAAGCTCCAACGTGCTCAGCTAAGGATCAGGGTAATGAATGTGTGAACTCAGTCCTGCCAGTTTAATCTCTCATGGGAGTGCTATGGCTTTTCCCTGATAAACACTGGAAAATAAATATATAAATGGCTGAAAGCTGCGGGAGAAGGAGCCTGTGGAGCACACTGAGGTGTCTCTCCCTGTGGGATAGCACAAGCCCCTCTCTGCTGTGCTTCAGCTGTGATCTCACACCTCCAGCCTTTGCAGGGGATCTCGTCACGAAAATCTAATGAGAAGTGACAAAAAAAAAATAGAAAAAAAAAAAAAAAAAGAAAAAGTCTTTTACATGTGCTTTAAGGAAGTGACTGGAGTGACAAGTGTGTTTAACCTAGATTTGAATTCCCCTGGTGTGGGAAGGTTCCTGTGGCCAGGCAGAAGGCCCAGAAGGGTTATGCATCATTTACAACCCCCTGCTCCAAACCAGGGGCAAGACGGGGGCGGCTGGGAGGGGAAATGCAGATTCACAATTCTCAGCTCAGCAGGAGCCCCTGTTCTGTGCAGGGCCAGAACCCGACTGATTAACAGCTTCTGGCAAGGCCAGGAGGGCTTGGTTCCCTCTTGCTGCCTGCTGGCACGACAGGGAAGTGTCCTTTCCCCATGGCAAGTCACAGCTCTGTCTGTCTGTCTGTCCGAGCAGCTCCCAGTCCATATCTGTGGGACTCTGACAGGTTTTGGGGTCCCCTAGAGCCACCCAAGAGGTAAAATCTCCCTCTGTGTGGTGTGCTGAATTCCTGCTTGTCCATGTGGGGGAGCGTTGCTGCTGCTCAGGGTAGAAATCTTCTAATTCTGGGTTATTTTAAAGAGAATCCTGAAATATTTGAAGCTAGGGAGGGGCAGCAGCACCAACAGGTGTCTGGTGATATCTGGAGAGTCAAAGTGGGGCTCAGAGAGTGTGGCTGAGCTGCTGGTGCTGCAGTCATGGTTTATCATAGTCCTGCATGGAGAAATTCCCTGAGGGATCTGCTGCCTGTTTCCTCCTGTGAGATGATCCTAGAGCCCTCTTCATCTTGGGATTTTGGAGATCTGAGGCGCATGGCTTATACATTTTTGGAGCAGGAGTCAGATTTTGGAAGTCTTTATCACAGTGACCTTTTAGAACCACTTGAATGTGCTGTGAGATCCCACGTTTTTGTGGGCTCTGAGCTGCAGAACAGGCCAGCAGGATTTCTCCTGCACAATCTACCTGTGTCTCCCAGAAGGGATTTTCATCTTGCCTCTGGTTTAAGAGCACCAGCTTGCAGGGAGGGAAAGCACTCTGTGGAAGTTGTTTCAACACCTGGTGGCTGTGACAACCACAAAAAACCTGATGAAGCTGCCTTGCCTTCCCCTCTGCTGCTCAGGGTGGTGTCTGTGGGAATGCCTGTGCATCCTCACTTCTCCCAGATCCACTTCCAGCACAGGCAAGATCCCATTTCTGCTTCAATTTAGGCAGCTGTGAGAAAAAAACAGAAATTACTTTATCATTGCCATTGAACCAGGGGTGGAATCCACCTGTTTGTAGCAACTCCAGAAGAACTCTGCACAGCACACACCTTGTTTTTTAGGAATACAAAAAGGAGGAAGTTTGATGTCCTAAAAGTTGGTTTTCTTTTGGCATTGATGCCATTAAAGGCACGTTTCCCCTTCATCCCCTTTCTGCTGGGAGACACATGGATGACAACACAAACAGATGTGCACAGGGCGAATTTTTCAGGCTTTTTTCCCTCCCCAAGAATAATCTAAATATGGATCAGCTGTCTGGGAGAAGGGAAGAGCTGCTCTGGGGCAGCTACAGCCACAGGAGGTCAGTGTTGCACTGTGGAAATGGCAGCAAAAAGTCAGCGTGGCCTTGGAGGAAAACTTGACCCAGGAGAGAGGTTAATTCCTCTCGGGCACTTCGGGGGAGTTGGACACCCCAGCAGAGAGCTGGTGAAGGATGTGATGCTGGGAGGAGCAGGGATGTGTCCCAGGTGGGGAAGGAAAAGGACAAAAGGAGAGCAGTGTGGATTTTGGGGAAGGAAAATGGCAAAAGGAGAGCAGCGTGGATTTTGGGGATGGAAATGGCAAAAGGAGAGCAGTGTGGATTTTGGGGATGGAAATGGCAAAAGGAGAGCAGTGTGGATTTTGGGGATGGAAATGGCAAAAGGAGAGCAGTGTGGATTTTGGGGATGGAAATGGCAAAAGGAGAGCAGCGTGGATTTTGGGGATGGAAATGGCAAAAGGAACATGGTGTGGATTTCATGCCTTGGGGAGCTGGGGTGGATCTGGGATGTGCAGCCTCTCCCCTCCATGTGCTGCTTTTGGCCCAGGTGTCCCCTTGGAGTTGTTTGATGGAGTTTAACCCCTTTCATCCCGTGTCCAGCATCCCTGCAGTCGCTGCCTGGCTCACACACAGCCTCACTCCACTTATCAAGGCTTGCCAAGCCCTTCCATGGCTGATCCCAATCCCTCCTCCTGCCCTTCCTCCTTCCAGGGTGGTCCAGGGGCAGGTTGGAGCAGGAGGAGTGAGGGATGCTCGCACAGGGCTGGCTGCTGAAAGGGGATTTGCATTCCAGGAGATTCCAAGGGCTGTGTCCAGCCACTCTCCTCCCTCGGGGCTCTGAAATATGTTTTAAGGCCCATTCCCAGGGAGCTCTGGCAGCTGTTTGATGTGGTGGCAGCGCTTTTAGAGAATGGCTGGGCCGGTGACAGAAGTGAAACTCGAATATTCTCCAGTAGGCTCTGCGGTTCCTTCATTAAAAACAGACAGATAAACAAACAAATTACAGCCCATTATGAGCATGTCCTTCAGTTCCTCTTCAAACAGCTTTTTGCTGTTTTAAAAAGCCTTAAATAAGGACACAGCCTCCCCAGTCTTGGCCATAAACTGTTGGCTTTAAGCTTTCCCTGTGCCTCTGGATCTGTTGTCTTTGCTGTCTTCGAAGTGTCTGATGTGAGCTTTTAATTCATTTGGCTTTTCCTGGTGAGAGGCTTCAGAACAAGATTCCTTGTGTGCAGCCTTTGATGTTACACCACAAAGAATCTCCCCCTTTTTCCAAATGCTCTGCTGAACCCCCATTAAAAACAAAACAAAACAAAAAAATAGAAGAGTTTCATGTAGCCAAGCTGAGAGGAAGTGGGGTGACCCATGGAAATGGTTTTTGTGTCCCTCACAAAGGCCCCAGTGCTATGGTGATGGGCTCAGCCAAAAGATCTGTGCTCATTTGGGCAGGGCTGGGCTGAGTTGTCTTTGCAGGCTTGGAAACATCACGTGAAACACTCTGGGAAAATCCAGCCGGAATTTTTCCTCCTCCAAAAGTAGATAAAGACTTGTTTTGCTTCCTCTGACACTTAGTGGCTTCTGCTTTATTGGCACCAAGCTCCTGATGTCAGGACTCTCCTGCTCTCTCACATCTTTGCATTTGGGCACCTGGGACTGCTCCCACTCCTGAGGATGAGGGAGAGGGAAAACCATTGTCTGCATCACGGACTGAAACAAAGCTCTCCATTTTCCCACTCGGTGCCTTTGGCTGACTGAGAGGGTTTGGGACTATTTTGTTTGGGCCCCTGCTCGGAGACTAAACCCAGAACAGGTGCCTTGGGTGCAGCCTGTGAATCCTCAGCTTGGTTAAAGGGCTTTGTTCCAAGTGTGTTTCTGCAGAGGAGAAACCTAAGCACTGACCCTTTTCAGGAGCATCTGATGCATGCACCGTGATTAGAAAGAGTAGGGGAAGTTAAAAATAACCTGTGGAGGAGGCATTCTAATGAGCAATTATCATTCCTTTCCATTGACTTTTTGCAGCAAGACTCTCCATGTGTTTAGTCTTCTCCAAAGAACATGCCAGATGTTAGAGTGAGTGACTTGTTAAGTCCCTGAATTCTATTCTCACTGGTGTTCTGAACTATTGTCAGGTTCTTTTTTTTTTTCCTTTCTTTATTATTTTTTTTTTTGTAACTATTAAAATAATTGGGCCCTGAACATTCTGACCTGATAACGCAAAAGAATCTTGGCTGGCTTTCCTAAGGGTCAGGATTTGTGAATAGAAAACTAGGGGAGGGTTTGCCAGAACAAAGAAATGTTTCTGCATGCAAAGATCTTCAATAAGTTAATCTGAGGTGGAATCATCTGGCTTCAGAAATCATGCCTCCTGGCAAAATCTGACTTTTGCATTTCAACATCCTGAACTTTAGTCTCCAAGGAAGCTTTTGTGCTTGTGGGGCTCTGCTTTTCTCCCATTTAGAAATGATTGACGACGAGGCCGATTCCACCTTTGCAAAATTTTCATCTGGGGGAAAGCAAGGAGGAAAAGCAAAGGTCCCTTTACAAAGCCACCAGAGCCCTTTGCCATCCCCCTTCCCTCGCAGGAATCTTAATTGGATTAAAATACAAATCTGTATATTGTGATTTTGCATGCCATGGATCCCACCCTCTTGTTTTTAGGCGCATTGGCCAAACTCAATGAAGTGCACGGTCAATGTTTGAGCTCTGCCTTTGGTGTCCCTCGGTTGGAGCTCATTAAGCATTCGGGGAATAATAATTCTGGGACTTGAACTTTGATCTGAGGAATCTGGGAAAGAAAGGGCCGGAAATTGCAGCAGCCTGATTAGCTACCCCAAGTTGATCAACTTTTCTGCCAGATGCAGGCAGAGCTCCCAGAGGCTCCAAGACAATGGTGGGGGCGAGGCGGAGCCGCCGCGGCCGTGTTGTGTCTGCGCTCCCATCACATCCCATTACTGTCTCCCAGGCAGATGGCACTTTGAACCACCCCACAGCCAACCACAGCCTTTGTCCAAAATATCTACTGGGCAAAAAAAAAAAAAAAAAAAAAGAAATTAATAATAATTAATTTTTTTTTTTTTAAACCTTAAGTGTTTGCTGATTTTCGCGCATTTGCGAGTTGCGCGGTTTCGCTTGAGCTGGAAGCGTCAAATTATCTTGAGCAAACTTTTCCCTCAGAGCTTTGCCTGAGCTTTTCTTGAGCCTGACTCTGAATTTGTGGCAATTTCAGTGGGACACTGTGAATTGAAGTGAGGCAAAACCGACCTAGGCTGTGGAGTTTTACATGAGCAGTACTTTACTCCCCTGGAGGAAATTTAGATTGGGGTATAAAACCTAAAATGCTTAGATTTGGAACAAGGCAGGGGTGGTCACGTATTTCCATTTCCCCAAAAAATATCAGGAGAATCGCAGCTGGAATTCAAGCACGTGTCGTGACAACCCAAACTCGATGAGGAACCAGATTTGGAGCTCTGCTGTGTCTGGCTGGGGATTTTGTGACTTTGGCGTGGAAAACTCCCAGCTGTAACTGAGACAGGACTGGAATGGAGCTGCTGCTCCCAGAGCAGAGCTGGAGTCGTGGGTATCTCCCTCCTTGGAAAGGAGATGTCCCTGCCAGCACCAGAACACCTCGACAATACTGAAATACTGACCCCTTTCCATCCCTGGAAAACCTTCCTGGTTGTTGTTGCTTTTCCTCAGAACTTCGAACAGTTTCAGTTTCTGTCAAGAGACGCATCAAATGTCTACCTCAATATCCAAGGGAAATAAATATCCACAAGCTTAGTGCCATGTTTCTGGATGCTTGGCCAGCTGGCAAAGCAGGAATGGGATGTGGAGCTTTTCCAGAAGGGCTTCTGATGAAGACATTTTTTTTTTCTTCTTCTTATTCCAGCTAGAAATCAAATACTAAATATTGTAGTTGAAAACCCAAATGGTTTAGGTTCCAGCAATAAGACATCCTGGTGCCTTGTGACTGCAGTGCTGTTTGATCCCTCGTTGGTCCCTGTCCCAGGCTCAGGGGTGATGCAGTGGTCCTTCACGTGGAAATGTGCTCAGGATGTTTTCCAGGAGGAAAATCACTGTCAGAGCAAATAATATTGTTTGAAAGAAAGTTTCCTTTTCAGATGAAAAAACGTAATATGGTTTTGGCAGGCTCCCATCTGCCTCCCATTGCAGACACTCCGTGTTATGGTTGTGTGTAGCATCAGGAACTGTCTTTAATGTGATTTTGGAAATTCTGTGTTGAGTGGCTGGGTCTCAGTTTTCATGGTGGAGAGGTGTCTCCTTGTCAGAGCGCCAAACATTCTGTCAGCTCCCATGTTTTCTGTCCCTATATAAAGCTGAGCTTTGGTTCCAGGCTCGGTGACGGAGGAAGCTGACACTATTCCAACATGTTGTTCATATCCTGAAGTCTTTTAATTTCCCCTGGCTGCTGTTGCAACAGCACCATTTCACTGAATAAATTAATCACAACCGAAGATTTGTTGAATATGAAGCCTCAAACCCCAGGTTCCACTTGTGACTGGGAGAAAGCTGTTCCAGTGGGGTGCTCTGTCATTATTTTTCCCCCTCCATGGGTGAAACGGTTACAAGAACCTCTGCTATTGTTGCTAGAAAAAGTGGCTTCCTGTGATAGAAAGTAATTTTTTCAAATAGGAAACATATGGCTGGTCCCTAACAACAAAGTAATATTCAGGTGCTGATGGCATATGCCTCCAGTCCTGTTACAGGAAGCTATCTTGGAAATCTGGTGGCAGAGGCTTATCCACACTGATTTTCAGGAAGTGGGGTGGGGGATGGAATCTGAACCTGATATCAGAAATAAATACATTTACATTTGGAATTCTTTGCTGTCCCTGCTTTAGGAGTCTCTGCACCTTGTTAGGTGTGATGAACAAATCCTGTGTGAGGTCTGTGGTGCTCTGTTAATGCCCATCTGAGGAATAAAAAAACCCAATAATTTAATGGTGAGAGCCCCTCTCAGGGTTTGGTGCCTCACATGAGGAGTGACAAGAAAAGGGGGAATGGCTCCAAACTGAAAGTCAGTAGGTTTAGGTTGGATATTCGGGAAAAAAAGAATCTTTATTATGAGGGTGGTGAGGCCCTGGCACCGGGTGCCTGGAGAAGTTGGGGCTGTCCCATCCCTGGAAGTGTTCCCTGCCTCTTCCATGGCTTTTTGGGATCTCCAGGAGCTGCTGGGGTCATTATTCTTTCTGAGTTGTTGTGGATCTCAACCTTACAACAGCCAGAATTTGGACTGAACCATAGCTGGGAATATTTTTACCCTCCATAACTGGAATTTTTACTTCTAATAATTATTAATAATATTTACTTTTTTTTTCCTTTGTGAGCCAAACTTCTTTTTCTCCTGGGTTCTGGCTGAAAACTTGAATTTTTACTTAAAAATTAAGATATTGTTCATCATAGCCCAGATATTCAGGTCGCTTCTCAGCTTGAGCTGGGCTTGGGCTTGCAGCCCAAAGTGAAGTTGGTCAGGAGGAGCTGAAGGGGATCTGGGGATCCCAGGGCAGTGTGGAATCAGCCCCACTGGTGTGGGAATCCCACACTTTTGGTGTCAAGCTGCCAGACTTCGTGGTAGTTTTATGTTCCTGCACAGAATGCTGCGTTTAGGGATGTTCAGACCCCCCTTCCCACCGTCCTTGCCTTCATTATTGCTCAGTTTCCCAATTAGTGCTCTCACACCTGCAGCTTCTTCATCTACAAACATGCCACGGCTTTAACCCTTTGGAGAGGCACAGCTGGAGAAATGTCAGGATGAGGGAGGGGGAAAAAAAATCTGGGTTTGGAGTGACTTTTGTGTCAAGAAGGGACCTTTGAGTTTGTTTTATCCCCATATTTCAGGAGCTGACACCAGGAGTGATTTTTATTTGGCAGTGAGCTCTGAGGAGGTGAATGGCCTTAACTTCCAGCATTAGGAAATAAATAGACAAGCAAGAATGCCAAGGTTTCCTAGTGGAGATCCTGAATCCTGGAGGAATCTTCTCCAGAGCTGCAGCAAGTTGCAAAGAGACACAAGAGCTCGGCAGGATTGATTAAATGCCTGCAACTCTGAGTCTCTGATAGTGCTGCAATAAAAGTGACAAATGGGGGAGAAGAGTGGGGCTGCTGGAAACTTAGCATGACTGAAGGAAAAAAAATAAAAATGCACGGGGTAATTTATTGGCAATGAAGAACCATCAGCAGGAGAGAGGGAACCTAATTCAGCCCAGTTAATTAGGTATGGGACTGAAACCTTGGTCTTGCACAGCTCCAGCCATGGAGTCAAGGGGGCTCTCGGAGGACTCTGACTGCAAAACCTTGAAATGAATTTTAATTGTTGGTTTAATTCTCTGCCAGAACAATAAGCAGGAAAACCCCTCTAGATAGGCCTGGGGTGGGAATGCCACCATTATCAGCAGCTTCCAGAGGCTTCACCTGGGTGTTCTGAGTGTCCAGATATTTGACATTTATTAATAAAAGGATGTTTTAGCACCGGGGTTTTAAAGATTTTGTGCTGTTTTAAAGGGGCAGCGTGGGGTGGCACAGCCTTGTCCATCTTTGTGTCACCTTCAGCCTCAGCTCTTCTGTGATTCTGTGCCCCCCCAGACCCCCAGCAGTCCTCCCCAAATTCTGGAGGTAGTTTAACACCCACCCTCCCCTCCCCAGCCCCATGAACACAGAGCCCTGCTGCTAACAAAGAAACCTGAGGTCGTTCCCCAGGTGATTTTCCCTTCTCCCAAACCTTAAGAAGCACTAAACCCACATGGGTACTGTGGGATGGAGAGGGAGAAACAGCAACACCATCCAGAAAAAAAAAACAACCCAAAAACCAAAAGATTCAGAGGGATCAAGCACAAAGAAGATGTTTTTATGGGGCTGGGAGAGGCTGCTGTGCACAGAAGGGATCCCAGCACGCTGATAAAAGGATAATTTCATGTGATGTCATTCCCAACACTCCTCTGAGGCTCCAGTGTGGTCAGCTTGGGGCTGGAGGGAGCAGGGAGGAGGAGGAGGAGGAGGAGGAGGAGGAGGAGAGCATCCCAGAACGGGAATGTTTTTACAAATTAAACAACAACAACAACAACAAAAAATCCCCTCTCAGGCTCTTCCTCGCCGGCTCTGCCTGGCTTGGTGCGGGCTCGGGGAGAGCTTGTGCTACAAAAATGATTTGTGAGACAAGTCCAGCCGGGGCTGGGAGCAGGGGGAGGTGGATGCGGGGCGGAGGGGGAGCCTTGGAATGGGATCAGGAATGACTGATGGGCTCCGCTGAAAATTTCAAATTTCATCCGACTACTACCTTCTGCAAAAAGAGGAGGGGGGGGGGGGGCTGAGCGGGGGAACGGGAGAAGTGAGAAAAGGCAAATGGAGAAAGGCTGGGCTGTCTGCTCTCCGGCATCGTGATGTTTTATTTTTCACCGCTAAATGCAAAATTGATTTTTTTTTTTTTTTTTGGTGCATTAAAAAAAAAAAAAAAAAAAAAAGGCAAGCAAGCAGCCTCTACCTCTCTCTTCTAATTCCCAGACAAAGGAAGCTGAAGCAGACACCCCAGACAATGGATAGTCCTGTCTCCCTTAAGCATTTGCCTTTCTCAGCAGTTAAGGTTAAAAAAAAAAAAAAAAAAAAAAAAAAAGAAAAACCAACCAGAAAACCCTAATTGAAGGAATGAATTAAAAAGATGACCCCGGAAAACGTGGCAGCCTTTTTATTTGATGAGGAATCAAGTTCACAGCGTGTCAGCAGAGGTGCTGCGCTCCGGGCTTTTATTTGTTTCCTGGCAATAAGAACATTCCTTTTCAGCCTGATATCATCCTCTCATCTTCTCCCTCCCTCTTTCTATCCCTCTCTTCCTCGTCTCGCATCCTTTTTCCTTCCTCCCTTTTTTCTCCCTCGCCCCCTCGCCCTTTTTTCTCTTCGCTTGCCAGTTCAGGCATTCTCACATACATTACCCCTTCCTTTCATCTCCGGAATGACCTGAAATGACCTTTTGCCTGGCACTAGACGTGACTTAACTGATAATAGCAGATACTTGGGGGCCTCAAGCGGTGGCTTGTCTCGGCACGTAGAGGGAGGGGAAAGAAAGAAGAAGAAGAAAAAAAAAGCAAAAAAAAAAAAAAAAAATCTCATTTTTTTTTTTTTTTTTTTTCCTGGGGAAAGCACGAGTTTCTCTTTGTAGCAGCATTTCCTGCGAGGTAACAATTAATGAATTAATGACACTTTGTCATGCTGCTCGTTGCCCGTGAGATATTTAAAAAAAAAAAAAAAAAAATCCTTCAAAAGCTTTACCGGGAGTGTGGAGATGTTGAGGAGCAGAAGGAAAAGGGAGAGAAATCTGCCTGCAAGTGGTTAAAAAACTCCCCACAGCATTGTGATGCCACTGGCTACTGGTGCTCTGCATTGCGTCTTCCCGTCTTTGTGCTCCAAATACTTGTTGGAACAGCACAAACGTCCTTCTGTCTCCAATAATCGCCACTTTTAGGTGACTAATCTGGGCAAAAGGTTATTATTTGGCTTCTTAATGTCCCTTGAAGCCATCGCGGCAGAGATAAGATTGCAGCCGGCCCCGCTGGGGCTCTGATTTTTTAATTTTCACTATTTATTTGGATACTCGGTGAGGCTGGGTGAGTTTCCACAGCAACGACTCTGAGTCTTGAACATGAAAGGGCTCTTATTGTGCCATGTGGTGCCTCAGAGATACAGAGAAAGAAGGAGGCGGGGAGGAGAATTCCTCTTTAGAGAAACAATAGCCAGACATTATGTGAACTTTTGGGGCTTTATTATAAAGTTTGAAGCGAGGGGAGGTGTGTGTGTGTGGGGGGGAAAGGAGCTACGGCAGTCTGCAGTGAAAATTAAAAAAAAAAAAAAAAAATTAAAAAAATTGCTGACTTACAGGAGTTTGGGAAGAGAGGTGTACGTGTGTTTATAGAAATATTAATTAATTAAGTGGGAAATGAAAGGTTAACCTTTAATATTTGTATTTAGCTCTTTTCTGCGGCAGATCATTCAGCCCAGGCAGGTCAGAGCTCAGGGGCAGAATGCAAAATGTGGCGTTTTGGTTTGTTTTTTTTTTTTTTTAATTTTATTTTATTTTTTGAACTTTGTTCTGAAAGGGGAAGGGGTGGGCATTAGGATGTCGAGAAAGGTACCAGAGTGCAGCCTGGCTTTCATTGTCCCGAATAACGGAGCCACTGCAGCTCCAGACAATGGAAAACCTGGATAATGAGGTTACCAAAGGGTGCAGAGCAGTGAATGGCTGCGTGTGGGAGCAACTTTGGTGCAGGGGAGCTCATTAATTCACATTTTCTGCTACCTTGGCTGGCTCCAGTGTCCCCGTGTCCCAGAGGGGTTTTTTTTTGCTGCTGTGCTGAGTTTGGGTTTGGCTTTCCTGTCGCTGTGAGGCCAGCTCAGGATGTCCCTGCTCTGTGGCACACTGGGATTCCCACCTTGTGAAAAACTGAGTGCAAAATTACCCCAGAATATCCAGGCATTAATCCAAATTCCGGGGTGGCAGCATTTTGTGGGGGTTCCCATCCTGTTTTCTCCTCCCCAGCTGCTCTGGCTCTGCAGAACTCCTGAGTTCTGGCACCCTGTCACCTGCTATAAGTCAGGGATAACCCATTTCCTTCCCAAACACCCATTTGTGAGTCAGTTTGGATTTCTTTGGATTTCTCTCTCCCAACTCCAGCTCCAGGCACGGCCAGAGTTTGGGATGAGGGCAGAGAGGTGGGAATGTGTGATGGGGGAGCAGGGATGGATCTGCTGGAGATGAGAACTCTGCTGGTTCAGCTTCCAGGGGGCAGGGAGGTGTTACCCATAATATTCTGCTTTTCCAGGATGTGCTGGTGCTGGGCAATCCCCAAAACTCCCTGGGAAACTCATGCTTGGATATCCTTTATTTGGGGTGATCCTGCAGCTTGCCCTGCCATTTCCACCCTCCACTCATCACAACTGAGCAAAGTTCTCGGAGTTCCCCTAAAATTTCAGGGAAATGTCAGCTTTTGATGAAGGAAAAGGGATTTCAATGGGATTTAGCATTGCTCCAGCAACTTTGAAACAGCCCTGAGTAATTTCTCCAGTGCTTCCCATTCCTCTCTGCCCTGTGATCTTGGTGCATTAATTGTCAGTAAAATTGATATCAGATATCAAGAAATAAAAATAGGGTTGAGCTATTATTAGTTAATATTACTGTGGTTATGGGAGTAACCATCTCTCTGTGGACTCTCTGGAGTGTTTCATCTCCTCAGCTGCTTCCAGCTTTGCCCATGTTTTCTGTGTACACTGGAATATTTCTTTACACCAAAGTTCCTTTTCCCCCACCATTGTGTGTAGTTTAGGAACTTCAAATTTTGGATGATATTACGTAACTACTTAAGGATTCCTTTCCTTTCCAGCACAAGTTCAAACCCTTTTCTTAATTAATTACCTGGGTTTCCAGCTCTTCTTTTAAGAAGCCCGTTGCTAAATTGGGTGAAGTGGTTTAAATTGCTGCTGCAGGTGGAGAACAAGGCCAATCAGGGTTTATTGCCTGAAAAGCATCACTGCCTGAAGTGATGATGATTGTACATTCCCGAGGATGTGCCGGTGTCAGCTGTCTCAATGTCTCTGCAGCATAAAAGATTCCTGGTTCTTTTCATTTATGGGATGCCTGGAAGTTAGGCTGAGATCTGGCAGGGTGATATCGGCACTAAACCTCCCTCAAATTCTCCAGCTACACACCAGGGTGAGATTCAGGGGGAAAAGCTGGGTTAAATCTTTATCAATAAGAAAAAAATATGAGGTGGAGAAATTATTTGGCTTTGACGGCTGAGGAAAAATGGGTCAGAAGCAGAATTTTACTGATTGTTCCTGTACCAATGACACTTTAATTATGCTGTCATCATCCTGGTCTTGCCTGCTTTCCTGTGGTTGGATCCAGTACCAAAATGCTGGAGTTTCCTGCCTTTCTCTTGGCACAGCTTCCTCTGAACACCTGAAGAGGGAACATTGAACAGAAAGTGGATCTGAGGCCACTCCAAATCCTCCCAGTCTGGTTTTAATTCTGTGTTTGCAGAGTGTCTCTCACAGCAGGACTGCAGGCACTATGCAAGAGGAATAATAACAGCACATAGGGTATGGCAGGAATGGTTGTAAGCAATAAATTGGCATTTTTTTACTTAAAAGATGTGGATGTGGCACCTTGAGGACACGGTTTAATGGTGGGCTCAGCAGTGTTGGGTTAAGGGTTGGACTGGATGCTCTTGCAAATCGATCATTTTCAATCTAAATGATTTAATGATTTAATATAGAAATGCATCTGTAGAAATGGACCAGTCACATATGAACTCCTCATACGTGTGGCCTCATAAATGGAGAAATCCAGAAAGAAATGAAAGGGCAGAAAGGGACAGGAGCAGAGTCCCAGCAAACTGACAGGAGCCACAGAAATCCTGCAGCTCACTTCTGCCCTGATATGGAACCACTCCATGCTCTGAGATGTGGGAGCTCCTTCCATATCAGACACCCACCAGTTGTTTCCTCTTTAATCAATTGCTGAACTCCTACAAGTTAAAAACACCAACAAGACAGGATTTAGATAAGCTTGGGCTGTTTGGAAATCTCTTCAGAAGCTGTGGGGTAAATCAAGCATGTGCAAATGGCTATTAAAAGCATTTCTATTGCTCAGCAATTGGAAAATAGAGGAAGATGAAAAGGAAATGATGTGCACGGTGAGTTGGAGGGGGTTTGTGCATCTCAGGAGAGGCGAGCTGGAAATTGGAGCGTTGCTTAAGAGTTCTGACCCATGAAAAGTTGTGTCTCCTTCCAGCTGGCAGGAGAGCAGCAGTAACTGTGTGAGTGCTGGCCCTGCCTTGCTCAGTTCCACAGTTTGTGCTGGAGAAAGGAGAGCAAAAGCTTTGAATCCTCTGCCTCTCCCCTTGTTGCCTGTCCTGCTGCTCGGGATGCCATGTGGAGCCTGGCTGGTGCTGGAAGTTGGGATTCCTGATGGAAGTTCCCATAATTTCCATTAATTCCCATCATTTCCATTAATTCCATCCATAACCCTGAGCACAGAACTGCCAGCCCTCCTTTGTCAGTGGGAGCAGGGGGACTTGGGCTCTTACAAAGTGAAGGCTCCCTGTCCCTGTACTCCTGCACTTCCCCCTCTGGCACTGAGCAGATCCCAGCTGCACTGGTCCAGCTCCCAGCAGAGGTGCTGGGGCTGGCTTAGCAAGGCCAGGATCAAAGAACAGCCAATGCAGCAGCTCAGGGGAGGGCCAGGCAGGCAGGCTGAGCATTCGTGGGGCAGGAGCAGCACCCCCAGTGCCCCAAGGAACCAGCTGGGGCTGGGAGGTGTTTGGGGAATGCTGCTGAACTGAGGGCTCTGGAGTAGGATGGGACCTGCAAACTGCAGGTTCAGCCTCAGAGAGCACTTGGGCTGGACCTGAGAGCTCCCATCCCCCTGGGCTGGACCTGAGAGCTCTGCATCCCCCTGGGCTGGACCTGAGAGCTCTGCATCCCCCTGGGCTGGACCTGAGAGCTCCCATCCCTCTGGGCTGGACCTGAGAGCTCTGCATCCCCCTGGGCTGGACCTGGGAGCTCCCATCCCCCTGGGCTGCATTAAACACTGCTGAGACAGGGCCATTCACATGCAAGGAGGCTCCTTCGGGAATTATTTCCCCCTGGAAGTTGTGAACAGAAGGAAGATAAGCTGCTAATAAAGAAGGAAAGCAGGGATTTCTCTCTGAATTTTTTTTTTTAATTATTTATTTAGGAATTATTTGCCATGAGAGGCTCTGGTGGGAGTTGGCTCCATGCTCTGTCTGTGGAGGTGTTGTGCTTGCAGAGGAGATTGGAAAGGTCACTGATCCTGGGAGAGGAAATGAGACTCGAGCTGAGTGCTGGCACTCCCTTGGTGAGGGGGATTGCAGGTGCCAGTCCCTGCTCCAAGCACTTTCTCTTGGATGGTCCCGTGGCTGTTTAATGCAAAAGTAAAAAGATTAATTGTGTAAACAAACCTGTTGTGTTTCCAGATATATAGGTGATAAATGCTGTATGTAAAGACACTGCATTCAAAATGTGCATCCACTCTTTATGATGAATTTCTGCTCAAGTTCATAATGGAAATCCCTTTTAAATCCTACTTTGCAACTTATTTTTGCTTTCTTTGAAACATTTTCTCTGTCTGAGGTGCCTGAAGTGAGGTCAATGCAGCATCTCCTTGTGCATGGAACAGGAATGGCACAGCAGCATCCACTGCTCCTGCTTTGTTCAAATGGCATCTGAAATAGCTGGGCTGTTTCTCCTGGTGCATAGGTTATATCCATTAGTGATTTTAATTTAATTGCATGAATTTCTTGCACGCTGGCAGGAGAACAAGCCCCCAGTAGAAGTGTGTGAAGCAGTCTGGAGTGATTTTTCCTCTCCTGCTCTGGGTATTATTATTTGTTTCTCTAAACCTTGTTTGTATGCAATTGTTTGTTTAAACACTTTACCACGAGGTGCAGCACTCAATACCAAGAGTTTTAGTCCTGCTGACTCCTTTACAATTAGGGGTTTATGGCAGGAACATCTGAGAGTGGTTTCCAAGTAAACACCAGACAAAGTTCTGCTTGATGGAGATGTTGTGGGTATTTATTGCATTTACCTCTGCAACAAATGAAAAGCTTTCACTCCTCTGGTGGGTACCAAGGCAGTTACTCCGAGGTCTGTGGTGATCTGGAGTTGTGTGAATTCACCCAGACACATTAAAAAACTTGAAAATCACTAAAAAAAGCTCATAAAAAAAATTAAAAACCGAAGTGTTGTGTGTGGTGCACAGTTAAGGGGGTGATGCAGCTCCAGGGCTTTTGCAGGAGAAGGGACTTTAAAATTCATGGGACACAAGACAAACATCCCCTGAGACTCACTCTGACCCTGCAAACTACTTAAATGGGATAAGCCAAGTGACCAACAGGCAAAGAATGGATAAGGGAGATGTTGAGAAGAAAGGAGAGTTCTTGGAATAAATCAGTGACCAGGCAGTGGCTTGAAAAGGCAGGGGGTGTGTACTTGATGGAAAAAAAATCCCCAAGAAGGAGTAGATGCATTCAGGTGAGAGTTAAAAATCACTTGGTGCAAGCTAAAGTTGTTCAGGAAAGTCTGGATCTAGAAATTTCCCTAGTGAAGTGTCAATATATCCAAAATCAAAGCGTTCACCTCAGTTGCAATGACATTTTCCATGAGCCCTTTCAGGTGGGATGAGAAGGAATCCTGCTTTCTTCTTCTCTTGTCACATTAAATATTGTTACACCACATCAAGGCTGTTCAGATTGGGGTGGTCACGTTTAAAATGCCCCACCTGGGACCACCTTGGCTCATGGGGGTGCTGGGTGGCTCCTGCAGAGCTCCAAGACTCGGGGACCCCCAAAATCTCAGCTACTCCTTGGGCCAAGGCTGTTGGCTCCGGGCTGGTTTTGCACAAGATTTTTGTGGTGCACTGGTGACTGAGCATCAACCCATCCCAGCCTCCCACACCTTTGCCAAGTGCTTCAGGAACCCTCAGCAAAGGCAAGGTTTAACAGCCCTGGAGGTGTGGAAATTTCAGTGATATCTCACTCAAAAACGCAGCCCTGCTACAGCTCTGTTATTATTATTATTATTATTATTATTATTATTATTATTATTATTATTATTATTATTATTATTATTATTATTATTATTATTATTATTTGGAGTTGTAAATCTCCAAAATGGAGGGAGGAAATTGCACTGTCACCTTTTCCCTCCTCAGACTGTTGGGAGTCAAATTGAAATTTCTTGCTGCACACAGAAACCCAACAGAAAATCCAGAGGGGGAGCTCAGCTGTTCTCCCAGTGCTTTATAAATAAATATCTTTGCACTGCTCTCACCTCCAGCCCTGTGCACCAGGGCTCCTTTTGTTGCAGAGCCAAAGTTGAACTCAGCAGTGACTTGGAGTGGAAAAACTGAAATGGATCCACTCAATTCGTGGGGATGAGGAGCTTGCAGTGAAGAGCTCTTGGAGCTGGGGTTTAAGGCAGCCTGTGCTGACTCTCAGCCCGGGGGGATAATTAAGAGTTGGATATTATTGCTTTTTTTTATGGTTCAGCTCTGCCTTGGTGCCCATGGACAGCTGGCATTTTCCTCTTACAGACCTGCCCGTGCTGCCAGCTCCTGGGAAGAGCTAAGTCTGGAATTTTGCATGTGGGAATTCCAGGTTGATGCCCAAATTGTGGCCAGCCACTGCACAGGGTGCTTGATTTAGGTTGGGAAAGTCCAGGGTGCTTAATTTAAGTTGGGAAAGTCCAGCAAAGAAGTGAGGAGTTGCCTTTTAAAGAAATCTTCCAGCTTTGCTAAGGCTGTAGGATCAAGGAGACCAGAAAAATCAAATTTCTGACCCAGTCTGGGTTTTGTTTTGGATTTAGGGTCCAGCCTCATTCCTGTGCCACTGTGGTGGCTGAAAAATCCTGCATTTTGATGCTCCTTGTGGTTGTTTTCTGCTCTAAACTTCATGTTCAGCTCTGATATTCTCTGCACTCTCAGCTGAGGGATCTCTACCAGGCTGGGATTAAGCACCAGAAAACTCTTGAATCCTGTAGGGATTGATACACAGCAAGTCCATTTATGCTGGCAAAAACACATCCAACCCACTCAGTGCAATGAAATGGCTTTTAGCTGGGCTTGCTCAGAATCAAAACCCTAAACCTTTTTGCCTTATATCAGAAATTACGAACAAATCTTGATTTCTCCCCCCGTTTTTTCCTTTCTTCTCTTTTAAAGTATCATGTCTTATTGAAGTTGAGCTGTTTTCAGGTTTGAAATGCAGCACAAATGATGCAGCTCAGCTCCTTCAGAAGAATTGCACTTCAACATCTCTCCACGAGTATTTATCACATGTACCTGTGCACACAAAACATTTAGCCTTGAGACAGCTCTCTCCTGAGACAGGAGAAAAATTAAATTCCCTGAGCTCAACGCTGCTGCTTGAGTAGTTTGTCTTTTTCTCCTCCTTCCATCAACTTTATTTTGCCTGGAATATAAAACCAGAGGTTGTCACAGGTAAATGCCTGCTGTCATTTATTACCCTACAACAAGACACTGAAAAAATCGTCATTAATTTGTTAAACTGAGTTGAGTCCTCTGGAATTCTGTGGTTGCATCTTTCCTGCATTATTTGCTGTCTCAGCTTTATCACAGCAACCTTGGATAACTTTTAATCAGGGATTTGAAGTGCCTGGCCCAAAGTTGTGTGGAAGATCAGGGGGATGCTGGTACAGCCTTGGGAGCTGCTGTGCTTCCTGATCTGTCCTTGCACCATCCTCAAAGTTAAACTTTCTTGTAATTTAAGATTAAACATGTCTGGATTACCTGCTGCACACTGGAAAACCTGTCAGCTACTCTTATTTAGCGTTCCATCAAATTAATGCAGTAAATTCTTCTTGATTTTCGTAGGTCCCAAAGTTGGAAGAGTTTGGCACCTTTTTGTACACATCACACACTTCCAGTCCATTTCTTCCCTCTGGTTCTGGCTACTGGGGGTTTGACCAAGGAAGCTCTTCAGCAGGATTTGCAATCTTCATTTCCTTTGCTGAATTCCCAACAGAGCCAGCCCCAAAGTCCCTCTGAGTCAGAGTTTGCTTTGCCTCTGGAGGTCCCTCCTTGGCATCCTTGGCTCTCCTATCTGATCTCTTCTCTCTTGGGGACATTTGGGGACACACCATTACCTAAAATCTGGCTGAGTTCTCCGTCCTGTCCATAGCAATGAAGTCTCCTGGGTCACTTTTTCTCTCAGTGCAAGGTTGGAATAAGTTTTGCTGGAGCAGCAGGGCCAGCTCCACACACCCCAACAGGCTCCAAAAGCCACCCCAGTTATATCCCAACCCCAAACACCCAGAGCCTCTCCCGGGGCTGTTAAATGTCCATGGAAAAGCTGGGATGTTTCCCCAGGACACTCACAGGCTGAACATCTTCTTGCAGCTCCAGCAGGAGCCCAACTCCCGCTGAAAACCAAGAGATTTGAGGTTTCTGAGTCACTGAAAGGCTTTTGAAAAGCTCTTCAGCGTCCAAAAGCTGAACATGCCAGTTCAGAGGAGCACAAACCGAGCCCCACCCTTCAGAGCCTTGCTTTAATTTGTCCTTTCCCACCAAGAATTGAAGGATGGATGCAACAGAGCGCTGAGAACAATGGGGATGCAGACAGAATTCCTTGGGAAATCCAGCTTTTTCCCCTCTGTAGTGCTTCCAGTGGCCACAAGGCAGCACGGGCAGGTAGGGCTGGGCTCGCCGTGCTGGCACATGCAGCAGCGCCTGCTGCTTGCATATGGTGGAAAAATCGGGATGCGCCTCCAATCCCTCCGGGCAAAGAGGATGCTGTAAATAGCATGGCCACGTTTCAAGCTCTCGCAGCACAATGGGAAGCAATCCAGGCTTTTCTGGTGTCAGGAAGGAGAGCAGGAACGCGTTTTATGCGTCCTGAGGGGGAAAAGAGGGAGGCAAAGCTGTCCCAGCTGGAGCTGCTCGCTCTGGGTTTGGCGCTCCTTGAAAGTGGCACAGCTGAGGAACAATGGTCCCCTCCTGGATGTGGTGCCTTGCTGGGCTCTGTCCTCACCCTGGCAACTTCCAGCTCTGTGCCCCAGGGCTGGGCTCTGCTGGTTAAACACAACTTGTGGGCAGCAGCCCAAACCCCGAGCAATCCTCTGCCCAAAGCTTGTGCATTTTTCACTCGGCCAGGCTTCCCCAGCCCTGCTCCTGGCTCGGGGGTGCCTGCAGGAGGCTCCTCTCCTCTCCTCTCCTCTCCTCTCCTCTCCTCTCCTCTCCTCTCCTCTCCTCTCCTCTCCTCTCCTCTCCTCTCCTCTCCTCTCCTCTCCTCTCCTCTCCTCTCCTCTCCTCTCCTCTCCTCTCCTCTCCTCTCCTCTCCTCTCCTCTCCTCTCCTCTCCTCTCCTCTCCTCTCCTCTCTCTGCTGGTGTCAGTCCATCTGAGAGCTTCTAAACGTGGGGAATATCCCTTTGCTCCTGCCCTCTTCCATCCTGCCCAACTCTCTGCCATTTATTGCAGAGCCCAAAGGGTGTTTTAGTATCTCAGGCATTGAATGGAGTTACCTGTCCCAGCTGCAGAGTCACAGGTAGCACTGATCCCTGTGTGAGATGAAATTACTCTCAAAACCACGGAATTTGCATGTCAGAACACTACATATATATATTTAATATATAAAAAATATATTTATTTTCAGCTGGAGATATAGATGTATTTCTGAGCTCATTTCGAGCTGCAGCCACCCTAACTTTGGCATCCAATGGTCCATAGAATTTCTCCTACATCACTGCAGGGAAGAGTTTTGTGGCCTCGGATGCCCTGGCTGGTTTTCCTTTCAGCAGGAAAACGGGAGGGAGAGTGTTTTCCACTTGGACAGGGGACCTGTCTGAGAGCTGGGCCAGCGCTGTGCTAAATAAATCATCGTGCCAGGAGCTCCTGGGTAATTAGGCATGAAGGGAATCAGCAGTCTGCTCCCCCTGGTGTGACACACACGGCACATTTGCCATGTGCCTGCAGCTCCCAGGCCTGGGGATCCAGCAGGAAAATGCAGCCAGCAGCCCTGGGGTGCTGGGGAGCTGGGGGAGAGCCTGTGTGAGGGTGGGGTTTGGGATTTGTGAGGATAGGGTTTGGGATTTGTGAGGATGGGGTTTGGGATTTGTGAGGATGGGGTCTGAAATTTGTGAGGATGGGGTTTGGGATATGTGAGGGTGGGGTTTGGGATTTGTGAGGATGGGGTTTGGGATTTGTGAGGATGGGGTTTGGGATTTGTGAGCCTGGGGTTTGTGGGTGCAGCTGGAATGTCTCAGTTCTTGTGGCACCCTTCAGCTCTGGGGTACCTGGGGTCATGTCGTGCTGTCCCCCCAGCCAGGTGCCACCCCAGTGTCACACACAGTGCTCCAAAGGTCCTTCACTGCTGTGTCCTGCTCCTGGTGGCACTTCAAGCTCAAGGTGTGCCCTGTTCATCCAGCTGGGTGCAGGAATGGTGATGGGAGGGGAGAATTCCTTGCTCAGAGGGTGCTGAGACCCTGGCACAGGGTGCCCAGAGCAGCTGTGGCTGCCCCTGGATCCCTGGAAGTGTCCCAGGCCAGGCTGGATGGGGCTTGGAACACCCTGGGACAGGGGAAGGTGTCCCTGCCCCTGGCAGGGGCTGGAATGGGATGAGCTTTAAGGTCCCTTCCAACCCAAACCCTTTTAGGACTCTCTGAACACCTGAGAGACACGAGGATGTCTAAAATCACCTAAATCTGTGATTTAAATCCTGTCTAAATCTGTGTTTAAGCCTTGGGTCCATGAGTTCAGAGCTCAGGGTAAATCCTTTCAGCTCCTGTCCCCCTGCTCTCCATGAGCATCAATGAACACCTGATGATTTTAGCTCTTGGCACATCCCAGGAAAGCTGCTGAGATGGTGCAGGGGAGATGAAATTCCAATTTAGCTGCCTGTCAGGAAAATCCCCTGTTAGGGACTTTTGCATCTGAGGGGAACTGGGGACTTTCCTGAGCACAGGAAAGCTTTGGGATGTGAAGTGGAAAGAGAAAAGCTTTTTGGTTACTGCATTTGGGTTTGATTAGCCTGCCATGGCTGCTTCTCCAAACCAGCCAAAAACTTTCTCTGGGGGTTTCCAAAACCTCTTCAAGCTCTGTGCACTGGAAATGCAGCACAGCATGGTTTTGTCATGTAGGATTTGGACTTTTCCTTTTATGATCCTGAAGGAAACAAGGGAGACCAGGGATGTGTGGGCAAGGAAACAATTTTTTAAAGAAATGACATCACTTGGCTGCCCTTAGGAGCAAAGTGGTTCTGAACTGGATTTGTGTGAATATATTCCCACTGTGCACTGTCAGAATCTGCAGGCTAAATTGGGTCTGTGTTCTCAAGGTCTGGGCCATTTGGACTCCAGAAATTTAATTTCTGTCGTGGTTTGTCCTGCTCACATCAGGACCTGCAGCCCTGTGGAGCCTGGCTTTGCTCACACACTGAGGTCATGATGAGTTTTAACCTATTTTAAAATTTCGAGGCCTCAGAGTGTGATGTCCCATGCAGTTGTGATTGGGATTAGTGCTCCTTACCCTGACAATATTATGGCCTGTGTTATTTCATTTTAATTCTGGCACTTGGCTTTTTCCTGGAGGCTGTGACAGGGCAGTCAGGGCCAGCAGAAACTCCAGGACAAAAAACATTTCTACTCCCCTTGGGGAGGAGGATTGAGACGTGAGAGCAAAGTGAAACCTCCAGGAAAAAAACTGGAAATACAACGAAAAGCTTTAAAAACAACCCATGCAATTCTGCAAAATTTCTCTTCAGCAATTCCCTGTGAATTCGGGGAGGGGGGTGGTTTGCTGTTGTGCAGGGTTCAGACACAGCAATGGTGTAAATTGCAAATTGAAGTGCCAAAACCAGTCTGGCCTGTGCAGGTCACTGGAGTAGACACAGCTCTTGCCTGAAAGCATTTGTAATCTAAAACCCTGGTGCTATTCCCACTGGAGGTAATGACAAAACTCCATGTGATTGCAAACGGAACAGGATTAGACCCTAACTAAATAAAAGGAGCTTTTTTTTTTTTTTTTTTTTTTTTTTTTTTTTTTTTTAAGTCACCAGATACTCCTTCCCTACGACAAATTCAAACAGCTTTTGTTCAGGAGTCCAAGAACCGAGTTTAGTCTGGGGTAAAAAAAAAAAAAAAAAAAAAAAAAGGCACAACTTCTTTCCTCACTTTCAAGCAGGTTTGGAAAGACAAGATTTGAAAGAGAATTCCCATCTGTTATTGGAGCATTTAATCATTCTCTAAAAGCCAGCAGAGTTTTATTTTCTCTGGGGAGCGAGCAGCATTAGCTGAGGCATAAAGCAAACTCCACCAAGTGTAGAAAAAACTCACCCTGATGTCCTGTTTGACAAACTGACCTGCGGGTCACAACCTGAGTTTATTGATCCGTGGGGCCTTGTCTGGGTGCCGGGCATGTTTTCTGGACTTTGGTTTCAGCTGCATTCCTCACTTCTCAAAGAGGGGGTGTGGATTTCTGCTAGGAGTAACCACTGGGAAGGAAGTAATGTTCATTAAGTGTGCAGGCAGTGCAGGACGAAGCATGCTCAGTGCAAAAAAGCTTCGCTCCCGTGCCTGTCAAGCCCGAGGTTTGAACTCGGTCCAGAATGCTGGATTTACTTTTCAGGAAGGAGCAGTACCTGGCTGAGCTGCCTTTTCCCCTTCCCTGCTCCTCAGAGGAGTGCAAACAATGTTCTTTTGATGCTTTGCTGCCAGTGGGAATCTCGCCCTGGAGAAGGAGACCAAACTTTGCTACCTGTGAAACGAAGACTGCTTAGGTCAGTACGAGGGGGCGCAGAGGAACTTTGTGAGCAGCTTTTGTGACTTCTGAACTCCCTCTGTTTCTGCTCTCCTCTATCCCTTCCCATCTTGAGCAGAGCTGAACTTTTGGGGGAAAAAAAAAAAAAAAAAAGAGAGCGAGAGAGAGAAAAAAAAAAAGAAAAAAAAAAAAGTTCAGCAGTTCTCTGCTTTTTCATTCTCTCTGCTGAAGGTAAACTTGGTTTGAGTGAGACCAGCCCGAATTTGCTGGGAGCTGAGCTTAACTTTTGCAAAGTCGACTTGCTGATAGAACAGAGATTTGTTTTCTTTACTTTTTCTTCTCTTTCTTCTTTTTTTTTTTTTTTTTTTTCCCTATAAATGCAATGCTGGGCTTCCAGCGTGTGCTTTAAAAGCCTGTTCCCCCCTTTCTCTCCCCGCCCTCTGCCTTAGAGCTGAAAATGAGACTCGTTCTTGAATAATAAACTCTGTGTTATCAAGAAAATCTTGTGGCTTGTTCATGTGATTGTTCCCAGTCCCAGCATCGATGTTTTTTGCCTTTTAATACATTTTCCAGTTCTTTCTGGAAAAGGAATTGCAAAACTCTTAGCAGAGAGGTGAGAGAAAGCAATTTTAGTTGATAACTAAATTTTACTCGGTGGCTGAATTTTTAAGCTTTTAAATTTTTAAGTGCTCTCTACTTTTTGCTTTTAAAAGCATATTTAGAACTCCTGTCTCTCGAGGATTCAAAATATTCTCAACCTTAGAATGGGAAAAGAGAATTTTTTTCTTCTTTTTGTGAGGCTTTGTGCTGCCTAATGGAGATTTTTCTGAACATAGGCCAAATGGCCAAGAAACAAAATGACCACTGAATAAGAAGTGAAATGGACTTAAATAATTAGAAACTGCCTGTAGTTAATGATTGTTTGAAGTGGGTCAGAAACATTTGGCAGCTTCTGGTGTTAAATTTTGTCCTCAGATATACTTGGGAATGGTTATGTGGCTTATGAAAAGCTGGGATTTGGGTTTGTGTGTTTGAGGAGTGGTTATTGGAGTTTTAGAAACTGCAGAAATGACTGAAACACATGCAAACGTGAAATCCTTGTGTCTAAAAGCTGTATATTTATTATTTGCTTGTTTTAAACTGGGAGTTATCCCATGCAGAGGATCTCAGTAGGGGAAAAAAAAAGGGATAACAGGTATGATGAATAACTCCTTGCTGCAGGATTAGGAGGGGAAAATATCTTTGCAAACTCCAGGAGTTTTGCTTGAAAAGCTCTGTGCAGAGGGGAGAGGAGGAGTGGGTTTTGCTGGATCTCCTGGGGGATTCCCACTGGGATTACCTGCCCAGGGAGGGACACACAGCAGCCAGGCCAGGCAGAAGGAATCTGCAAAAACCCAAAGCTGGAGCTCTCTGATCTTCCCCCACATTCACCCCCTGAGATCCAAGGGAGTTTTTGATGAGGGAAATGTCTTTGCCTTTTGATTTGGGGGCCTGCTGGGGATGGTGGTGCTGCAGATGGGCACGGGGTGGCCATGGGGTTCTCTCCCCCCCTGAACATTCCAGCCCTCCATTTCCTGGGAAATGGGGAGGGTCTTTTGCCAGGCACTTTGCATATTTATGGGAGGAAAAAAAAAAAAAAAAAAAAAAAAAAAGAGCCTTGTGCTTTGAGAGATGAATAAAGCCAGGCTGCAAAGCTGCACAGCCTCATCTGAGTTTTGAACACGGATTTTTGGTGCCTGGGATTTATCCCAGATCCAGTGGCCTTGGAAAGGCACAAACAACGTGGCCTCCCCCATTGTTCCTTTGCAGGTATCCAAACTGCACAAATCCAGCTTTGTAGAAACCCACTTCATGTGTAAAGTTAGAATTCAGGGCAGGAAATATTTTGGGATTATTTAATTTCCCTCCCTGGGATTAAAATGTTTCGATTTTTAAGTTTGCAAAAGTTAGAAGTGGTAAAAAAAACCTCTTGGTTCATGGAGGTCAGACTTTCACCTGGGATGTGGAATTCTCAGGTCTTCCATTGTTCCTTTGCAGGTATCCAAATTGCAGAATCCAGCTTTGTAGAAACCCACTTAATGTAAAAAAAAAAAAATAAAAAAAAATTGTAATTCAGCACAGAAAATATTTTGGGATTATTTAATTTCCCTCCTTAGGGTTGAGATTTTGCAATTTGCAAGTTTGCAAGGCTGGAAGTGGAAAACAACTCTTAGTCCATAGAGCCAAGACTTTCACCTGTGATGTGGAATCCTCAGATCCATTAAATGAGGATCAGCCAGATTTTGGCCAATAAACCATTTACTCTCCTGTGCTCCTTTGCTTTCATCCTTAAATACAGATCTATTTCTTCCTCCACCCACCCAGGTATTCCCAAGGCAAGTCTGCTCCTGTTTGTTGGTTGCATTTAAATCCTTCTTTATTTCTAAACCAAGGGAGGGGAATTCCACAGTTCCTGGAAAGGCCCAGCTCTTTCTAAGGTTTCATTTACCATTTCCAAGCTTTCATTTACCTCCAGAGTGAAGCAGACCACGGCCAATGTGCTTAACCTCCTTTTCTGTCTTCCATTTTTGTGCTGAATCCTGTTTTTTCGAACTATTTAAATAGGGGGGAAAAAAACCCTTAATGTGTCTCTCCCAAGTTCCATGTGTGGTTTTGCTCTTTGAAATGGAGATGTCTCCACCTGAATCCAGCCACCATCAAGAGGCAGAGGTGAAATTTGGATGGAGGAAGCAGGAGGAGAGGAATGGGCTGGATCCCATCCCCTTGAGCTGTGGGGCTGCTTTGGGATGAGCAGAGCTGGAATCTGGTGCTCTCGGAATTCTGGAGCACTTCAGGCACTTCTTTTTTTTTTTTTTTCTTTTTTTTTTTTTTTTTTTGAAGAGGAGGATTTCTCAGAGTTTTGAGGATCAGGATGTCAAGATCTGAAACTCCCTGGCTAAATCCCTTGGGAAAGAGCTGGGATGAGGGAAACAGCCCCCACCTGGGGGATCTCTGCTGGGTCATTCCTGCACCCTAAATGTCATTTAGGAATGGTCACAGTCATTAGGAATGCTCACCCTGTGGCTGTTGGGATGTTCTCCAAGGAAAGCACAGTGGAAAACAAGGGATGGTTTATTTCCAAGGGAGCTGCACTAGATAAGGACATGGAATCTCTTTGGGGGAGGCATTAAAAACTGTATTTTTTTTCATGTCTAGTGCAGAAGTGTAAGGGGAAAACTGTAAATGGTGCCTCAGGCAGTGTTGGAGGTATCTCAGGCAGAAATGTGCATTATCATCACCCTCTCGTCCTTGAGAAGAGCCAGGGACCAGCAGGGCAGGTCACTGGAGGCTCCTCTGCCCGATGTTTGCCCACAGCACTGCTGGGAACATCCAGAATGTGATTATTCCCCACCTTCCCTGTCCCCAGGATGAGCACATGGGAGTTGCTGCAGGAACGAGCCATGGAGGAGCTGGAAAACTCTTGACAAGTTCATGAATAAACCTTTTCCCTCAAGGTGTTGCATTTACCCCGATTTTTCCTAAAAGGCAGAGAGGTGCTGCAGGTGTTGCTGCATCAAATGAGAAATGGGACAGTGACTGTGAGCAAAAGACAATTCCTGATGTTAATGGTGAATTCCTCCCTTTATTTTTGCAGGTAACAGTGGAAATGAAAGCAATTCTATTTCCCACACAGGGTCCAAAAATGTAAGTACAAATACAATTTATTTTGCCATAGGTGGGAGAGTGAGTCTAAGGATCAAAGCCACGAGACACGTGTTAATGTTGTGGGGGGTTTTTTTAAAAAAGCAAACAAATAAAGAGGTCAGGGGAAAGTTACTTGTTTGACATTTTCCTGCTGGCTTTGCAGAAAATCAGGGTTCATTTGGATGTAGATCCAGCTGCATTTGGGCCAAAGTTGTCTCTGGAGAAGTCTGGGAGGGACAGGAGAGGAGAAAAGCTTTTAGCTCTGTCTATTGAGAAACCTCCTGGGTAGCAATTTCAGAAACTCCTGCGGGACTGAGAAGTTTAACTCCTATTTTTAGCAGTATTGTGGGAGCTTAAATCAGGCTTTAAAGCTTTTAGGAACCTGGAAAGGCAGGTGGGAACCCCGTGGGACCTGTGAAGTGTCTGAACAGGTTCTGAGCCTCACTCTGAGAGTTAATACTTAACTCACCATAGGGACATTAGCAAAACCCACTTGACTCCTGCATCAATCTTCCCATATCCAAATCCTTATAAATCTTCTATCTCCTGATTTCAGAGGGGCTGGCATTCAGAAATTCTGAAGCCTGAGCTGGAGGCTCTCAATGATTTTGAATGTATCATGCATTGCTTTCAAACCATAAATTAAAATAATGAATGTAACACATATTTCAGTGTCTGTTGGTGCCTGGCTTTGGAGTTCACTGAAGTTCAGGGGAGTTTTTTTGGTGTTTTTTTTTTTTTTTTTTTTTTTTTTTTTTTGTTGGTTTTTTTTTTTGTTTGAGGCAACCCCTTGAGAGGTTGGAAGGTGCTGCAAAATTTAAGCTGAAGTTCAGTGCAGATTCTGCTCTCTGCAAAGAAGTTTTTCGAGTTGCAACCTGGGCCAGAGTTCAGCTTCTGAATCCCCTTCCCCGGGCAGAGGTGCAAAGAATTCGAACTTTCTGCATCGAGATGCAAATTCTCCATAGAAATGGGGCTTTTCTGAGCTGCTCTCGGGGTTCAGGTGGTTGAAAAAACGAGCTTTGTGTTCCCGAGGCAGCGGGGACCAGGGTTTCTCCAAAGTGCCTTTGTGTGGGGATGTGTAAAGCCCTCAATGCGTCATTCTTTCTGCTTCAGCTGTTAGAGACTCCCATCTTCTCTATTGATTTTACCCAGAGTTCTGCCTGCCCTTGAAGGTGTGACCTGTACCTCAGGCTAATTTATTTCTGTCATGGCTGCAGCATATTTTAGAGGGCAGCAGGGGTAGGAGGGGGAACAATGAATTCAACATGGAATATAAATCCCAAGCCTGTAGCCCTCAGACATTCCAGCACACAGCCCATTCTCCTGCTTGGCATTCTGCACGGTCTTGGATTAAAAAGGGGGAAGAAAAAGGAAAAAAAAAAAAAAAAAAAAAGAAAGGGGAAAAAAAAAAAAAAAAGGAGGCATTTGTATAACTAATCAGGTGAGCCATTGTGGGTAATCCCGTTGGTCACACACGCTGGCATGGATATTAAAATTTGCTGGGCTTCTAAACCACTTACAATGACATCTTAGTTTGTGAACCTGAATGCAAAAACCCCACCTTGATGGCCTAGGAGTGTTTTAGGAGCTGGGCACTGGAAATGTGAGTTATGGATGGACAAACAGTTTGGTTTTGTGCTGAAAACTCATTTTGGTGGGCAGGGTGATGGATTATTTTTTTATTTTATTCTCTTCTACATTGTATCACGTTTAATTTGCTGTTCAGCTTTTAAATACAAATTTAAATGAGGTTTAAGCTCTGCAAGTGCTGAGCTGAAGCACCTGGCCCCTCTCCCTATTCTCTGGGGCTCAGTGGGGTTTGCTCCCATGCAAAGCCTTTTCCCCCTGCCCCACCCAGCTCATCAATAGCTGGATTTCTCCAGGGAAAAAATTCTTGTTCCTGAGTTCCCTTGGAGGGAATCTGAGCATCCTGGGCTGCCCTGGCTGGAGGAGAGCTCTGCTGGAAATTTGGTTGGGATGCAGGAGGCACTGGGGTGGCTGCAGTGATTTCCAGCCTCCCTCCTCCCTCCTGGCTTGAGGTTTTGGATGAAATTGGTGAATCCTGGGTGCCCAGGGTGATGAGGGTGATGGTTTGGGGTGATTTCCTGCAGTCCAGGCTGCTCAGGTCAGAGTTCTGCAGCACAGGAGGGGCTTTATCAAAACACGAGCTCCCATCATTCCAATTTCCTGCCTTCCCTGGAAATTCAGGGCTCATCCTTCAGAAGAGCTGAGCCAGGGGGAGCTGGCCTGGGGTTTCTGCTCTGGGTCAGGGCAGTGGGGCCAGCAGGGAAGGTCAGGATTCAGAGGAATGCAGAGCACTCTGGAGCTAGATATATTTAATTTCCAGGTGATTTTCTGGGAGATGCTGCCACAGAAAACACTAAATTAACCCGGGATAGCTGAATTTAGTGAAACTTCAACCACCCTGGCCTGAATTCAAAGTTTGTAGTTAAATCTGGTTACTTTCTGGGGGATTTGGGTTCGAGTGGATCTGTGTCCCACAGCCATAAATGTTTGGTTTTCTTACCCCAAAGATTCTGTGCAGAAATATTTTGGTAGCACCTGTAGAGGGGAAAAAGCAGACCAGGATGTGGCAATTCTGAGTAGAAATGTGAAGAAAAAGAACGGTTAGGATTTATGGAAGGGGCACAGGGATACAATAAGAGATTAAATGGTATCTTTTTGCACCTCCACTTTCCTCATATCTAGTTACATATTATCTCTGATTATTATTATTATTATTATTATTATTATTATTATTATTATTATTATTATTATTATTATTATTATTATTATTATTATTATTGATTATTCTCAGGGAACAAAGCAGCCAGGGCTGGGCATTCCAGCTGCAGCCTGCTGGTATCTTGGCATCTTTGTGTTTATGGGTCTCACCCTTTTTCCTTGGCCCCAACAGCAATAAAGTCAGCCAAGATCCGGCCTTTTCAGAGCATTGCCACCCTCCTACAACACAGGGAGGGAGGGAGGGGATGAGAGGCAGCTCCAGCACAGAAAATACCCTGGGTGATTCTGTGAGTGGTTTTTTTTTGGGCTTCCAAGCAAAGTCTGAGAGAAAGAAGGAGAAATATTAATCCTTAATTGATACATGGCACCAGCCCAGGGCTTGAGGTTCAACACCTCTCTGAAACACTCAGACTCTGGCTTGAACCCCCATGGGAGTTTTGGGCAGCATTTCACTGGAGAAAAGTTGCCTGAAATGTTATTTCCTTGATTTTTCCTCGAGGAAAACTTTTAGTTGAAGTGAAAAAAATAATGGGCAGTTCATAAGCTGGAGTGGAACCTGAAGTTCTCAGTGTTTCTCCCTCTCTTGTGCCACCTCTACCAAAATTCTTTTGTGCTCTGCTTGTGAATTGATGTTTGCAGCTTGGTGATTTTTGTGATGCCCTCCCTGAAGTGCAGGTTTTGGCAGAGGTTTCAGCTCTTGTTGCAGAGGGTGATGTGGGACAGGGTGGAAGTTTCTGCTCTGCCCACTTTGGCTCCTTCTGAGACTCAGTTTTATCTCCACATCATCCTGGCCTTTCATTTAATTGATATTTTCTCCCTGCATCCATTGGGCAGCTTTAGATGTTCATAAAGGAAGAATAGAATAATTAAAATTCTCAATGCAGTCCAAGTGCCCTCCCGAGCAGCTGCTGGGCACTGGGAATTCTCCTTTTTCAGATCCCTTGGAGCTGTCAGCACTGAAGACATGAACCCAGTTCATGTTTTCCTTGCTGTTCTGGACGTTTTGGGATTTTTTTCCTCCTTTCCTGGGTGTCCTAGAAAGGTGTTTGAGTGCTCAGGTTAACCCCAGAGGCAGCTGTGAATCAGTGAGGGGAGAGAGTCCCAGGTCTGATGGCAGGAACAGAGAGTACCAGCACATCAAAACCCTCTGGATAAGATGTCTCAGGTGTAGTGGGGGATTTTTAGGACTGAAAAGCATCCCAGTGATGCAGCTGAGAGTTTATTAATGAATATCTTATAAACTAAAACATCACTCTCTCTCTCTTTTTTCTTTTTTTTTTTTTTGGGGGGGGGGGGGTAGCAAAACGAAAGAATAAAATCCCCAAAGCTGGGTCTGAGAGGGATGGTTGCAAAATAATTTAATAGCTGGGGTGGCCTCTCATGTGCTTCCCAGATGTGCAGTCCCAAATGTCTGTTCTGTGAGGCTGATTATGGAATACATGCATTTAGAGCTGGGAGCAAAGGGAGCATTGATTTCTTTCTGCAGTGGTGTGGCTGTTGCTGTGTTGGAGATAATTAAACGTTAGAGCTGAAGCAGAACTGAGCTGGGAAAGGAGCATTATTGCACCTCCAGGTGTAAAGAACTGTGGGATTGTCTGCACTGGGGTGGGCAGGAGTTAATTTTTATGAAAGTGGTGATGCACAGATAAAGTGAACTGAGCCCCTTTGTGGTCGCTCTTGTTCTTGCTGGAAGTGATTTCGTGTAAACTTGATTTGGTTCCAAACTAAATTTAGTGAAACCCAATTCAAGCCACTCTGATTGTGAAGTATGAAGTCTCACCAGGGTTTTAAGCAGTGCTCAACTAACTCACCTCATAAATTAATGTACTTTGATTATCTTGAGTGCCCTGGTGCAGATGCTCAAAGTCCACTTTAGAATTTATCATTCACTCCTTGCAGTATTTGGATTTTTGCCTTTCAGACTCCAGGATAATGTGCTCATTTCAGCTTTCACAAGGAAAAAAAGGTGTTGCAGAGAACATCTTTGAGAATATGAACCCCAAAGGTGTCAGTATCTGCATTCAGGTAATTTTAGGCTAATTTTAAAGGTGTTTTTGCTTTTGAAAGTTCAGATTTGTAAATGCTGAGGTTTATTCTGTACCCTGGAGGGAGTGATGGAATTTTAGTTGGTGTCATAAGCGGGAATCCAATTTCTCTAAAGCTGAGCTCGTGGCTTAGCACTGGATTATCCCATAGAAGGAGGGAAAACAGCTGGGCTGAGGGATATCCATGGTCAGCATGAAACAAAGTCCAAAGAATGACAGGAAGGGTTCGGAGGGACCTCACAGCTCATCCAGCCCCATGGGCAGGGACACTTCCAGTGTCCCAAATTACTCCAAGCCCTGTCCAAGCTGGCCTTGGACACTCCAGGGATCCAGGGGCAGCCACAGCTGCTCTGGGAATTCCATCCCAGCTCCTCCCCATCCTCCCAGCCAGGAATTCCTTCCCAAAATCCCATCTCACCCCACCCTCTGGCAGTGGGAGCCATTCCCTGTGTCCTGTCCCTCCATCCCTTGTCCCCAGTCCCTCTGCAGCTCTCAGGTGCCAGCACAGCCTGGAGGCTCCCAGGACAGGGTGATGGGAATTCCTCAGCTGCAGTTAAACCCCAGAAATGTGCAAACCCCTGTGATGGACAGCTAAAATGCTGCTGTTCCTCTGTTGAGGAGTGGAGGCATTTCCCAAACCTGTGATGGGTTGAGGAGTGATAATTTTATAGAGATTGGGACAGAGAAAAGCAGGAGCCCGGTGGGTTTGATTTCCCCTTGTGCACCTGTAATTTTGGGGGGCAAGTAATTTAAGAGCTCTGTGTGTCTCAGTTTCCTCACCTGTCAGTGGGGGAATTACTTCACAGGGGACTGGAAATATCATTATAATGATCCTTGGAATGTGCTTTCATATGCTGGGAAGGAGAGTGGGAGCGTTCACATGTACCAGAGAAAAGGGAAAAAAGTAGGTTAGACCTGTCTGAGCTTGTCATGCTTCTCCTGTGTCAGCAAACTCAGGGAGACAAGAGAAAGGAGAGGAAGAGAGATCAAAGGAATACATTAAATTAAAAAGTAAACAGGGAAAGTTAAACTTAAAGCAGCAAGGAGAGAGCTGCACGGGGCCTGTGCTGGGCTGCATTTATCTGGATTTTCCAGCGTGGGCCAAGATCTTGGTCACCAACAAAAACCCCAAGGAAATCCCAGTGTGGGCAGGAGCTGGGGGTGCTGTGCCTGTGAGCAGGGGCTTGGGCAGGAAATCTGGAGGGATTTTCCCCTGGTGATGGAGGAAGCAGGGACGTGGCAGAGCTGGGATGCTCAGGGTGGGAGTCCCCACGAGTTTGTGTCACTCTGGGTGTGATGGCAGCAAAGGAAAATGTTGTCACCCTGTGCCTGGTCACTGGGGTGAGAGGCAAAAACTATTTATAAATGTGGGGTTTTATGTTTCCCAACTCTTGGCAAACTGGGTGTTAGGGACTTCCTAAAGCACAGGCTGCACTTGGAGCAGCTAAGCTGAACTTTAATGTGGAATTTGAGCTAATCTAAGTGTCCAAGGCCAGGCTGGACAGGGCTTGGACAACCTGGCCTCGTGGAGGATGTCCCTGCCCAAGGCATGAGAAGAGCTTTAAGGTCCTTTCCAACCCAAACCATGGCAGGATTCTGGGAGCAGCCAGAGTTCTGAGCTGTGCTTATGTTCTATTCACTTTAATCTGTTCTGTCTGTTCGTGAACTAGGCCAAGGAAGCTTTAAATGCAGATCTATATGGTAAATTTTCCATATAAAGTAGATGGAGGAGAACAAAAAGCACATGGGGGAAAATTCCTGACAGTCAATATATGGAGGGTTAGTTATATTTTTACAGAATGATAGGTCAAACACTAGGCTGCCAAAAGCAATCATACCAGTTGTAATCTTCTTTAACTGTATCCAGTCAGAAAAGATGAAAAATTGTTTTTCTGCCTTTGAAGAATGGAAAGATCTTTTCCCATTCCCACCCTGACCTGTTTTACTGTGAGAGATTCTGGATCCACTCAGCTAAATCATCATAAGCAGAGTGTGATGGAAACAAATTGTACCATCAAGCTTGTCCTAAAACTCTGCCTTTTGCACCTTCAGCAGCTGGGGAGGTTCGGTTTTTTGTTTTTTTTTTTTGAATTGCATGCTGAGCCTCCTCCATCTGCCTTATCTGTGGCAAAGCTGGGCCACTTGGAGGCCAGCTTTGTGTGGTATAATCTTATTTTTGCACATGGTGAGGCTGTTTGGCTGTGTGTCATGTCAAGTGCAGCCTTCCTTTTGGGGAACCAGCACTCACCACAAATTTCCTCCACGGGGCTGGAGAGGAGTGAGTTTTTAAACAGAACTCAAGATAAATAGGAGTGATGGAATGGAGTAGAAACCTCTTGGAAAACCAAAAGGAGAAGATTGTCCAGCCAGCTGAGCTGGTGATACACCTGTGCTGAGAAAACACAGCCCAAAATCAGGTGAAACAAGCACGGGGAATGTGGAGGGCAGGAGTTGAAGCACTCACACCTGAGAGCCACGAGGAGAATTTTGCTTTGTGAGCTGCAAAATCCCTGCAGCAGGAACATCTGCCTGCTGTGTCACTGGCAAGGGAATGGGGCACAGAAAGGTAGGGAACTCTCTGGTTTTGTGTTTTTATCACAATTAAATGTGGAGTAGCTAAATCATCTTGGATGTATTTTAGGGGATTTGTGCTGTGGTGGGGCTCAGTCTGTAGTGAACGGCAGCTTCTTCATCTTTCAAACCTTGCAAAAAGAGGTCGTTTTATTAAAAAAAAAAAAACAACTTTTTTGGGAGGTGTGGAACAGTCAGGCAAGTGCCCTGAGGATTTTGTGTGTGATTTTTTTTGTGTTAGACTCACAGCAGAGATTATCAGGACAAGGGGGAACAGCTTCAAGCTGACAGAGAATAGGCTGGGATTGGATATTCAGGAAGAAATTCTGCTCTGGCAGGGTGGTGAGGCCCTGGCACAGGATGCCCAGAGAAGCTCTGGACACCCAAAATATCCAAGGCCAGGGGCTTGGAGCACCCTGGGGTAGTCCAAGGTGTCCCTGGAAGATTCCCTGACCTGGTGAATGTGACCATCCTCACCAACACCAGTGAGACAGAAGCTGCAGACTGAGCTTGTGGTAAAATATTTCCCCCAGGGCTGTCAGCAACCAGCTTTAACCCAAATGAAAATCTTGTGGTTCTGCTCTAGTGCAGTTTTTGATGGAAAACCCACCTGAATAGTTTTAATTTCTGCCTTCATGGAGAATAAATTGCAATATTCTGGTGCATTTGCAGAATAGAACAACCCAGAACCAACTTTTAGGGTTCCTCAGCAGGGTAAGCAAATTTCAGGTGAGGTTTGTAACTCCTGCTTTGAGATTCAATGCAAATTTGAGTTACACTAGAGAAGAATATTTAGCTTTTAATTCAGAACTGCACGTGGCAAGTGTGTGGTATCTACTGCAGAAAAAAAAATGGGGTTTTTGAGGCCCTCTCCAAAGCTCTTCACCTTTTGATGCCATTCCTCAGTCAGCTCAGCTGGCTGATTTAGTGATGCCATAAAATAGGAGCCATCTCTGGTATTTACAGACTTGTTTTTGTGATGTTTCCCTGATGGTGCTTAAATCTTCTTACCCCTCTTGCCACCTTCTGAGGGTGTCAGACCATCACCACTTGAACAGCCTGGTTCTTGCTGCTCTTTAAATCCTAATTTTTTTTGGCTTTTTTTGCAAACCCAACAGCAGCCAGTTCCCTTTTCCCAGTAGTCCCTAAGCAGTGAGGAAGGCTGGCCACTGGCCAATTCATTTAAGCCTCTGGAATAATAGTTTGCTCTCTAATGAATAGTCTGGCTTTAAATCTCTCCATTCAAGGGTGGTGGCACTCCTGAAGTTGACAGGTACTTATGAGACACTGAGGAAAGGTCATTTGTTGGGTGTTACTTTCATTGATCTGTCCAGAAAACCTCCTGGCCATTCCTCTGTGCTCCTTGAAGGCAATAAAAAGAAGCAAAAAGCAGGCAGAAAATTCATTCATTTTCTCATACTTGCTTCAGAAGCCACAAATAACCCATTTTAAATCAGCAGTTTCCTATTTAAATGTCACAGAATTCAGTCTCACAGTTGGCATCACCTTATTGTGATCGGGGAAACTGAGGCACAGAGCAGGGGGATTTTTTTTTTTTTCCCCCTGGACATCAGGTGTTAATCCTGGGCTGGAATCTGGGAGCTCCTTGCTCTGGCTTGCAGAGAGCTGGAGAAACACCACAGTTGGGAGATTTATTGCTCATTTCATCCTTCTTCCCCTGTACCCATAAATCAAATGCTACCATTTTCGTCCTGAAGTTGGAGCTTAATGAACCTAAAAGCAATCTGAGGAAGTAGCACAAAAACCTGGCTGTGCTAAAGCCCTGGTCCATTTACAAATGAGAACCAAGAGCATTGGTACAGTTATTTTTACTGTAACTCGAGTTTACTTTCCATAGGAGTTGCCAGACCCATATTTCAAGGCCAGACTTCTTGATGCTCAGAAGAATAAAGTGACTTTGACATCTCTTAAACCAGGCTGGGAGGGAATGACTTTTACCTGGATTAATGACTGGACTCCATGGGCTTTTCAAACCTTAATGATTCTTTTCTGTTATCTGCTTGCAGTGGACAAGAGTGGGCTTAAATCTCACCCTTTCTGCCTAATTCTGAGTTTTTCTGTGTAAAATCTTAGCGTTTGGAGGAGATAAACATGATCAGTGTTTGTGTAGGACTCTCAGCATGCTCTGGAAACATTTGTGTGTGTGGAGCTCTAGCTCACAAATCTCTGGAATTCTGAATTTGTGTGAGAAGAGGGTGGTGAACTGTTAGTAATTAGGCCCTTCAGAATGAAACATGAATAAAAATTCCTTTATCAGGATAGGTCACTGTAGCAGAGAGACCTGTGGATCTTGGGAGAGGATGCTGATACGGGAGATTTGGAAATTGGGGTAGGAAAAGGGGAAAAAAGGGATTTGGCATAGTAGGGTGAAGTCAGAGGGAGGAGGGAGCTGCTCCCATGGGTGTGTGAGGAGCTCAGGTGGAGCTGGCAAGGCTGAACCCCAAGGATTCAGGAGAAAGCTCCTGGAGCTGTGGGCAGAGCAGAGCCTGGCAGGGATGGGACATTTCCCACTGCAGAGAGCAGCAGGGCAGCCCTGGCCAGGAGTTCCCAGCCCAGGGAAGTTGTTCAGGGCCTGAATTCCTGGCCCCAGGACATGGTGGAGGGAGCAGTGAAGTCAGGAGTGGGCCCCCACCATCACTTGGCTGATATTTCATATTTCATCCTGTAAAAGTGGAGGGAGCTGCACAGGAGCACCTCTCAAAGAGGAAGGAGCAGAGTCCCCAGTGATGGACTCTGTGCATCCTCCATGACTCCTCTTCAGAGTGCAGATCCCAGCAAATGAGCCTAGACTGGAAAAAAAAAAAAAAAATCTGGATTGATGCTTTCCAGTTGATTCCCAAGCCCTAATTGCTCCTTCTCTCCACTTTTTGCTTGGTTTTGTGGCAGTCAAGGATGGCAGACCATGATGAGAAGCAAAACAATGCCTGGTTTGGGTTTTCCTGCAGCAGTTTTATTTCCTAGAGGACCAAACCTTCTGTGTTATCCCTGTCTGACAAAGGAGAGTGGAGGGCTGGGGAAAGGAGGTCACCCAGCAAAACGATGGGGTAGCCAAAAATGAAAGCAAGGTCTGCTCTTGATGGAGAGGAATTGGTCAGGCTGGAGCATTGTGTTTTCTCCAGGGTACAGGCTGGGAAATCTGCTTCAGGAGTTGGTCGTTTTGTACATCAGAAAATGAAGGTTGTTTGGTAAAGAAACAAAGTGTTGGTCCAAAGGTGACTGGAGTCACTGGAATTCTTTCCATGGGAGCAAATCTTTGTTTAACAATGGTTGGTAACAGGCAGGAAAACACCCCAGGAACTGTTTCCCATCTCAAGCTCTGCAATAAATACTCCTCACTTAGAGCATGGTCAGCTGGTGGATTCCCATGTGGAAAACAGTCCCTGTTGGTGATGAAGAGGTGTAAGACTCCTGCTTTTTAACTCTATGATCTCTATATATCCCTGAATTCTTTCACGAGGTCAATTGACTTCTGTTTGGAGGAGGAAAAAAAAAATGGAGGTAAATTGCAGCAACAAAAGTGAAAGAGAGAGGAAGCAGAAGGTATTTACTTCTCACCTGCTACAAATTACCCTGCAGCAGAAAGCAGGGAGGAGGAGTGGGATGGTGCAGGAACAAAAGGCTTTTCTGCCTCGAAAAGCACCAAGGTGGGAGCTCTGCGTTTCTCAGGAGTTTGGTTTCAGCAGCCAGACACATCCTTGGGCAGGGCTGGCCCAGGGCTCTGGGCTCTTTTTGCTCCCTAATGACACTCAGGCTTTGTCCCCTGGCCGGGCAGCGTTGTGCTGCAGGCTAAAGTTACAGTTGTGGCAGAACTCGTTCCATATTGGCGTTTGATCCTGGGAGAAAGGGGGGGAAAAAAAAATCTGGTCAATGCGGTTCTCATTAGCCAAAAAAGCTGTAACATGCTGGAGTCATTAGTAGTTTGTTGATTGAGTTAACCGTGCAAGGCGGGCTGCAATTGATCATCTGCATTCTCATTAAATATGCCGCAGTCTCGGGGAGGTTGTCATGGAACTGCTTGGAAGGCAGGCAGGAGCAATGCTGGTTTCAGCCCAGAGCACCGGTTTTAAAATCTCTTTCTGACTTCAGGCTGGAAGTGTATAATTAATATCAGAGATGGGACTGAGGTGTGACATAAAAATAATCTTTCACTGGAGTGTTACCGTGCAGGGTCGTGTTTCAGCTTGAAAAGGGGAGGGAGATGGAGGCTGAAACTTGAATCCAAATCTAAACTTTCTTAGTGCTGCAAGAGGCAAGGGAAGTGGTGAGGGGTCTGTGGCTGCAGGATTTCCACTTGGCCCTGTCTAGGAGGTATTTGAAGGAAGGAAGCGTTGCTGTGCTTCATTTAAAGATAATGAGCTCTAATAAACCCTAACCAAAAGTCAAATTCACTTCATCTTTGCCTTGCTCATAAGCGAGTCAATAAGTGAAAAAGATCTATATAGAGAGAGGTGATAGAATTTCGCTTGCAAGAAATGGGTGAACAGGAGTTGCTGAAGAGGGTTACCTTGAAAATATATCATGATCACTTTAAACCTTGTCTATGTCTTTCAGCTTTTGAAATGCTGAAGATCACATCTTGAGGGAATTTGTTGGAGCCTTTGAAGTATTTTTATGTTAGGCCCCTATGGCAGAAGATTGTACAGATCAAGAAAGTACCGAGTAGATTTATTCACAGAAAATGCATTTAAATTACCCAGCTATACGGGCGCACATTCTTCATTTATAGCCTGGTGTCTGGGCTCTGAAATCCTCCCAAGAATTGAGGTCATAGAATTGGAAAATGAGCTTCTGTACACCATCCTTCTGGCCTTTCGGATGTAATGGAGTCTGCACTGTGTGGTAAATTGGACGGAATTCAGAGAAGAGCAACAAAAACAATTAAGGGAGGAGAGGAACTGACTTACATGGAAAGATTAAAGCGTTACAAATTTGTGGCTTGGTGAAGCAGAGACTACTGCGAGTCATTGGAAGTTTCTGGAGACAGGAATGCGGCTTCAAAACCCCTGGTCTTGTCTGAACATGGTTTTGTTTGTGTGTTTGTTTTAAAGGAAAATCTTTTTCCGAGCAATATCCTCATCTGGTGTAACTTACCCCAGTGCCAGTGCAAACAATGGAGCTGGGGGATCTGGGCCAAATTACACTGGCTAAAAATGTGGCCCTTGCACTCTTTTAAAACTGGCACAGCAGGGGTACAAGTGGTAGTTTAGGGAGGTAACTGGTGCTTTAACTCCTGCAAGGTAATTCCTGGTGTATCCAAAAGGCAGAGTGGTTCAACGTGGAAGATTTTTGGACATCTTCCTTCTATAGCACCTCTGCAAAATGCTGCCAAGAGCCAGCAGGCTTCAAATGTTTAATTCCTCAGCTGAAAATTGGCAAATCATGGGCAGAGAGGGCATTTCTGTTACTCTTGCAGAAACACGGGCAGCATTTGAACCAGCAGAGAAGAGTCTGAAGCAGTCCCAGAAAATGTGGGATGTTGGCAGGGGGAGTTGTGAGGGGCTGCAGGTGTAACCCAGCCTGGGATGTGCGTGGCATTTGCCCAGAGGAGCAGCCTAAGTGCCCCAGGTACGGAGTGGAGCTGGCTGGGGCAGGCACAGCAGCTCAGGTGTGTATCCCCAGGTGCCCCAGGGTCTGTCCTTGCTCAGGGGATCAGGGTGGTGGCTGCTCTGCAGGCACAAGGCACGGATTGTTCCCCGTGGTCCGCAGGGATTGAGTTATGGCAGGGCTGAGCAATTAAAAACGAGGGCTGGCTCTGAGGAAAATGAAGTGTGAAGCCCGTTGGACTGTGAAAGTCTCAGAAGGGAAGTGATGGAGGCCCTGGTGCTTGGGAAGTGGGACTTGTCCTGAGGATGGAGTGTTAATTGAAGCATCGTGGCCAAATTTGAAGCGAGAGGTTAATTCCTGGCTGCCTCGCCTGCTCCCTGCTCCAGCTGGGCAGGGAGTGATTCCATCCCAGGGCTGGGGCTTGGCTGCACAGGGAGTTGAGAAGCTGCCACCTTTCCCATAAGTAATTGCTTTTATGGGATGGGTGAAGCTGCCAGGGAGCAGAAGGAGGAGATGGAAAGGTGGCAGCCTCTGCGTGGAAGTTGCTACAAATATCATTTCACTTTGTAAGTCGTGAGGGGTGAAAGGGGCCAAACCTCCATGATTAGGACTAATTTTGAGGCTTGGCAGTTGCACCAAAACAGCAAAATGCTAAAGGGTCTGTGGAGATTGTGTTGCCATTGCTTCCATCCTGATTCCTCTGGGTCAGGAGCAGGGAGCAGTGACTGCCCCATCCCTGCTCATCCCAATGGAACAGGAGTGGGGAGCAGTGACTGCCCCATTCCTGCTCATCCCAATGGAACAGGAGTGGGGAACAGTGACTGCCCCATTCCTGCTCATCCCAATGGAACAGGAGCAGGGAGCAGTGACTGCCCCATCCCTGCTCATCCCAATGGAACAGGAGCAGGGAACAGTGACTGCCCCATTCCTGCTCATCCCAATGGAACAGGAGCAGGGAGCAGTGACTGCCCCATCCCTGCTCATCCCAATGGAACAGGAGCAGGGAGCAGTGACTGCCCCATTCCTGCTCATCCCAATGGAACAGGAGCAGGGAGCAGTGACTGCCCCATTCCTGCTCATCCCAATGGAACAGGAGCAGGGAACAGTGACTGCCCCATCCCTGCTCATCCCAATGGAACAGGAGCAGGGAGCAGTGACTGCCCCATTCCTGCTCATCCCAATGGAACAGGAGCGGGGAGCAGTGACTGCCCCATCCCTGCACATCCCAGTGCAGCCCAGCTCAGTGGGTTGAGCAGGAGGGATCAGCAAACATCTCCCTGCTGAGGTGAGTGTTTGGAGAGCAGGGATTTTGAGTGTGAGAAGGAGGCAGCCAGACAGGAATACGGAATGTGGACTGAGGATGCCGGGGGAATTGTTTCCATAGAAACCCAACCATGGAGGCTCACGCTGCTCTCCCATCTCAGATTTACAAATTCATGTGATTGCCTTCATGGTCAACAGAATGCATGGAGAGGAGGTGGGTGATTAGGAAAATCTGAGTTTGCTGCAGATGTGGGAGCGTTGTGCTGGATTCCCTGTGTGAGGGAGCTCAGAGTGGCTCCTGTGCTGGGATGTGCTGCAGTAAATCAGGATTAACTCCTGGGCACTCAGTGGTGCCCTACTGGTGTCAAACCAAGGGAATCAGGCCCAGTTTCCTTTAGTTAAATGATGGGAAAAAAATGGTTTTCATTTGGTTTTTTTTGCTTCATTGTTCTCCCACCTTTGTTGGCCAGGCCTTTTGCAGACATCATCTCTGCCTGTAAACTCACAGCATTCAGAAATGCCTCAGGAAATGTTCTGAAATGTCCTCCATGGAAGCACAGGCCTCTCCTTGCCAGAATTTATGAGGGGCCCTGGGAGCCTGTTTCCTTCATTTGTTCCTGAAAGATTTCTTCTTGGAAAATCCAAGATCTTTAGGACTAATTTATGTCCCTCCAGCCCTTTCAAAGAAACCAACAAGAGCTCCCCAAAACCCCAAATGCAACACCCATATAGGAGTCCAATTTTGTGTGGAAGAAGAGGCTAAAGGAGGTCAGAGAACCCCAAATGAAATTTGGAGATGCCAAGGTTTAGTGTAGATGTGGGGGTTGGGTTCCTCTGACCATCTCCTGGAGTTTAATTTGGGCTCAGCTGATTTGGTCTGTCTGATTTTTTATTTTTTTTTTTAAAGCAGACAAGCTTCACAATCCACAGACTTCTTTTTTTTTATCCTCTTTTTAGAAAATACTCTGGGTGTGGAGGGGAGAGGAGAGCAGGAAGTGGAGATTTGGACAATTTTGGACATGGTTTGCCCACTGTCCTGTTCCCCAAGGAATTGCTCCACAACCAGAAATTGATGTGATGTTATTTTTCTGGCTGCACATGGGGAGGAAAGGAAAACAAAGTCTGAAATTCGGGGGGAAATGGCTCCTGTCTCTCCTTCTGCTTTCCCCAACTTCTCAAAAAGTTGCTGGAGACCCTGAAAGCCTAAAGAGTGACCCAGCTCTGGGCTGGTCTCTTGATAAGTACAGATAATGCTCCTGCAGCTCTGAGAGCAAAACATCTGAGGTTTGGGAAGGGTCAGCCAGGAATGACATAGCTGCAAATATGAGGGAACTGAAAGAGCTGCAGGGTTCCACCCAGGAGAGAGGAGAGCCCGAGGGACAGCCCCAAACCAGGATTTGCAGGAAGAGATGCCCAGAGAGGAGCATTTTCCTCTCAAATTTGTGTCAGCTCAGCATTAACCCTGACCCCACGTTGCTTTGTTTTGGAAATGCTCTGCCTTGGACTCACAGCTGAGTTTGTTCTCCCAGGGCTCCTCAGTTCCCTGTTTTTGTGGTGAATGGAGCAATATTTGATATTTTCCTTGAAGACCTGGATTGTGGAGTGAGAGGGGAGTGTGTCTGTAGTGTTGAGGTGCCCTAATTTCAACTGAAACCTTTGTGTGATGCTAAAATTCAAGTTTTGGCTGCAATAGAGTTAATTTTCCTCATAGGAGCCAGCACGGGGCTGTGTTTTGGATTTATGCTGATAACACAGGCATGTTTTAGTTCCAGCTGAGCAGGGTTTGCACAGAGCCCTTTTTTGCACCTCACCCACTAACGAGGGTGCACAGGGAGGGGACACAGCCAGGACAAGTGGCCCCGAGTGACCACAGGGACATCCCAGCCCATGCTCAACATAAAACCTGAGCAGCCAGTGTGGATTTCCCAAAACAAGGAGAGGAAAGGGGCAGCCTGTCCCCAAATCCTGTCTCTGAGCAAACATCTGCTCTGTCACTGTTGGAAGAAGAATATTGTTCATTTACTGATGGGTTTTTTTTTTCCTCATCAATTAGTGAGGAGAGCAGTTTGGCTCAACTTTGTCAAGCTTTTAATCTGGGCAGCGTTTTTGCTGAACTGCCTCTGCATACGAAATGGAATTGGTTCCATTTCCCACTTCCCTCACCCATCTCCAAAGCTGTTCCATTTGATTGTGTTGGGTGATCTTTGTGGAATTATTTCTTGACTTTTATCTGAAATCCATTGGTAATGGTTATTTAAGCTTTTTCTGTTCTCTCTGGTTGTTTTAATTTCAGGGAGTCCATCGAGGAGTTTAAGTATGTATTAGTTATCATATTGATGGATCAGCCAAGCAAGGAGCATTTGGAAATGCACATATTCCTGTTCCATTGACCTGTGATATTTGAAGGATAAGGCTCTGCATGCCATTAGCACTTGGAGCATCCATAAACATTCCTCAGCAGGTTTCGATTTGGGTTTGGGATATTTGGAGGTTTTTGTTTCCATTAATCCATCCAAGGGTATTAATTGGTTTGTTTGCCATTTATTTAACATTTTCCCTTAAAGGGGTACTGGCTTAGTTTGTGCTTAGCAGACTCGGGGCTCTGCTCCTGCTAAATCAACCCCACTGCTGCCAAATTTGATGGGAAATAAATCCCACAAATATCCCACAAATCATCAATACTTTGCTTGTGAGTCCGCTTGGGGTTGATACAAGGAAAAAGAAGAAATTTTGGGTTCAAGCCAAAATTCGCTTCCCATTATCAGGTGTAGCCTCAGTGATGATCTTTAATAGATATTGTGATTTTCCCACTGCTTCGCCCCAACCTCTTTCAGATGTAACTTCACTAAAATAAGTAGAAACTGGTTAAAACTCAGTGACTTGATGATACACGATCCAAAGAGATCTCTCCAGTCTTAAATTCAGGTGATCCAGATGTGGAATCAATATTTACAACCTCTCTGGGAGTGTTTGGAGACTAAATTCACTGGAGTGTGGAAATCACTTTGTGATCCTTGTATTAAAAATATAAAATGCATGAGCACAGGCTGTGGGAGTGGTAAAGAATATTCTTCTCTTTAAAATTCCACGGGCCCCTAAGGTCTCTGCCACAGTGTCTCTCCAGAGTCCTGGTGACTGCACCAGGAGTTAGAGCTGGTCCTTAGGCAGAGAATTAATCTGGATTATTCTTACAAAACCCATCTCAAGTGAAACTTTTGCCGATATTTTTCCCAGAAGATTCTTCTCTTTCAGTCCAGAATTTTATCAGCAATTCTTATGCTAACAGGGGTCAGGAGATGAGATGTTTCTCACGTTACACTTGAAGCTTCTCATGAATAATGGCCTGTATCACCTCTATTGTCTGTCCAAAACATAAGCAACCAGACATAAGGCCAGAGGAGAAATTTAAAGAGTGCTGAATAAGCCAGCAGGACGGACCAAGAGCTGAGATAGTCGGGGAGTAAAACAAATCCAAGGTGGAGCAGATGGTTATTTGGGGAATATCCGAGCAGATTAACTACCAGGCTCTGGAGAATGAGCCAGGCTCCAGTTCAAAAGTCCCCTGAAATCTTCAGAGCAAGATTAACAGAAGCACAGACGAACATGACTGTAGCCAAAATAAATTAGAGGTCATTATTCCCCAGTGAATTTTCTTAAGTGTTAAGTAGAGCACATCAGGCTTTTCACAGAAATCTGAGGGGGGTTGCCATGCTTAAGACCATCACTTGCTCCTGTGCAAGGGCAATCTGTCCACTTGAAAACAATTTTTATTGTCCTTTTCTCCTTTCCCTCATTATTTCCTTTGCCTTTTGTGTTCTCACATATCTGTGTGTGTGTGTGTGTGCATTGTGTTTAAAAAAAAACCAAAATAGTTGCAGTTTGAGAAGGATGAGAATCCCCAAAACACGCGGCACTGGAAATTCCCATCGTGGAAATTTTAGTTCCCCCCAGGCCCTTCAATCTTTTTCTTCAGTGAGACTGCAGCTGCCATCTGATTTGTATTTATATATGCTCTTTATAGATATTAATGCAATAACAGATTAAACCTAAAGTAACTGTTACTACACAGAGACATCTCAGGGGTCTGATCTTGCAAACATTAATGTCTCTGAATAACTTTAATCTTGTGCATTGTGTATTTGAATTTAATGGGGACTCTTGCATGCCAAAGTTTCTCACATTTGCGAATGTTTGCTGCAACTTCAGACTTCCCCCATATGTTGATGTCAATTTGTTTTTGCAACCTCAATACGGTTTAGAAACCTCAGCCTCTGATCACGGATTGTGGATGGCTGTTTTTACAGTTCTGCTGCATTCATGGGGCCAGATTTCCCATGGGGGAAATGGGAAAAATGAGTTAAACCCTCACTGCTGAGGGTCATTGAAAGGTGGGTGGGAAAATGAGAGGAGAAGCTGAAGGTGGGTGAGATCACAGAATCAAAGGATGAGTTGGGTTGGGTTGAAAGGGACCTTCAGTATCATCCAGGTGCTAAAATATTTGGAGGATGTGCATGGAATTATAAGGCTGGACATGGTTTAAGTTTTTAAATAAAGGGAGGGACACATATTAGGACAATTCTGGATTTTCTAGGCACCTTAATGAGACAAAGGGACTCACTGCTAAATTTCCCTCTCATGGGCTTCTCCAGGTTTTTGTTTTTTTGTTTTTTTTGGTTTTTTTTAGCAAGCCTATAGGTAATGAGAGTTATGATGTGGTAATGCTGCTTCTTCCCAAACCTCTTTCTAAAGGTGAGTTCCTGAAAGAAACTGGTTTGAAAAACTTGGGAAATAGCCCAGTGGTGCTGGATAAATACCTGGAGTGTCCAGGACACAAGGGAGGTGCATCCCATTGCCCAGAGCAGGTGGCTCTGCTCCCTGTGGAAGGGTTCAAGGTGAACACAGGGGTTCAGACCCTCTGGATCCTCTATTCTGTGCTTTTAGATTACAAGAACCGTTCAGAGGATATTATTTTATTTTTGCTAAATATAAGGTTTTGATAAAAAACTTTAAATAGGGTTGATCTGGGAATATTTTGACAGGCAACCAAAAATCTTGATCCCCCTCCTACACAGGTATTGAAGCTCCTGCACATCCTCAGTGAGCCCAGAGAGTTGAAATTCCTCATCTTCTGCCTCTGAATCCCACTCAGGGCACACTCAGCCTGTTGTAATGCAGTGCTGAAAGGCAGTGCTCACTTTGGAGTTCAATAATAATGGTAATTTTACAGCCTAATGTCAGGGTAATAAACTCTTCCACCAGGCGACTGCTGTGACCACCAGGAAAGTTTTATTTCTCCAGGTTCAACAGTTTCCCTGTGACTAATGTACCCTTGGAGGAGAGGTGACTTCCTTTGAAAGAGAGCACTGATATGTCTGTGTTTGCAGCTAAGGCTCACTAACCACTGGCATCAATCTGATAAGCATCTGATAGGGCCCAATTATGCCATTTCTCACTTTTGGAGTGAATAAAATTTATTTTCTAGCCCACAGGAATGTGAATAGATTGGTTTTATTCCTGTATCCTGGCATTATTTAAGATTAAGCTTCTTTTTCTGAGAGTTATCACCGTATCTGCCAAAAGCAAATCTATTTGTGTGTTGTGTTTAAAAGTGTAGGAGAGGGAGAAGAACAATAAGAGGGTGAGAACCAAGGTAACAAACAGAAGGAAATCATTAGGCCCTTGAATTAATGAGATATTTGCTTAGCTAGCACAAATAACACTGTCCATAACCACTCTGGGAAATTCAAGGAATGCACAAAACTGATCACTCTGAATGGCACAAAGTTGTGTGGGACAGTTAAAATATTGGGCAAGGCTTTGGAAATTCATTGTTTTCAATAAAAATGTCAGAGGAAATTCAAAACTTTTATCAATTTTTGGCTGTCACAGCCCTGTAGGAAATCCTGATGTTCCTCATCCAAGGGCTGCAAACTTGGAGAGGTCCAGATGGAAATATCTAAAAATTAGGAATGCTGCTGGTCAGTCAGGATCTCTTTAACCAGTGAAGAGAAGGGGGCAAGGCCAGAGATGGAATGATCTAGAAATTAGATTAATTTAGAAATGAGTTTATTGGAAGCGTTTCCACTTGTGTAAGGGGACTCCATCAATAATTTTGCATCAAAAAATCATTAGTACAGCGTCAGCTCTAAACGTGTAATGCCCAGAATTTTAAAATTTAGTGGTTAGAAGATGCAGATGAAGACCCAGAGGTTGACTGGGGATTTTTGTGTGTTTTGAAGTAGAGCCCATCATTCTGAAAAATCTTTATAGCATCTCTAGGCACAATTCTTGAAAGAAAAAATGCGAAAATATTCTTTTAAAAACCAAGTCGGCAGCACTAAAGTATTTTTGTTGATTAAATGGCTGAGGGCACAGTGCTGATGAGGGAACAGGAGCTAATTGCTGCTGGTGGACTCTGAGGGCTGTGTAGGGTCCTGGCTCCAAATTTCATTGGGAATCCTGCTGTGGTTCAGTTTTCCACACCTCCAGAAGGAGAAATAAATCCACTGGATTATCATCCAACCCAAACCCTGTGGCTCTGAGTAGAGATGCCAGCAGGGAGATGGAGAGAGGGGGGTAATTAATGAACTCCTTTCTGTGCCTCTCCCTCTCCCCAGTGTGCCTTTATCCCATTTCAGATGGGCCCGAGGAGCTGAGCTTGTCCCAGGCTGTTCCAGGCTGGGAGCTGCATTTTGGAATCAACTGAGAGCAGAATTTGCCCCCAGAGATCTGAGCTCTGGCAGGCACAGCCCCTTCAGACCCCTGGGAAAAACAAACCTGGGAGCTGCCAATATTTGTGGATGTGATTCCATTGTTTTATCAGAGGGTGAGGGCAGGCTGTGGAGACAGCCCAGAGCAAAAAATCCCTGGATTTTTTTATTTCATGGCATGGTGAGGAATGGGAAGTTGGGATCACCCCTACCCCACGCTGGGCTTTGAGTCCCCAACCCGTTGTCATTCCAGTGGCAGCACTTTGTCCTTTTTAAAGGGTCCTCTGTCTCACTGAGGTGCCAAAAAATACAGAATTGTCCTAATATACATCCCTCCTTTTATTTAAGAACCATGTCTAACCTCTTCCAGCCTTGTGATTCCATGCACATCCTCCAAATATTTCAGCACCTGGATGATACTGAAGGTCCCTTTCAACCCAACCCATCCTTCAATTCTGTGATCTCACCCACCTTCAGGTTTTCCTCCCATTTTCTCATCTACCTCTCAATAATATTGTGCTGTCAGATAATTATTTCTAAAAGGCAGGTATTGAAATAGTTTTATTTGGATGGAAAGGGATGATTGCAGCACTCTGGATCTGAAGAAAGCTGAGGTTGGATTCCCAGATAAGGACATTTTACAGGTGCTGGCTGAGGAGCAGCACCCTTGTTGCATTGATTACTTTAATGCTGACCTGTAATTGTTGTATCAATCATGGCCAGGAGCACCAGGAGCATGGAGAAAGTGTCTTTTTAGTGGGAAGAAAGCAATAATGACTGATAGGATTGCACCTTGGCAGCTGAATTCCCAGAAATGCACAGCACAAAGGGCTGGCTCCCAAGGCTGGGGTTTGGCCGTGGCTTTGGGCAGTCCAGGTGGGATTTTTTTGCTTGTCTGTCCAGAAACAAGGAGGCACCTGGCTCTGTTTTTGCAGACAGATGCTTCACCACGAGCCCAGATGCTGCCTTTGCCCCAGCCCTGAACAAGGCACGCAGTTAGAGAAGCTTTTTCTTCATCAAATTCATTTGCAGTGATCACTCCCCAAGCTCCTATGAGAGAGAGGAGGAGAAGGAGCTTGAGAAAGCCTCCTGAAAGCTTATCCAAACCTATTTTAAAAGGAAAAAAAAAATAGAAAATAGCAATGTGCAAGTGTGTGTGCAGCTACAGCAGAGGGAAGCAGATGCAAGCAAGGCTGCCCATGCCTTGTGAAGCTCTGTGAGCTCCTGGAAGGCAGCCAGGGCTGAAATCATGGCTGGAGGCAGCAGCACCCTTTTCTCCCTCTGCCTGGGCTGCTCCCCACAACGGGATACCTGACCTTTATTGAGCCATGGAGCACAAAGTGTGCCTTGCAGTGGGCAGGGCTCTGCTCAGAGCTGGGCATCTCCAGGCATGGATGAGCAGGACCAGCCCCCCAAGGCTTGGCATGAAAGACACCTCCCTGTGTGGAGCTGCTGCCACGCTAAAAACACTTTGGGTGGTTTTTCTGTGCCTCAGGAGAGGTGGTGTGGTTGTTCCTTGGAGGTCACTGAGGTCCAAAACCTGCTCCTCCAAAACACTGGAGGATCCTGACACACCTACAGTTGTGTCCCCTACAGAGAGAGGATAAGATGTGGTGATGTAAATGAAATAAATATTTTGCATTCACCTTCCCATTCAAAGTCCCTTTCAGCCTCGCCCCTCCTCATCCCAGATTTCATTTTTTCAGATTTCATTTTTTCAGATTTCTTTAGCCTGCATTCAGCTCTCCTGTTTTATTGCAGAGGGATTGTCTCTGCTTTGACATGATTTATTTATTTATTGTTCTTTGTCTGGGCACCTCAGACTGTGCTTGAGTTGCAGTTATTTTGCAAGTCAGCTCATGGGCACTGTCCCATTCTGTTGCCCTGGAGTTTTCAGTTCCCATCCTGGGTGCTCAGCCTGTGTCTGCCTCCCTGTGTGTGGCACGGATGGGCACATTCAGATGCAGCATTCACAAAGCTTTCTTCTTTTCTTTCCTTTTCTTTTCTTTCCTTTTATTATTTTTTTTTTTTTGGAGAGGCTGCTGAAATTTGAAATTGCTGAAATCTGATTGTAAAAGATGTCAAGAGGCAAAGCCAAAAACGATCCTTTAAGGGCAATCTTTGATATTTGGGGACGTGAACCTTGAAAACCTCCCTTGTTTCCTGTTGTTCTATGCCTTGTTTTCTCTCATAAAGTTTTTTTTTTCCTTTTTTTCTGAACATTTCCAAAGTACACAACCTCCCTGAAAGTCTATTGCTCCCAAAAGAAGGTCTTTCTGTAGGTTTTGACCCAGGTCCATCTCCTATCCCAGCTGCAGCTCCTTTTCCTTTGAGGTGAAGCCAAAGCTGCTGAAATTCATGTCAGTGCTGGAGGCTGAAGAATTATCCCACCCAGAGAAAGGGTTGGGGTTGGTGGGGACACCTCACCTCCAGTTTCCTGTCCAGGACGACACAAGGGGATCTGTCTGGAGCCAAGATTTGTCTCTCACCACCCTTGTGATCCACTCTTGTCCCCTCCAAATCACTCCTTCCTTCCACGGTGGCGAAGCCCCTTGGTTTGAGCTCAGTTTTCAGAGACGGTATTTTGTAAGGCACAAAATCTACCTTTTAAGAGGAAAAAATTTGCAAATTAACTCCTTTTAATCACGCCTGTGTTCTGGTGAGCTGCACTTTTCCCTCGCCTGTAGCTCTCTGCTTCTCCAAACAAATCCCCCCAACGCCTGCAGGAAGGGAATTGAAATGTGCTTGGCAGCTCCGTTCTGCAAAGCCTCGATAATTTTTTGTCATCGATCCAAAATACCTTATGCCAGTTCACCGACGTGAGGTCACCCTAATTTCATCCCAGGGCTGCTGGGTGAGGGGTTTTTTTTGGTGTCTGTGTGTGTGTCCTGTGTGTCCTCACCCCCTCCCCAGCTGGTTTTGTTGGAGGTTCAGTCGCGCTGTGAGGCGGCTCCATCCTCGGCGCGTGTTGGGATCTGGGAATTTGGTGGCCAATTAAAGCCTTTGCCCTGCAAAACTGCACATCCTGCCCTGGGACACCCTTGACCAGCCTGCAAGAAAAGCAGGCTCCTCTTCCCTAGAAAACACTCAGCAGCAGAAAATACCTGTCTGCAAGAGAGACTGTGCAGCTTTTACACAGTAAAGAAACAAACCCTGTGTGATTTCTGCTCTGAGCAGGGCTTGGGGTGACACCAAACCTTGTCCAGCGTGGCTTCAACATCCCCCAAAATCTCGCCAGCAGGATGAAATTTTCTTTTCTCTTCCCTTTCTGGTCACGTTTTACCACTGGAGTTACTCAGCGAATTAATAGGTATAGAAATGCAAAGCTCTTTTCTTATTACACGCCATCGATCTGATTGCAGTGTCATTAATTGAAAGACTCGGGAAATGTGATGGATGGTTCAGTTCAGGATTCCACATTCGTTTTGGCATAGCCCTGCAGGAGAAAAGCTGCATGAAGCTGATTGAAGGGCTCTTTTTGTCTGACATGAATTATTCTTTCATTGTCAAACCTTGTAACAGCATTCAGACATAGGGAGATTTACAATGTGAAATCCTAAATGGGGTCTATTCTTAAAATAAAATTAGAAAAAAAAAAAAAGAGAGAGAGCTTTATCTTGCAACGTTGAAAATAGCTATGTTTAAAAAAAAAAAAAAAGACAACCCCACAACTATTCCTCCAAATTAAATATCTTCTGCAAAACCCAAGGGGCTGATGCTTCTCACTTAATTTTAAATTATTCCGATGGTGAGGCCTTAAATGAATAAAACAATTGCTTTAATCACATAACGGTTGTCAACATTTTTATTACATTCAAATATATTTGTTTGTCTGAGAGGGTTTGTTTGTTCTCCCCACTGCTGTCATTTCCCCAGCAGAACGATTTGTCCGATTAGCTGGGAATCCTGCTCGTCCTGGAAAATTACACCAGGCTTTCCTTTCTCTTTGGGGAAAACCTAGGTGGACGCTGCCGAAATGTTTATTTAAGGAAATCATTCTGCATTTTCGAAAACATGAAGAAAAAAACACCCCACCAGCTCTGTGTGCAAAGATTTCAGCTTTTCCCAGCTGCTGGCTGCAGGCAGATCTTATCAAATGAGTTTGGTGGGATTTTGGTTCATATATATATATTTTTTTTTAATTATTTTTTTTTTTTTTTTGCTCTTGATCCCGGGTAGTAGCTCCGTGGTTGAATTCTGTGAGTTCTTTTGTCTGTATAAAAATTCATGCCAGGCTTTTGAGGGTTGGGAGATGCAACCATTCAAAAGCAGCAGAGAGGAGCAGCCCCGCTCCTCTTTACACCCCCAGATCGCTGTGCAAAGTTGATGAAGAGTTTGGAATGCCAAGCAGCCACCCAACTTGTGGGCTCATTTAAGAATAAAACACTGAAATAACATTATCCGAGATGGGAATCAATGTCATGCCTGTTACAAATGCTGGAGCTGGGAGAATAGCGAGATTACACAGAGCAGGCAGATTAGATGAAGAAGAGTATTCGATTACATTACATCTGATTAGTGCTGTCTATTCATCTGTGTGGGGCTTTTTTTATTCTTAAAGAAAGCTGGCTTATTTTATGGCAATGGGCTATGCTGAGAAAGCTAAAAGCTGGAAGAATTGGATGGAAAATAGTGTTGGGGATAGGCAGCTCTCTGTTTTAACCTCCTTCCCTGCTCAGCTCCTTTGCCACCCCCGGATCTGCGTGCCCAAGTGTTTTAGCAGGCAGATCACCACAGAAATGACCATTTTTTACTATTATTTAACCACTTTTCACCCCCAGAAAGGCATGGAGTGATCACTCTCTGCCTGACCCCCTAAACAAATGCCCCTTCCCACCTGAGCTGGACTTTTGCAGGCAGCGAGAGCGGCCGGATGAACGAGACGAGTAATTCCCATTAAAGTGGGGAAAGATCCTTTTTTTTTTTTTTTTTTTTCCCCCCCCAGACTAAGGAATAAACGGCATTGATGGGAAATGTTGTCCTCATCCCCCGCCCCCTCCCCCTGCCTATCTGCATGGAATACCCTCCCGAACGTGGAATTTTGAAGGTCTCATTGTTCGGCGAGAGGGTTGAGATTATTTTTGTAGAGTATTTTTTTTTTGTTTGTTTTGTATTTTTTTGGGAGGCTGGTCCTGCCAGGGATGCAGAGCCTGGACACTGCAGGTGCTCTCCAGTTCTTCCTGCAATTCCCAAGTTTGGGAATGGAGCTGCCTGGCGGGTCAGAGCACAGCACCCACCGAGCAGCTGGGTTTTTCCAGCCCCTTCTTGCTTTATTTTCAGGCTCAGCTCTGGGATGCTCCCACCAAGGGTTTCTCGGGGTAAAGCCAGGCTGTTCCTGCAGCTCTCCTTTAATCTTGAGCATCTTTAGCAGCTCCAACCTTCCAGCCACTGGCTGTTCCTAAAAGGTGAGGGAGCTGGGGAGGGGATGCTTTCATTAGTTATTTGAAATTGAAGATGATTTAATTTCTTTTTTTTTTTTTTTTCCTTTTTCTTTATGCTGTTTCAAGCTAAATAAACTCAGTTCCTCCGAGCCCAAAAGCAGCGAGGATATTTTGCCTTTGGTGTCACTAATTAGCCTCCCACGGAAGCTGAGATCAGGAGAAAGGGAGATAACGAGAGGGTTTGTGCAGCCTTGCAGGACTTTGAGCAAATTCTACAGGAGGGTGGGGGGGAAAAAAGAAAAAAAAAAAAAAAAAAAAGCAGCTTATTCTCAACCCCAAACTCGGTGAAACCGCTTCATTTTCGGAGTTCCCCGCAGTCCGAAATGCGGGCTGGATAATTTCTGATATTCAATTAGAGTTTGGAGCCCGTGGCCGCTCTGATCAGATCTGTGTAAATAACATTGTCCCCAGCCTGTGTTGTCACCTCTGAAATGCTCTCTGGATCGCAGCCTAGCTCTGTCTTTTCTTGTGGTGGAGTCAGGGTGGTGCTGGATTTCGGAGCTTTTTTCATTTTATTGCTTTTGATTTTGTTCAGGGCTTTCTTTTTTAAAAAATTCTCTTTTTTTTAGTGTTTTTTGGTTTGTTTTTTTTTTTTTTTTAGTCCGTTTTGACTCTGACAGTTTTTAAAGGTGAGGCTCATTTTGTGTGAGGTTAAGAAGAAGGAGAGAGTAAAAGGTACCGTATCTTTCTTCTTAATTGTTTGGCTTAAGTCTAAAACATCTGAAAAAACACCCTTAAAATGATCTTAGAAGTAACAGTCGCTTAATTAATAAAAAATAGGAACAGATTTAGCTTACCCTCTTTATGGACTTAACTTCAGGAAATTAGGCATCCACTCTTGTCTCCTCTGCAATAATCAGTTTCTTATCTATCAGATACGAAACGACCAAATACATCTTACATCGTTCTCATCCTTTAACTCAGGAACAATTCCTCCAAAAAAAAAACCAAAAACCCAAAAACAAATGGAAGCACTGCTAGAGCTCAGAGCATCTTTTACTTTAAACCCTTTTAAGTTCCCCCCGTTTATTCCCATCCCTGCTCAGCTTAATTCCCTTTTATTGTGTCGTTGGGCTGCAAATATACAGTGCCATGCCTAATTGTGCTGCTCTTCCACATTAATAACCTGGAACTTTGCATCCCAACGAGTGAGGAGCAAGGAAAAAAAGGCAGAAACAGATGCAATTATTTGTTGCTGGCTAAGTTACTGTACGTGACCCAGGTGCTGGAGGATTATTTGCATGTGTTTCTCACCTTTGTTCACCCAGACACATGGGGATCTCGAGCTATTGCTGACTAATTGATAGTTGTAGTAACTGCTATAGGCTCCTCAGATTAGAAATGCATGCAGACGTGTGTCTTGATTCAAACATTAAGGAACACACACACTCTCACTTACTTACACGGGCAGAAAGTCTTCATACTATTAGAGGTGTGTGATGGAGATAGCAGGACATAAAACAGAAGAGAGAGAGACACAGGGAGAGAGAGAGAGACAGAGACAGAGAGATGGCATGCAGCATATATACCCCTACAAATAGTTCTAAAATGCGTTTGCAAATGCAGAAGTCTTCAGAACCATCCAACAGTTCAGCACAACCCTTTTTATCTCTTCTCTGCGGGACGTCTCCATCCAGATTACTCGAAAAAAGCGGAAAAGGTGAGAGCTCTGCCATCTTAGCTCTGAATTCATCTGATTTCCTTTTTTTTTTTTTTTTTTTTTTTTTTTAAATCCCCCCCCCCCCCCTCTCCCTTGTATTCCTCATGCCATTGTCCATTCTTATGATGGCAGCCGCCCTTGCTCTTGAATGCAAGTGTCACAGCGGGAGCAAAAAGGGTTCAGGGCTGCATTGTCAAAGCCATGGTTGCCTATTGTTTCTTAGCCTTTCACTGCTCTGCTTTTCCGAGCCTCTTTCCCTATCAGTGGCCCCTGTCAAGGGGAGGAGTAGGGAGAAAATTGCAAGAGTTAGTCGTCCTTTTTATTGCACACTGTTATGATAAACAGCCCCAGCAATACATCCCACAAAATTAGGAATTATAACGACGGGACGGGGGGAAAAAGAAATTTCTTTGTAGGTTTGCGTTTGGCGCTGCCCTTATGTCAAAAGCTTGGTTTTCTTAGGAAAGACTTTTGTATTGGTGTTGGTTTGTTTTTTTTTTTTTTTTTTTTTTTTGGTGTTTTTTTGTTGTTGGTTTTTTTGGTTTTTTTTTTTTGCCCAGCAAAAAATAGAGGCAGCTGCAAAGTGAACAGTGAGCTATTTAGCCACAAGGTAAAAATTTCCTGTTGCTATTTGGATACTGATGCTTTTCAATTTTAAAGGTGTGTGGGGGGGGGGAGGAAGCATGACTGAAAGCATTTCTCTAGATGTCCATCCATTCATCCATCCATCCATCCATCTCTATTTTATGTTTTAAAGCAATTGAAAAGCGGGTTTTAAAAAGGCCAGGGAGGCTGTTTGCAAGTTGGTTTTATTTGGGGGGGAAAAAAAAAAATAAAAATCTCTCAGTGCAGAATGAGGTTTGTGTTTCAGCTGATTGAATCTTGTTCTGGGAGATGAAGGGGGGATGAGTGTCCTGCTCGTGCCAGAAAGTGCTGCTTTGTCAGGGCATTCAAAGTAAAATCTTGTCACAATTTTCTTCCTTTGGTGGAGGGGAAAAAAAATTAATATAGACAGGAGTTTAGTTGACATTTGAGCATGTGTTTGATTGTCTTGTGTGCACAGGCCAGCTCTGCCCGTGTTCAAAACTTCAGGGGAGGTTACAAAGTCATGGCCTCAAAAGTTTTTTTGTTTTACTGCGTTTGAGGTGAAATTGCTGAGAGGAGAAAATTATTTCTAAAAGGCGGCTGCCCAGAAGAGTGCAAACATATTTATGTGTTCAAGCTGTAGATATTTCACTCATTTCACTTTCATTTTTATTTTTTACTTGCATTAAAAAAAAAAAAAAAAATCTAACAAAGTGAAAGAGAAGCAATTGCGATTAGGTTTGTGCTTTTAACTATTTCCGTAAATTTGAGCATCATCCTTCCAATCCTTCAATTCATCCTCGCTGCCCTCAGTGTACAGGATATTTGAGAGTCTGGGGGTTTAATTTTTGCAAACCTATTATTACATTCTTTTGGCTGAGCTGTTGTACGATCAGAAATCATTCACAGCAAACAGTGCAGACCGTGCAGATCCGTGCTGCTTGAGGCTGAATATCTGAGCCATTGCAAACGTCTCGTGCTATTTTATCACGTCTAACAACACCAGGCAGAGTGCTTAAACGGGTGTAAATTCGGTTTAAATCTTAAAGAAGCTCACAGAGAAATTCTCCTCCAGCTGCTGGGGGTCCTTGGGTTTGCTTTGGCTCCTGCTGCAGAGCATCGAGCCGGCCGAGCCTCCTGGATGAGAGGTTTTGGTGGGAATTTAGACAAGGGGGGCCCGAGATATTTCACCTGGATTCCCTCTTAACTCTCAGGATGCCGAAATAGAAGTGATTTGAGGACCAAATTGTGCCAGCCCATCCTGCAGACAACTCGCTTTGCCTTTTCTCCCCCGTGCTGGTGCGTTTGACACTCATTTATTGTCCCGCACCGCCAAGTTCTAGGTCAAGTATGTGCCTGTTTGGAATATCTTTATGTTTGAAACTTTTTTTTTTTTTTTTTAAAAAAAAAAAAGAAATGATGAAAGAACTCTGGCCTTGTTTTAAATCAAGCTCTGAATGCAGCCGAGGCCACCCTGGGAGCACAATGTTTAATTTCCATTCGACATCTGCCTTATATTTACCATTGCAGCCCAGGGTCTGCGTGGAAGGAGCACTTACCGTTGATAAAAAGTTTGGCATCTCTTTTGTCAGAGGTTGTAATTTCTGTTCTCTCAATCTGGACTGTCATTTTGTAAAATCTTTTGTCACCGGAGCTGAATGGAAAACCTGGAATGTGCAAGAGATTAAAGAAATGGGGGAAGAGGATTCAAATGTGCAGAGCAATTCTGGGCGCTTCCCTCTCTGAGACAGATGGTGCCTAATCCTGATTTTGCCTTATTCCAGTGTAAATTCCGAGCTGTCCCGCTGAATCCACGGCTGAATACTGATGAATCAGGATCAGGCCTGGCTCATTTCTTTGCTTTTTGAGGCTGTGGGTTTATCTGGCAGAGCTTTCTGCATGCACAGCTCTGGTTTTGCACTCCTGGTGAGAGATGCCCACTGAGTGACTCCACCACACGGGTGCCAACCTCGAGTCCCACTCCTCCCTCCTCCTCCTCCTCCTCCTCCTCCTCCCCTGACCTTCCAAACCCAGGAATAAATATTTGAATTACTTGAGGTGTTTTCTTTGGGTAGGTCTGGGTAGGGAAGTCTTGGAGCTGAGGGGGAATTTGGAATGTCTGGACACTCCAGAGGGGCAGGGGAACGTGGTGGTGCTGGCTGAGATGTCAGGTTTGCCAGGGGGGGAAAAAGAAGTTTTTTTCAGAGCAAAGGCAGAAACATTTGGCCACACAGATGAATTTTGCTGTAAAATGGGTGATTCAAGGAGAGAGATGTTCCAGTCTGATCTGTTTCAGGTGGAGAAGGGAAAACTTCACTCTGTGTTTAATTTTTTTAAATGTATTTTATCTTCTTATTAATCAAAGCAACTTGTGTTCACGCTGCTTTTAATATGAGAATATAAAATGCTTTTTTTGCCCCAGATTCCATTCTGTAATCTGAAGTGCTCTGTGTGGTGTCAGCTCAAGTCCCAGGCACCTTTTTCACTCTTTCTTGTGGGATTTCAGTGAGCAACCCTTACAGTTCTGTTCTAAGAAATAAATATATCTCTTTTTTTCCCCCCCTCTCCTAGGAATAACTTCAGTGGGAATTGCTCATGGAAAAGCATCACCTGGATTCTTCTGGAGCTGGGAGTCAGGGCCAGAAATCTCCAGGAAAGACCTGCCCAAGGCACAAGAGGAAGATCTCACCTCTCCAGAGGCTCCAGCACACCTGGAGCTTCAGGCAAGGATCATTTCCCTTCCCCGTTTCACTGGTGAGTCCTTATGACTTCTCACATGCAGAAATTGTGTCAGGAAAGTTTTATTTCATTGAAATTTGATGAGAATTTGGTGCATTCATCAGGGTTTTTGTCCTGCCAGTGGCCAGTGTGCCATTGCACACTTGTGGAGGGTTTAGAGAGTCCAAAATGCAGCAAGAGCTGTGTCAGGAAAAGCTGAACCCTTGGATTTTGAGCCTTTTGCTAGTCCCAAATCCATTTTTGTGTTTACCACTTTAAATCACTGATGAGGCAAGCCTCTGCCTTTTCAGGATTTTGGGGTTTGCAAACCCCCAGAACTGAGCCACTGCCATGAATTTTGTGTCCAGGTGGGCTCTGCATGCCATGGGCAGCACCTTGCCAGGGGATTGTCCTGGATTTCTTGTTCATGGAATTTATCCCTTGATAGGAGCAAAGCTGGACAGGTAGAAAAGAGATTCTTTAGAAGTGCAGGAGCCTGAAATAAGGCATGAAAGAACTTTTTATTTTCCAATGGGAAAAGCCTGCTTGGAGAGACTCATTCAGGCAGGGGAAGCTGTGGGAGAAGTGTGGAGTGAAAGACCAGCCAGGCAATTATTCTCCTAATGGGTGAGATGGTGTTGGTTTTCAGGAAATCAGGGCAAATTTGTGGTTAACTGCGTGTGCTGGAAAGATTCTGAATGCAGGGGGGGTGCAGGGACAGCCCCTGGTCTATGGAAAGTGTCACAGCATCAGTTGGATGCTTCAGGTGCAGGGGGTGAGGCAGGTGGGAGGTTCTTGTTGGCAATGTCAGGGATCTGTCCTGCTCAGGCTGGAATTCCCTGAGTTCAGACTGGAATTCCCTGAGTTCAGGCTGGAATTCCCTGAGTTCAGACTGGAATTCTCTGAGTTCAGACTGGAATTCCCTGAGTTCAGACTGGAATTCTCTGAGTTCAGGCTGGAATTCTCTGAGTTCAGGTTGGAAATCCCTGAATTCAGGTAGGAATTCCCTGAGTTCAGACTGGAATTCTCTGAGTTCAGGCTGGAATTCTCTGAGTTCAGACTGGAATTCTCTGAGTTCAGGCTGGAATTCTCTGAGTTCAGGTTGGAAATCCCTGAATTCAGGCAGGAATTCCCTGAGTTCAGGCAGTTTTGTGCTGGCAGATTCCACTCCTCCCTCTGCAAAACATGTGCCAGAGTTGAACCAAAGCAGAACTCTGAAAGTGAGCACAGCAGAAAACTTTCATGTGACAATATTGGCAAGACAGAGGAAGAATTCTTTAATAATTGTTGCTTTCTTTCCAACTCGGGTCAGTTGCTCTGTTTTGGTGCTGTGTCAGTGCCTCGTGTGCTCAGATCTGCCTTAATTCACATTTCAGAACATGATTTCCCTTTGCAACAAGGTGGGAAACGATTTGTGGTACAACTCCAGTTGTATTTCTACACCTGCAATCTACTCTATTGCTTTCATCAAGCTGTGCATGGAATTCCCACTTTTATTGACAGGAATGCATTTTCCTGAGCCAGGGTGGTGGGTGTGGAAATGTTGGGCATGTCCTGAAAATTGTGGGCATTTCTTTGTTTCTTTACATTTGCTTTAACTATGAAGGACTCAACCTGGGTGTGAGTTACAGGTTTAAAAAGGGAATTTCACAGATTGTGTTTCCACCTGTTCTTTTGGTTTCCCAGCATTTTTTTTGTCTGTGGTTTGAGAAGGGACACCTGTGTCTGGTGCCACCTTTTAGGGCCTGGTTGCTTTTTTTTTTTTTTTTAGTTGCTGCAGGACTTAGAGGCATTTAGAGAGTTTTAGGTGGGATTTTGGGAAGGAATTCCTGGCTGGGAGTTGGGGAGACTCTGGCACAGGGTGCCCAGAGCAGCTGTGGCTGTTCCTGCATCCCTGGAAGTGTCCCAGGCCAGGCTGGAGCACCCTGGGAGAGTGGGAGGTGTCCCTGCCATGGGATGAGCTTTAGGGTCCCTTCCATCCCAAACCATTCCATGATTTCTGGAAGTTGAAGAGGCTCTTCAGGCCTTTACCAAAGCCAGGTGAGCTCTGCACTGTGGGTAGTTTTTCCATCCTTCACAGCTTTTCATTTTCTTGCCCAGCTTCATCCTGTTTCATGTGGCAGAACCACACAGGAATGGGATGAAGAAGTCCCAGATAATATTCTGGGTGGGATGAGCTGAGGTAACCCCGAACACAGTGGGACCCAAACCCCTCAGGAATGTGCCAGTGTTGCCTCCAAGAGCAATAAACCACTTGCAAGTCTTGTTCTTCTCCCTCCACAATTTACCCCAGCCTTTTTTTCTGGTTCTTTTCCCCTCCATTCTGCTGTTGATAACTCCCCTGATTTCCATCTCTGGCTCCTGCCTGGGCAGAGAAAATCCTGCCAGTTTTCTGCCAAGTCATCACCTTTCCAACATGCAAATCCCTCCTAAAACCTCCCTTCTTCAGTACTGACCACATGAAATGATTTATTCTTCTGAAATATCTGCATTTTTGTCAGGGCTGGGGAGAGATGAGCCATCTCTGGAGGAACTGGGTGCTATTTGCACTGTAACCATGGTTCTTTCCCCTCATTTCTGGGTTTGTTGTGAAATAAGCTTGAGTTAAGGCATCATGTCAAGGGATTTTAGTTATTCTTGGGATGCCTTTTTGAATTCTGTATAAATAATGGGTGTTTAAACAGAAAATTGAATTGACTCAGGGGTGCAGCTAGGAAAAAAAAAGGCCCAGTTGGTTTTAAAATTCAGGAATGGAGAGGGAAAATCAAATGTTGGTGGTGACTGCCCAGGCAGATGCTCTGGAGGGAGGTGACCCTGGACCTGGATGGTTTTTTTTAGGTTCTTTCTCATCTTTCAGTGATTTCATGAACACCAGTAGAGGATTTTTTTTCTTGCTGGAAGCCACAGGGTGGATGAAAAATGGGATAAAACCCAAAATACTTTGGTTGGATCCCAGGAAGTTGCACCAGAAACCTCCTCAGGTCCTTTCCCACTTGATTTGGCTCAGAACCTTGGGTGGAGTCACAGAACTGATTAAATTAATCTTTTTTAGAACTGATTAAATTAATCTTTTTTTCTCTTTGGACAGTATTTCTGTATTTAAAGGTCCTGAAATCTGCAAATGTCACACTGCTGCTGTCTGTTTGATAAAAATGCATTTTTCTATTTGCATGTATTATCTTTTAGTAGGATTTTTTTTTTTTCTTTTTAGTTACTGCTTGTGTTCCCTCTTTGAATTATTGGGAAACATATAATAACAATAATACTAGTAATAGTAATAATAATAATTATATGAATATAGGAATATCAGGTAGCAGAAATGTTCTACCAAACCCTAAATATCTCAAGGAATCTCTGGTATAGATCCTAAAGGACAAACTGTAGGTTTGGGGCTCCTCCAGGAAGAAACTTGCCCAAACTTTCTCTTACCTGATCTATTTTAGCCATTCCTACTAAAATCCCAAACTCTGGAGATGCAGAAAGTGCCTTTTTTTTTTTTTTTTTTTTTTTTTTTTTTTTTTTTTTTACTGGTGGGATTATTGCTCTCTTTCCACACACAGTGATGGGGAAGAAGGGATCCCAAAATGAAATTACATCTGTCAGGTTGTCTTTTTTTTTTAAATTTGTGATTTGTAGAAATCAGGCAGCTCAATCTTGCCTCTTCATCCTGTGCTTCTTGGTGCAAAATGCTCAGATTTGGTTTGTTGGGAGAATTCCACTGTGCCAATATCAGCCCTCTGAGGCTTTAGGAGCTTTAGGAAACAGGTCTGGATCATTGAACATTTCTTCATTGTAAGAGCTGCCCTTAGAATATATTTATAACCTTTTTATTATTTTTTTTTAATTTTTATTTTACACCTGTAGAAGCTGTGAGCAAGAAGAAAAGATTTGCCAGTGTTTAGCAGTGGATTCAGCCTCAGATAAAATCTAAGCCCTTAATTTAAAGCAAAAGCTGATGAGGAGTTTTTCACTAAGACATTTTTCTATTGAAAACTGTAATAGCTCAGTGAATTAAATCCTGGGAGAGGCTTTTTTTTAATATCTCCTAGCAAAGAAATGGAGAAAGAGTTCAGTTTTGCTGAAGTTTTCAAAATTGCTGGAAGGAGCACGAATACTTGTGTGTCATCTCACGTGATTTAACATGATCCCAGAGCTTTGAAAACTTTCCAGGGGTGACTCAACTTTTGTAGGTGCAGTGGGTGAAAAGGGGAAAATGGAATGGGGAGACAGAGAATGGAAGGAATCAGAGGGAAGGAAGCAAATAATCCAGTTTATAGCTGAATTCAGTAATTAATAAAATGATGGTAAATAAAAGTAGCGAGAGCTCAGTGTTGGATGGGTGTTATTTCATTTTGTGATAGAGAAATCAAAACTTTTGTAAATGATATTTTGGGATCTTTGGGGCCATCTGGTTTGGGGACAGTGCTCAGAGCAGCTCAGACCAGGGGCTGGGTGACAAACCCTCGTTGTCCTGAGGTTTAAACCAAACTTGTTGTGGCTGTTGATGACAGGCTGAGCTTCCCAGAATTCTTGTTGTCCTTTCAGTGTGTGCTTCATCAACCAGGCTGTGATTAATTGCAGCAGGGCTGCTTTTAATTTGAAACAGAATCTCAGGCTGAGCTTTCCCTTGATGTACAGATCATACGTGGGCTGGCTGTGCTGATTTGTAAAAAAAATACGAATTTGCTATACAGAATATGATATATTTTAATTGTATAAATATATCTGTTAAATACATCGATTTGTCTATTTAATCAATATGTATCTATGCATATAAATGAATATTTGCTCTCTGATTCAGCCATAATCTCACCAATACTTCTGTATTGTGGAAGTCACAGGAGCCGTGTGTGAGCTCAGCTGCTTGTGGCACCCTGGCATGTGCCTGATGTGTGTCCCCTTTTCCCGGCAGTGCTGCTGAGCTGGCCCCTGCCCTGCCCTGCACAAAACCAGGCATCTGTGGCCTGTCCCTCCTGCAGCCTCCCCAGGGACCACATTTGCTGCCTGCTGGGCTGGCTCTGAGCCCTGAGCTCAGCTCCACTGCTGGGGGCTCTGAGGTGGGAGAGCAAACTGGGAACGGCTTGGTTGGGATGCTCCGAGCAGGGCTGCTGTGCATGCAGAGGTTAATTATGCCGGGTTAATTAGCTCTCCCCACGGAGCAGTGCTGAGCAGGGAGGGCATTGTCCCTCTCTGAGGTCACACCTGGAGGGGCTGGAGCACGTCCAGGGATGGGAATGGAGCATCAGGAGGGGCTGAGGGAGCTGGGAAGGGGCTCAGCCTGGAGAAAAGGGGATCAGGGGGGACCTTGTGGCTCTGCACAACTCCCTGACAGGAGGGGACAGCCCCAGGCTGGGCAGGGGAGGCTCAGGGTGGACAGCAGCAGGAATTTCCCCATGGAAAGGGTGGGCAGGGATTGGAAGTGCCCAGGAACGTTTGGTGTCCAAGGAACCCCTGGATGTGGCACTCAGAGCTCTGTGGGGATGGGGCACAGCTTGGACTTGATGATCTTGGAGGTTTTTCCCAACCTTAATGATTCCATGCATCAGTGGAGTGCCCAAATCCCAGAGGAACTGGCTCTGTCTTGGCTCTGCAGCTCAGGCTGGAAGGAATTGTTGGTTTAACTCTGCAGGTCCTGGGACCAGTCCTGGCACAGCTGGACAAAGCAGCTTTGACAAACCAACCACCTAAAACGCCCCAGGCTGCACACTGGGAGATAAAAACCTTATGAACTACTAAAATAATTTCTTTTCTGTGATATTTCAGGCTGATTTTAAGAGGAGGTGACTTCAGATATCTTCATCAACTAATCCACCCTAAAGGTGGGCATTGATTATGATGCTCACTGGGTTTTTTACAAGAGAAATACAAACAAAACCCCGAATTCTCATCTCTTGCTGCTTTGTCCCCCATTGTAACATCAGTTCAGTTCAGTGGATGCTTCACCACAGGCTCTAGAACAGGGATATTACAGTGGTTGCAAAGGAATGTAGGATTTTATGGAATTACTGGAAGTTGTGAGTCCGTTCTTGGTGATTTCTGTGTGGATTTCAGTGAAGTCCAAATTTTGGGAAGTGATTCTGATTTTAGGAAAAGACTGACAGACACTGGCACTGTGTGCAAACCAGAAACACAGATGAGGAAATTTGTGTCAGGATCTCTGTCAGGTACAGTTTAAGTTGGGATGTTTAAATAGAATTAAATAGTTTGTGGGGGAAATTCATGATAGGAATGCTGGGCTGGATCCTGGACTGGAAGCTGGTTTAACAGTCAGCAAACTGATGGGAGTCTTTCAGGGAGCTCCAATGGATTTTTGGGTCAAATTCTTCCCAACATGTGGATTATCTTACCTTGAATTACTGACAGGGGGGTTCTTACCCCTCTAAACGAGCAGAATTCAGCCTCTGTGTGGTACAAAGTGAGCTCAGTGTGGAACCTCAGTATTTTAAAACTCACTAAATTGGGGGTAATTCCTGTCAGCAAAGCAATCCTGTGCTCTGCATGGCTCCCAGCCTGAGCTGTGCCAGGAAAGGCAAAGGCACTGTCAGGTCAAGCTTTCATCTCCTGTGGAGCTTTCCTAGAGAGTCACATCCTGCAGGAGCACTCACAGGAGGAGCTTCAGGGACATCTCAGCCCATCCCCTGAGTTGTGTGGCCCCCACAGATGGGAGATAATTCACTTGACTGAAATGGTGAGGGACTCTCTCATTGTTTTATTGAGTTTACTGAGTGCAGTGAGCTCAGGGATGGGGCTTATGTGAGCAGAATCATCTCTTCCCTTCCCCTTTACAATTTCTTCTCATGCTCTTCTGGTTTCCCTTTGCTCTGGATCTTCCATATTCTTCAGAATTAAGAATTAGCCTTGTTGATTTATTTATAGATTAGTGCAGCCTGCTTTTAAAGTTGGAGAAGGAGCTGAAAAAGCAGAATTTGCTGTTCATCAACTTGAATATCTTTTCCTTTGCTCTGATAAGGAGCTCAGCTATAACCAGAACAGCAGATATGGATACAACATAATATTTAGGATATCATTTATATTTTTATTTTTAAAAACACCAAAAAAAATCCCTAACTGATTGATAATTAAGCTGCTTTACAGTTATTTTATGGTTTAAAATAGAGTAGAAATGTGCTTGTTTTTCCTTGGCCATGGTCTCAGCACTGATCCAGGAGCTCTGCACTTGTTGCCAAGGGTTGGGATTGGAGCAGCTGGGACCTGGATGTGGTGGCACTGCCACCACAGTTCCTCCTCTGTGGCCACAGGTGAATTCCTGAAAACAGCAATTTCAAAAAGAGATTTAGGAACCTGCCCTTAAAAATAACTCAGTGCTTCAGCTCAGGAGATGGCATTAATTGGAGGCAGTTAATTCTCATGGCATTCAAAGTTTTTTACTCTTTGTTGATGCTGAGCTTAGTAAATTCACCCCCTGGTTGAGTAAATCACCCCCTGGTTGAGTAAATCACCTCCTGGTTGTGCTTGGTGTCTTCTACACGTGTAAGAATAGAAATAAAAAGCCTTGGGCAGTTATGGGATGGGTCACAGGGGCTGTGTGATCATTTTGAAGGTCACCTGTGGTGTTTTGTTTGGGCAGAGATAAAGGCTGGAGCCTTCCTTGTCCCAGCTCCGGGGTGTCTGTCCAGCCCTTCTGCCCTGTTGTCCTGTTTTAATTTGGTTGGGAGCTCCTCCTAATGAGCTCTTCTTCATCCACAGTGTCCTGGGCTGGCTGTAAACTGGGATTTATCCCAAGGGCTCAAAACTCTCAGGGTCAGTGGCTCAAAGTGGCACAAGAACCTCCTGCTGGACCCAGTGACCACAGCAGAGCATTCATGAGGCCACTTTGACTTTTCTCCAGCAACAAAAGTACCAGTGGGGATTTTAAGGACAAAAAGTCACCAAAATTCCCCTGCACAAAGAGCCCAGGGGAAGGGAAAGACCCCTCTGTCCACGACACTGCTCACTTCCCACTTTGCTGCAGGAGGTGGAAAGAAGTGAGAGGACAAGCCCAGAAATGACATTTCCCTCTGCTTAAAAGGCAGAGAGAGGGGTTATCCATCCTGCTGCACCTCCAAGTTGTCTCTTTTTTTTTTTTTTTTTTGTGCTTTTATTTGCTGTTGGCTGTTATTTTGGGTCGGTGCATATGAAATATTTCATATTTCCCCAGCGTTAAGTCCTGGATTAACAGGAGGCACTGCAGCATCCGTGGGAACCAGCAGGTCCTGGATGCTGCTGTTGGTGACACATTGGTGGCCCTGCCTGCTGCCACCTGAAGGGCTCTTTACCAGCACTCCTCGTGTGTTGGAGACAGGGAAAGGAGGGGGGTTTGGGCCCACAATATTATGTCACAAAATAGAAAACACCCGACCCTGCAGCAGCTGTAATGGCATAATGGGATAAGTGCGAGGGAGAAGCAGCAGGGTATAATAGGTACTCTGAGATGGGGCCTCTGTGTTTACCTGGCTGGAAGAAAGCTGGGGAAGCAGGCCAGCACAGGGACAGTGACAGTGTAAATACTCCAGGAGGTGGCTGTGGGTGAAGTGAAAGCACAGCAATCCCGGGTGTTATATAATAAATAATAACAATAATATCTCTGCTCGGGTCTGAAAGGCTTCACCCAGCTCTGAGTGCTGCTGGGGCCTCTTTGGTGTTGGATTTCCTAATTCCTTCTCTCCTCCTGGCTCTCTAAAAGCCTCTCCGTGGTGTTTTTGTGCTTTATTATGTCTGGAGTGGAGAGCAGCTTTCATCTGCCTCTCTCCAGCCAAAAAAAGCCCTGGATTTCAGCTGCTCATAGGGCAGAGAAATGTGGATGCATGACCAAGGCTTTGGTATTTCCCATCCCTGGAAATGTCCAGGGCCAGGCTGGAACAAGCTGGGGCAGTGGGAGGTGTCCCTGCCATGGCAGGGGTGACATTGAAGGTGTGGGATGGGGAAACAGGAAATCAAACTGGGGGAAATCCCAGCACTGCCTTCCTCATCCACCCCACACAGGAGGGATTTTGCTGCAGGTCACAGAAGTCTGGGCTTGGTGATGCTTTGGTGTTGAAGTGTGGAATCTTTCAGGCCAAGACATGAATTTCTGGCACTCATAACCATTTTTAAGCTGGGTTTTCTCTGCTGCTCTTTGATGTAGGCTCAGCTTTGCTCGTGGCTTTGTGGCTTATCTACGTCCCTAATTTCACTTTTCACTTCTTTGCTGACTTAGGTGAAGATCCTCCTGTTTAAGTGATGAGTCATTTTTACTTGGATGGAAATTTGCATTTTTTTTTTTTCCACAGGGGCACTTAGGAACAGGTTAAATGAACCATTGAGATGATTGAGAGAGGGAGATGCCAGGGGAAGTGGAAATGTGTGCTCTGCTATTTTGTTCCTCTTTGCTTCAGATTGCTTTTATTCATTTAATTCCTGAGATGGGGATTGCTGAGTAGTGCCTCCCTCTGCATTGCCCCCCTTTCCTGGATTTCTTGGGCTGAGTTGGTTGGAATTCATTGATGGATTTGAAATTGTTGTTTTCCCTATAGTGGTGTGCCATCTAACAGAAAAATCCATGGTATAATTCCAGGAATTGTCAAGGTGGACTGGACTGTTGAACATGCAGAGAAAGATGCACATAGGAGTCTTTAGGAATGAAAGATGTGGAGATAAGAAGTGGGAAATTAAACTTTAAAATATATATTTTGTGGATTTTCTCAAGTGGAGCCAGTGGTTTTTAAGAGGAAAATGTAGTTTAAAAAAAATCCTTAAGTATGAAACATAATGAATTTTAGAATGATTCTAAGATCTTCCCATAGCTTTTGTGGGGAAAAAAAAATATTTTTTTTTTTTTCATGATGTGCTGAAGTACAGGTGGTCACACAAGGTCCAAAAGGAGGAGCTGAGGGGCATAACCTGACTTTGAATCTGAAATAAGGAAGAGTGATTTGTTTTTATCCCAAATATCATCCCCAAAGATAATTCTATCACCTGCCAGTCTGGAATGAGAGTTGAAATAACTGAACCATTTTGAGCAAAGATGATTTGTAAAACCATCCCCAGGCTGAGTGTGTCCTGGAGAAAAGGAAGGACCTGTTGAAATATCACTTATTAGGAGTTTGCTGCTTTTCAGTCGTAGTTAATTCTGAGCAAATGGTGTATTAATAATTGGGTTAAACCAATTCTTCCCATGGAAATGTAGGTTCTTGCCTGGCCTATTTACTGGAATACCAGGGGCTGTCCTATTTTCCAGGTGTATTCCTCTCACAGGATGCATAAATCCCGTCTCACAAAAGGGAAACTGAGGCATGGAGGGGAGAGGTGGCCTGAAAAAACGATTTTAGGGACTTGAAGGAGGCGCATTGCAAATTTTAGGCTCAAATTCCTCTTGGCACAGCCATTTCTTCTTCCAACATCTGGATCGTCCCTGGTTATTGATGGGTAATTCGGGCGGGGGTGAGAGCACGTAGAGAAATGCACGTTTAGGAGCTGGAATGGGCTGTGCTGGTGAGGGGGTGTTTTGGGAAGTGGGGTTTGTTATTAAACAGCCTCAGTGCGTGGGCACTGCCTGCGTGCTTCCCAAAATCCCGGCCTCTCCCCGGCGGTGACAAAACGGGAGCGTGGCTGCACGGAGCGACGTTTAGAAAACAAGGTTTGGAAATAACACCACACCTCCGAGCGGGTCTAATAAAAAGGGAAATCTCAAAACAGATGCTTTGGGGGACTCGGGGATAAAAACGGTGGCGACCAAAACAAAAATGCAAAAAAAAAAAAAATTAAAAAAAAAAAAGGGAATAAAACCGCTCAGCAGCTGGATGGCACCACGGCGATGGGCTCCAGCATCCTGCAGAGCTGGGAGCCGTGCCGGGATGTCACAGAGGGTTTCCATCCTTTCTGGCAGCATTTGCAGGGATTTTCTCCATCGGGACACAGAGTTTTGGAGCTCCTTTAGCATTATGGATCCCCGTGCCGTTGACCCTGGCACCTTGGCTGCCCCTCCGTGTGATGCTGCCCGCCTTTGTCCTCGCTCCCAGCCCCTTCGTGTCCCGCTCAGCCGGTGCCTTTTGTTCCTGACAAACATTGCTCATCCCATTGTCCGGGGTGTGCCCCATCCCAGCCCTTCCCAGCCGCACTCTGCCCCTCCTTCCCCCGCTCTGGGACCAGCTTTGCCTTGGCTTTTCCTTCTTTTTTTTAAATTTTATTTATTTTTTTTATTCCTCCTCCTTCTCCCCAGGGGTCTGGCTGGATTATTTCTGAAGCTGGTTTCTTTCTTCTGTGAAAGTAAGCCAGGGAAAATAGATTTAATTGTTTTGGTCGGGTTTCTTGGGCAACACCTGGGTCCTACCTTGGCTAAATCAGCATCAGTCCCTGCTTGGTTTTGATGTAAATCTGGACCACAACATCTAAATAAATTGGTTTTTTTGGGGGGGATTTTTTTTTGTTTTAATTTGCTGGGTGGTAATGCATTATATCAACCTGCCAGAAGGGATGGGGGAAAAATATTCAGGGACAATGGCAAGGATTTGGGTGCCTGATCCACTTCTCTCTGTTGCCAGAATCTGCTGAATTCAGCCTTCAAATCCAGAAAGCCAAATCCCTGTAAAACCAGGAACTGCACTCTTTTGTGGCTTTTAGGGCATTGGGGGTTCCCTGCTGCAAGTGAGAATTTGGGGATGCTGGAAAAGCAGGGATCTGGCAGCTGCGGGGTGTCCTGGAATGTCTGAGTGAGGAAAATGGGAATAGGGGCAGGAGCTGGGCACAGGGAGGGAAGGATGAGGCTGCAGCGTGGGGCAGGGAAAGATGAGCAATTCCTAATTGTCTCCTGATGAGTGCCGAGTTCAAGCTTTTCCCTTGAATTCCAAGATTTTGGCGGGATAATTGGAGACTTTGTGGGGTACCTGAAATCCAGGCCAGTCCAGGGCTTGGCTGCTCCCCCACTCGAGGAGGGGCTGGGGAAGTTTCTGCCCTGTTCTCTCTGTGTGCTGCGTTGTTGTTTCTCTCTCCAAAATTAAAAAAAAAAGAAAGAAGAATGGATGTGATTTCTGCACCAGCCCCCCCCCCACCCAGCCAGGCTGTTTGTCAGCATTTTGTTACTTTATTGGAACTTGTGGAACCTGAATCAGGTCCATCCTGCTCAGAGACCCGTTATTTTCCATTATTATTCCTTTTTGTTCCAGTATTACTTTTTCTCAGGAACTGCATTTTTTTTTTCTTTTTAATTTAGTGTAGTTTCACTTAAACCCACACTTTTCCTCCTAAAACCATCATAAATTACTCTGTTGCCACCTCGCCTCGCTGACTGCAGCTTTGTTCACATGGGATTCTTGGCGAGGAGGGGATTTTTTTTATTTTTTTTTTTTCCCCTGTCACCAGTGGGAATTGGAGTGGGGAAAGGGCAAATTTAAATTAATAATAATAAAAAAATAATAAAACCGTTAAAGGAGAACTGCTTCTGGTGCTAAAGTCACCTTTTGGTCAGTCCTGTATGTGATCCCCCTCTTCTGGTTGTCTGTGGAATTGGATACGGAGGGAAGTGGAGACGAGCACAGACAATGGGATTTGGGCAAATCCGATCATTTTTCATTTTGCTGTTTGGAACGAGGGAGCAGGATGTGATTTTTGCTGCTTTTTATGGATTCAGCCTGGTGTAAGCTGTGCTCTGTGTGAAGCTCATCCCAGCTGTATTTGACCTGACTCTGTTTTTAGTGTTTGCTGCAACTGGGGGGGACTGGTTTGTGCCTGGGAGAGGCCAAGGTGTGAAATGTGAAATGCTGCCCACGTGGTTTGCTCGTGCTTTACATTTTATTTGCCTGCATAAAAATCCTGGTGGGAAATAGGCATTTTTAGAGCCAATCCCAGGATACTCTCAGGAGGGGCTGTGAGAGGCAGGAGTAGAAAAATAAGCAAGAGGAAAAAAAAAAATCCCATCAGGTGCTGTGGATGGTCCTGGTTGCAAAGAGCAAATCTGTGGTGGAATGTGGGGTGAGGGAGTGAGATGGGATCTCAGGTTTGGAACCTCTGGGCTGGAATTATTGCAGTGTTTTTCTGGGTTTATGAACAGAGAGTTCATTTAAAAACAATTTCAAAGCCATATTTATATCCATGTCCCAGCTCCATTTTCCAGAAACTGAGTCTGATCATGAAGGTCATTAAGCACAAACGTGGTCCTGACTAATTGTCCAGCGTTTGCCATCTTGCTCCATGGTATTCCTTCCCTTTTTGCAGCAGGATCCACACTGGAGTTCATAACCTCTACCCAGATGTTTTAGAGGAGGCAGGAAAATATTGCAGGGAAGGTGTTAAATTACAGGCTGGGGTTGGAGGCCAGAGAGAGCCAAAAGCTGTGAGAGATCTCAGAATTCCCTCCTAAGGAATTCCCTTACTGCTGCCCATCCTTTCCAGGGAGAACCATGAGCTGAGGACTTTTCTCTCTTCTTTTGTCCTTCCTGGGCTCAATTTCCTGCAGTTCCTGGTGCTGGGGATTGAATGTGGATGTTGGACCCAGTGCTGAGTATAAGACAAGCCAGGGAATGTTCCTGGAGTGCAGATTCTTCTGGAATAGAAAAGTCTGCTCTGTTTATTAGGGCTGTGACCCTGAAATGGGGGTGGAAGGAGCTCTGCTGGCTCCGTGTGTGTGCTCCTGGTGCTCGGGGAGGTGTCACACAGGACTTGGTTTCACAGCTGTGTCAGCTGGGGGAGACACCTTTTCCTTAATGTGGTGGGAGGTGAGTTTTGGGATGTGTGAGTGCCAGAGCATCCAGAACACCGCGGGGTAACTTTGTCCCCTGTGCCCAAAAAAAGTATCCCATGTGCCCACCAGAAGTGTCCCCTGTGCCCACCAGAAGTGTCCCCTGTGCCCACCAGAAGTGTCCTCTTGGCCCTGGCAGGGAGGAATCAGCTCCAGGTTGATAAATGGGCTCAGGGTGATGAGATGATGTCATGAGCGTGTTTGAAATCACCTCACCCCTCTGCTTCTCCTCCTCCCCTTCCCCCTTTCTGTGCCCAGCAATCTAAAGAACAAAATCTGGGCCAAATGGTGCCTCTGGGAAATGCCACCATGCCAGGAGCAGCGGTGTCACCCTCGGAGCTGCTCTTAAATCAGGTGCCCGACGCGTTCTGGGGAAGCAGCGTGGGAGGGGGCGAGTCAAAAACTGCTGCAACCCCCGGAGAATCCACCTCCCTTTCTGCTGGGAACTTTCTGAGGAGCAATAAATTCCCTCTGGCTCTGCTCTGAATGCAGAATTGATCAGACTGCAGGAGCCAGGGGGGATCAATGGGGCTTTGGGAGGGCGCTGGAGGCGCAGCCCAGGGTGTGCCCTGAGCATCCATTTGTCCCCTGTCCCTGCTCCCTCCTCCTGCCCCAGCCTGTGGATGCCACTGGAAATTGATTTTTTTTTTTTTTTAATGAAATCCGAAGGTGAAGCGTGGCATTGGGCAGCTCAGAGCCATCTGTCCTGTCAGGGCTCCCGTTGGAGGGACGGGTGGGTATTTGGGGTTGTTCATTAGTAAAAAAAAACACAGAAATTGCACTGAAGGTGTTTTTCCCTCTGCGTGAAGGAAAATTTCCTTTGTTTTCCCTACAAAACCCATCAGGTTCTGTTCCCCTGACAGAGAAATCAGAGAAATCAGAGTGTGCTGCCCACACTCTCCAGCCACCCAAGAGCCACATCCTGCCAAGGATGCTCCCCAAAAATCCCCCAGGCACCTGCAGCATCCCCCATCCCCCACCGAGACAATTCCAGCTTCCCGGAGCCAGGGATGGCTTTTAAACCAACCCAGAGCAAGAGGAAAAGAAAGCAACAGATGCTGAGTCATCACCCAGCCCTTCTGTAGCACCGTGTTCACCCCAAAAAGCTGGAATTGGGTTGGATTTGCTGAACCTGGGAAGCGGGAGAGGATAGGAGGGCATGGAAAAAAAAAGAAAAAGGAAGCAGAGTTAAGGTGGTTTTGGTAATCTCTGTTTGATTTTCAGCACGGCTTTGTTTTTGAGTATGTATATATTTATTTTTTATTGTTTTTCTCGATTTTTTTTTTTCATTTTAATCTGTCTCAGTTGCTGCTTTTTTTGTTTTGTTTTTCTCCTTTTCTATTTTGCTGCAGTCTGTAGGCAGCTCCTCAGCCATGGCACAATCATGTAAACTGCTCTGAAGTTAAAAGCAAAAAGAGATTACATTGTCCTCCTCCTTTATTTCACGGATGCTCACAACACCTTGAAGAAATCACCGAGATTTTTTTTGGAAGGGATTCAACTCCCAGCCTGCAAACGGGAAAAGCTGCATCTTCCTTTTCTTATTCCAACCTTGCACCTCTGTTTTGAGATGATGACAAAGCCCCACAAACCCCTCTCCTGTCCCCAAAGAATCAATCAACCCCAACTAATACTTTAATGACTCCTTTTCCTACCAAGGAAACAAATTCAGGAGCACACACACACACACGCACACACACGCATGAACAACAAAAAAAAATCTATTTTTTTTTTTTTTTTTAAAAAAAAAAGGGAGCTAGAGGCTGAGGAGGACCTCGTCTGGTCAATGAAAGAAAGAGACGGATGTCTGGTGCCATGGCAATGGAGCAGGGATTACTTTGCACTGGAAAATAGGTTCTTTTTTTTTTTTTTTTTTTTTTTTTTACTCTTTTTTTTTTTTTTTTTCTATTCCAGTTTTTTTTTTTTTTTCTCAGGCAGCTAAGAGTTGTCACCGAGTCTGAGAGGCCCATTTAGAGGAAAACGAGCCTCTGAGGAGAATTGAATGCTTGCTTTCAGCGGCTGCTGCTTGAACAGTCTGCTTTGCTTTTCGGGCAAGGCAGGATGCAAACACCCAGATTTGTTTGGAGCATTTTCCCAATGCCTGTGTGTGTGCATATGTGTGTGGAGAGAGCCATAAAAATCCCAGCAACTGCGAGGAACGTACACTCATAACAAAACTGCATTTCAGTGCAAAAACTCTTTATCCTGGCCATGATTCCATGAGAATTTCTCACCTGATTGTCTGATTTTTGGGGTGTATTTAGCATTTTCTTGCCATTAGGCTGGATGTTGATCAAGATTAATTCATTCCATTGAATGAGGTCAAGACATTTTGTGACAAAAGATTTTTTTTTTTTTTTTTTGTGGAAAAGGCTGATTTCTGGAGATTCTTCACTGGGAGCATTTTCCTTCTGTCCTTCCTCCCTACCCCCAACTCTGAATCTTTCATGGTTGTTTGGTTGGTTGGTTTTGGGGTTTTTTTGGTTTTTTTTTTTTTTTTTAACAACTCACTAAGTTCCAACCTGAAGAAAATATTTAGGCCAAGACTCCATTTTTTTTTTTTTTTTAAAATCCATTTTATTTAACAAAGAAATTGGCCAATGGAAACAAACCAAAGGGATGCTATTTTCAAGTGGGGATTTTTTAGCTGCCCTTTTGAATTTCTGAACTTTGAAAGTATTTTTTGGCTGAGGTTTTTTTTTTTTTTTTTTTTTTTCTTTTTTTATTACCTCTTGGGGTGAAGGAAAGGCTTCTTGCCTGTCTGCCAGCCAAAAGATGAAGGTGTTCTCTGATCTGTGAATCATCCACCCACCAGGCTCCAGACAAGCAGATACCAAGTAGATTATTTAAAGCAGGTAAAATGGAATAAAAGACCTTCATGTGACTTTGCTGGCCTTGGCCAGGGAGTCCCAGGTGACACCTGGGGCAGCTCTTGGTGAATTCCCCTCGATTTCCCACCCCAGAATATTCCTTGGCATCACACGTGGGGATCAGGAGATAATTCCACTGCAAAATGAGATTTTCAGTGCTTTGAGCTTTCCTACATGGATTTCAGGGGAATTGGGTTGACTTCTCGTATTTTAAGGACCAGGAATTGCATTAATTTTGGATTTTGGGTGATTTAAACACACATTTCACTGATATCAACAATGGCACAAGTTGCAAAATATTTATTGATGTTGTGAGGTGACATTGCTTTTTCCCATGGTAAAACTGCCTTAACAAATGAGCCAAAAGATGTTTTTAAGATATGTTAATCTTGCTCTATATGTGCCCTGCCTTTTGCATGGCAGGGCCACATGAAAGCCTTGAAATCCTGAATTTTTTCGTGCTCTCTGTCCTTTCTGGGCTGAGTCGATGTTCTGAGCTCTGCTGTTGTAAATGGAATGTGTCTCCTTTCTCCTGTCTGCAGTGAAAAATAGCTCCTCTCTTTGATCTTCCCCTCAATTGCTAAAAAGTAACCAAAAATAATCCCCCTCTTTTTTTTTTTTTATGTTGGGGGGTAGGTGGTGAAATGTGCCAGGATTAAAAAAAAAAAATAAAATAAATGTGACCCTCCTTTTCAGCGATTACGAACTGTGAAACAGAAAATCTCTGTCCAGGTAAAAAATTTGAGTTGTCATGGCAACAGCAGGATGGCTATTTATTTTTGGATTTCCATTTTCACTGATTTATTTAACACATTGACAATCCATTTATAATGAAGAGGAATTCAAGAGGGTTTTTTGTTTCTGCCTGGGTTTGTAGCGAGCCAAGGTTGGGTTACTTTTCACCAGAGAAAATAAGCAAAGATAAAAGAGGTAAATAAAAAGGAAACCTTGTGGCTCTCGGGGGCTTTTCTTGTAGGCAAATACGGGTGCACAGGGGAGTGAAATCATCACTGACTTGTTTATTTTGTCTTTTAGTGCTGCAAAACAGAACAAAGCTTTGAGTGCAGGGCAGCTGCGAGGCACAGGAGCCACAGATGCTCACCTCCACCTGCCCTTACTGCGTGCCCAGGCTGCCAGGGAGAGGTCAGAGATCCTTTGGAAGTGATTCCTCCTCTCCATCTCCCTGCAGGAGCCGTGGGGAGCCCCCAGGGCAGGGATAAAATCCGTATTTCTCCTTTTGCTGCTGTGCTCTGTGCTCTCTCGGTGGTGTTTCTGTACAGCCCAGCCCTGCTCCAGGGCTTGGGGAGCATCTGCTGGAGTTTGAGGAGCCCAATTCTGGTTGGGTCCCAAAATTATCTAAGTGGTCTTGCCCCATTTTGGGGTGTTTGTGCCAAAATGGGCTGTGCTTTGTTCTCAGGAGGGGGTGGTTTGCCAGGCCAGGATGTGCCTGGAAGGTTTTGGTGCCTGAAGATTTGAGCCACCCCTGGATCCAGCTCTGGATCCAGGCACCCACAAAGTCAGAGGTGCCCAGGGATTTTCCTGCCTCCCAGCGGTGTGAGAGCACTTGGACAGCAGGGAAATGCAGCCAAAACCACCCAGGAAATCCCTGGAATTTAGGAATTCTCGTGTACCTTCCTCCCTGGAGATTCAATTTCTGTGCCTGCCTTTGCCATCACATTTACCTGCCAAAGCTTCGGTGTTTGGTGACTTGAAAACCTTGGAAGATTGGGAAGTTTGGGGCAGATTTTGCCAGGAGGGAGAGGTGGAATCCAAGTGGAATAACCCAGGGAGAGCCAACCCAGCAGATTGCTGCTGCAGAACCTGGCTGGGAGTGTGCAGATGAAGCAAATCTCTGCCTGGGTTTTCTCCCAGCAGTTGCTCTGCAGGGTGGCTCCTCTCTGGGATTTGTTTTCCTGCGATGGGTTTGGGTGGCTGAGATGGCTTTAAAACAACTCAGTGACAATGGTGAGATACTGGGAGAAATCTCCAATTGTTTTCTCCCCTTATTTCTGCTTGTGGCATCAATCCTGGAGGGCAGCACCTGCCCCCCAAGCTCTGCACTTCTTGAGGCCAGACCTGTTAATTTGTGAAACATGGGCTCGGTTTTAAACCAAGGCACTCCAGGAAAAGGTGAGGTTAGGGGGGGAAAAAAAATAAAAATAAAATCAAGTGTTGTTTCTGGCTGGGATCTTGAGCCTGGAGGGAGGAGAGTGTCCATCACCACTTCCCCCTTTTCTCCTGGCTGGAGCATCCAGCTTGTGAATTGTCTTTTGGGGGCTGGCAGTTTGAGATATGGGGGGGGGGGAAGGGTGGGAAAACCCAAGGAATCAACTTCCAGACATAAATACAATATGGACAAGTCATAAACATTATTAAAGCAAGTCTATCCCTGCAGGGCAGGTTTTTTTGCTCATAATGCTTTCCTGATTGCGCTTCCGCAGCGCCGGGGAAGTGAATAGCGGGGCTGATTATCCACGGCCGCGATCTACAGCAGCGGAAAACTGCTCCCTTTGTGTGCCAGCCCCGACTTTGCATATTTACTGCCACGGAGCAGCCCCGCTGCACGCCCAGCCAAACTGGAAATGGCGCTTTGGGGGCTCTCCTGGTGTCCCCTCAAAAAAAAAAAAAAAAAAAAAAAAAAATTTAAAATAAATATTCCAAGGGATATGGGGGCACAGCCCAGGCTGAGCCACCAAACAGTTGGGTGGATCAGTGGATGGGGGTTGTTGCTGCAAAGACAGAATATAAGGGAAAATAAGAATATTCATCATCATCATCACAATAATAATACTGAAAAAGGCTCTGTGACATATTAATAGAATTGTCACCAATTTATTTAAAAAAAAATCCCAAACCTGGGAGAAATCCAAGCTCTTTTACACAATATTTTCTTGGAGTTGTCCAGCTCATCTGAGGTATCCTGGAATATCCAGAGCTGCAACCCCAAGGATCAGAAGTGCCACTGATTTTGTTCAATATTCCATGTACAGTGTGGCACTGCTCACTGAGAGACTATTATTATTATTGTTATTATTATTAAATACTCTGTGACATTATTAATAACAATAATAGTAGTAATAATAAAGACTGTGACATATTAATACAATTGTCACCACTTTATTTAAAAAAAAACCCCAAACTTGGGAGAAATCCAAGCCTTTTTACACAATATTTTCTTGGAGTTGTCCAGCTCATCTGAGGTATCCTGGAATATCCAGAGCTGGAAGGATCAAAAGTGTCACTGACTTGTTCAATATTCTGAACTGCCCACGGGGAGAATCCAACTCAGATCTGTGGTCATTAATCAAAAAAAAAAAAAAAAAAAAAAAAAAAATCGGACTTTATACAAAGCTTGGTGTTGGCAGAAATATCCCATGAAAGACCCCTTGTGCTGGATCCAGCCAGAGCAGCAGAGAGTTTTTCAGCAGATGCTCAAGGTGCAGACATTTCATTATTCAATTATGACAGAATTCTCCCCAACAACTTAATGAACATTCATTTGTGATGTATTAAACCATTTTTTTCTGTTGAACATAAAGATCAGTGCTAGGAGCTATACATTCTGTGAGATAATTGCACTGTGTAATTCTGGTGCTTCAACAATTTATACTGAAATATTGATGGATATGTTCCAACATTCTTCTTTCTTCCTTTTTTCTTTTTTTTTTTAATTCTTTTTGCAAGCATATTTCATAATCTTTTAAATATCTCTCCCCTGAAAACTTTAATGTAAAGTACAAATCCTCTTATGTAAGAGAAGTTTAATGCATCTGGATATTGCTAAGCAAACAAAAGCACTTCAGAGCCATTTCTGTTCTCAGAAATAAAAGAAATTGGTAACAGAAGGTATTGTAAATATGAATTTATGAGGAACATGCAATAGCAGAAGAATATGACTAAGAAATAGTTCAGAGTTTCTCTTTAATATCAGAAATACAAAATATCTTTTCTGATTTTTCATTAGCATTACTAAGAATTAAAAAAACCCCCACAATTTTCAAATAGGAACTTATGCTAAGTGACATTTTGCATAATCTCCTTAGGAGAGGCCCTCTGGAGTTTTTCTGTGTGTGGTTCCAGCGTTGACCCAAGATTTTGAATCGAGACATGGAGATGCAGTGGGGCTGTACAGAGCAGTGAGGAGCATCTCAGAGAAGGAACCTTGCTCAGAAATGGGTTGGAAGAGTTCATTCAAGGCCTTTGAGTGTCTGCTGTGAAGATCAAATTTCAATCAAGCAAATAATAGTCATTAATAAGTGGCTAGGATAAAGGATTTTGTTGTGAATTTATAGAAACTGTGCTGAAAACTCTTGGCTTTGCTCTAGGAGGAAAATGTTGGAAGATTGCTGAGAGCTCTGCTTCACCCTCTGGCGTTAATTGGCACAGAAAATTTACCTGTAACGTGTTCTTGGTGTGGGAACAGAACATAAACTGGAGAGAAAGACCTGTGAAATCCATAAAAACTGCAGGATTTGTCACGGTGTCCTGTTCAGCTGTGAACTCACAGTGCAGTTTCTGTGTCTGGGTTTGATGCTCCCCTGAGCACACTTTGCCAGAATGGTTTTCTGGTTATTCTTTCCTACTTTCTTCTCTCTTTTGGTGCAACTTTTCCTGCACTTTTTCTCTGTCCCATCCCTGGGAGTGTCCAAGGCCAGGCTGGGTGGAGCTCTGAGCACCCTGGGCTATGGGAGGTGTCAGGGGAGTGGAACAGGATCACCATTAAGGTCCCTTCCAACCCGGGCCATTCCTGGTTCCTGCTGAGGATTTAAGGGATTTAAGTACCACTTGTCCACATAAAATTTCTGAACCCTCCTGGTTGTCCCCAGCCATGTCCTGGAAGTCCCCTGGCTGACTGTGAACCATGGATCAGCCTTTTATCCCTTCTGTTCCTTCCCTAAGCCCACAGGGCTGGGTGCTCCCTGTGGGAATGGTGACATTCCCTCACCAGGAGCTGCTCCCAGCCCTTCATTCCGTGTCACACAGGTCTCCAGTAGGAATCAGATCCTAAAGAGTGCCAGGCCAGCAGTGTCCCCATCCCAGTGTGCTGAGCCCATTATTCACTGGATCTGCAGTGTCCCAATCCCAGTGTCCCCAGCCCATTATTCACTGGATCTGCAGTGTCCCCATCCCAGTGTCCCCAGCCCATTCTCTGCTGGATCTGCTGGGCATTGCTGCAGCCTTGCCCTGGCAGCAGAGATGTTGCCCAGGCAGTGCCCACCCAGGGCTCTTCTCCTTGGGCTGGTGCCATCCTTTCTGGGCAGGGGTACAGATCATGTCCTGAGCTGTGCCAGACACGCTGGTTGTGCCTCATTTCTGTGTGTGAGGCTGCCTGAACAGAAAAAGGATCTCTCTTATGTATTTATATCCATACCAGGGGCGTTCATGGATAATTTGACACCTTGGGGTGGTCCTGGGGTATGATAACGAGACACCCCGTGCTGCACAACGTGTTTTGGCAACCAGGAAGGGGTGGCAAACCCGTTCCTGCCTTTCCTCCTGCAAGTCTTCATGTTTCTTTTTGGCACATGAAGAACAAGATGCAAAATCCTGCCAAAGCTTCTTGTGGAATAGATGACATTTATATTGTTATGCAGTTTGCTGATCTAAACATACCATTGCCTTGCCTTGATAGCCCAGGGCAAGTGCTAATCAGCTTGTTTGGTGGGCACCCTGCCATCTGAAAGGGGGGACACAAATAGAGACAGTTTGTGCATCATCCACCAGCCTTGCAGGAACACGATTCCCAGCTGAGAGCATGGAAATGTGTCTGTCTCCTGAGCGTGTGCATGTTGGCATGGAAAAGAGAAGTGACAGCGTTAAAGAGAATGTTTTTGGAATAAATCAGGGTTGTATTTTGTAGCTGCTCTGAGCTGGCTTTCAGCTGACTGTGTAAGTCACTGGTGGAAATGGTGGAAGCTCTGGGGGTCACCAAATGTGATCAGCTGAGCTGAGACCCCTTGGGACTGATCTGTGTGAGGAGTTTTTCTTCACTCTTCATCCTCTGGGGCCTCACCAAAAGATGTTTGGTGTCACAGGTAACAGGAAGGATGAGGAATTTGGGTTCTTGTATTTTCTTCTGGGCAGTTTGGCTTCTCTGTGTGCCTGGCACCACCTCGTGTGTGTCTCAGGACTTGGATTTCATTGGTGATTCAGGATTAAGGACTTTAATCAGGGTTTGCTGGAAGGGTGTTCACACATCTGGATGGCTGCCATGGATGGATGGATGGATGGATCCATGGATGGATGGATGGATGGATGGGTGGATGGATACAACTCTTTGACAGAGGCATCCATGGAACACAAGGAGGAGGAGTTGTGTTTTGTGCCGAGGAGGATCTTGTGGCTCAGGAGCAGAGTGGGGAGGGTGTCATGGTGCTGTCACCTGGGAGTGACCTGATGGAATGAAGCTGCCTTCAAACCACAGGATAAAACCCTTCTGTCATCCAGGAGAAATTGTGGTTGGATTTAAGGAGAGGAGGAGCCCCAGAGCTGGGAGAGTGCTGCAGCTCAGTGAGGCTGTGGCATCTGTGACCCTAAGGACCTTCAGAGCTGGTGTGGACACCAGCAGATTCCATTTCTAGTGGATTTGAGTGATGGTTCAGGTGACCTCCATCCATCTTTTACACCCCCTGCACTTCTGTTCTCCAAACCTCTGCGACTCCCCTGAGATTTTCTGGATTTGCAGCCCCTCCATCCTCATCCTCACTTCCAGCACCATCTGAAGTGCCCTCAGTGCCATTTCCCACCTTGTTTTGGCTGTTTGATGCACATCCCTCCCCTGTTTCTGTGCATCCCTTTCCTATTTGCTTTTTCATCCCTCAGAGTGGATTTTTAGGGCTGTGTTTTAGATAAAACTCGACCTGTGGGTGTTCCATAGAAACAATTATCTTTCAGTACCCCTGGAGATGGGCTGAAAGTGGATACTTGCATGAAATAAAGGGAGAATTTGGGTGTACAAATAGAACTTGAGTTCTTTCTGGTAATCTGGCCCTCATTCCAGCCTTTTTGAAGGATAATCATCGTTCCAAGAGAGGTTTTCATGGTCTATAGTATACACTTTATATTTCACTGTGTAATGGAACCTTCCCTACACTCAAGGAAAACAATTTACAGAGCTAATTGCTGAACTCTGCAGATATAATCCTTTAAATGGGTTCTGTTAGATAAGAGTTTATGTTAAAAAAGAAGAAATGTTCTAGAGGAAAATTATTGTTTAGGGAACATTGATTTGCATGAATTAATGTTTTCACTTCAGCTGAGAGTTAAAAATGGATACTTAAGCTAAGCCCCATTTTAGTGGAACATCAGTGCTTCGTTGGTTCTGGTGTGAGCTGAAATCCATTGTTTGTTTGCTTTTTTTGTGCCATCAAACTTCAGCTGGCAAGGGGTCAAACTGTCCCAAAGATTTCATTTTTTTGAATTAAACAAAAAAAAAAAAAAAAAAAAGAAAGAAAAAAAAAAGCCAACCCTGCATGGACTGTGAGAAGGGAGGATGGCTCAGAGTTCTCTTTGTTACTCACTGCTTCAGTTTAGACAATGCTCTCCACCCTCCTGTCTCAGCCTACTTATCAGGGAAATTAGGGGTGGTGTTAATGATCTTACCTGACACGGTTGTGGCAGGAATGAGCTGATGAATATTTGCACAGTACAATATTTGTACAGAGGTGCTGCAGGAGCAGCCATCTGTCACATCTCTCACGTTTAAAGTCTGCACCGAGCTGCGTTTGGGGCTGGGGTGACTGGTACAGAATTTGGGGGTTTGATCACTGTTTTTATGGCTTAGGTTTTAATTTAGAACTTAGGCCAGCTCTGAGCCTGCTGCCAGATCTTTATAATCCCTACAGTCTGGGTTAGGGCACAAAGTGAGAGGTACAGCACCGTTTAGGAGGTGTTAATCATGAACTAGACACTATATTTAATTTAATTTAATTTAATTTCAATCCCTTTTCTCCCATGTAGCCGAGTGCTGGTGGCAGATTGAGGGAGAAGGAATAAACCCCAGCGTTTTAAAGGCACTCCATGGAACACAGGGTATGTGGATTTGTTTTCCATGGTTTTCTTTAATTATCCTGCAATTTCTGTGTTTTGATACCTGGATTATATTCAGAGGAAGGTTTCAGAATCAGGGATATCCAAAGAGGGAGAAACTAAGGAAAATATTCACATTGAGGCCATTTTCAGCACATGACCAGAGCTGGGCTCTCCAGCACTCAGCAGCTGAGGAAAATCTGGAGATCATTTCTAATTCCACCCTGAATTCCCTTCTTTTCCAGGGGCTGCCAGTGCTGGTCAATGTCTTTGGAGAAGCACACAGAAAATCTGCCACCCCAAATCCCAAATCCAGCTGCTCCTTCCCACTGGCCAAGAGGCTGAGGAGGAGCTGTTTGCAGGTGAGATGTTCCATCCTCTCACCTGGGGGGATGAGCCTTTTGTTCCTTGTGCCACTTGGGAATTGAAGTGAGAATTAAGAGCTCAGGAACTTTTAAACTCGGATTTTCTTTGTATAATGTTTGTACTGTGATGTATCACACAAACCCATTGCTGCCACAAATTTTAAACTTGAAACTTCTTTAAAGACCCTTCCAATCCAAATAATTCCACGATTCTATGAAATTCCCGGGTGCAAAAACACACATTTAAGTGGAAAACAGACTTGACTCTCACTGAGATCATTAAAACCTCCCTTTATTTTATTTGACACCCACCATCCTGCTCGGAAAACTGGATTTATTTTTGAAATCCCTAATTAGGGATGGGAATTTCACGTCAGGCAGACGCTGTCATTTTCTCCCAGCCCTTCCAGCAAAAATTCCATGTGCATTTGGGTGCCTTGGGCTCTGAGATTGGAGGATGGCTTTGAGAAGCATCTCCCTGACCTGCAGTCAGATGAGTGGCACGGGCCAAATTTAATCCCAAAGTTCCAACACAGCAAGAACCCCCTGAAAACACCAGGAATTACCACAGGATCTGGGCAGTAAACACAGCTTAGCCCAGTCTGGGTATTTGCTTTAATCCCTCCCGATTCTATTTTGAATTTGCTCTTCTCCTTCTTGCTGAACCACTTTCCCTTTTTCGCCGTGGCAGGAGGAGGAGGGATATTTTGGAAGCTGGAAAAGTTCCACTGATTCCTGCAGGGTTCACTGCCACTCTCAAACTCTGAACCTCTCTAGGATTTCCCTCAGGGATTGCCCATCCTCCTCCCACTCACCCCAGGGGACAGGGGTTGTGTTCCTGAAGGTTTGAGAGGATGAGGGAGTTGGGATTTAGGGGCTCCTGCTCCTTCAGGCTCAGCAGGAGGGATTCAGGGAGCTTAAATATTGTCAAAATATTGCCAAAAAATCAGGAGTGCAGGTGCATCCTTGAGCTGGATGGAATTCTGAACAACCTGGGCTAGTGGAGGTGTCCCTGTCCATGGAGCTGGATGAGCTTTGAGGTCTCCTCCAGTTCATTCTGGGAATTCTAGGAGGCTTGATTTATTATTTTTAAATTATTTTTTTATTCCCTCCCAGGATAATGAAATATTCCAAGGGTCTTGCTGCTGTTCTGCCACACGTTTTGGTGTGGTTCAGCAGGAATTCCTGGGGGGAAAATCTCCAAACCTTTCACAGAGAAAAGCCTCTTTTATGGAGGAGTAAAAAAATCTCACTTCTACTTATTATTATCATTATTATTATTATTATTATTATTAATTTTTATTTTTATTTTTATTATTTTTCCCCTGAGCTGAAATTTGGGAAAATCATTTCATGTCAGGTGGTGAGGCTTGGAACAAGCAGGAAAAAAACCCCCCTGGTGTTTGCTCGTTTCTTAGGTGCACCACAGTGCCCACAGCTCCTCTCACCACTCCCAGAGAAATTTTGTGTAAATCCTAAAATAATTCCATGCCTCTGACCCACCAATATCCCCCTTTGGTCAGCCTTTTATAGAGTAATTACTGTTTGACATGGCACCACAGCTGGGGCTGGGCTTATTTTGGGTCAGAAGATATAAAAAGCTGCTTGTGAAAAAGAAAAATAAATAAATAAGGTGCCTGTGTTTGTTGATCTGTCATCCTAAACAAATGAGTGCAGGGAGTTGTTAATTTGCTTCTTCTTTTTGATTTATTTTGCTTTAAGGGTCATTTGTGAGAGCATTGGTTTGGTACTGAAGGCACCAATCCTCGTTATGTCTCTAATTACCAAAATTCTAATTATTCTGGGGTGTCGTGGTGATATTGGGACACAGGAAGAGACATCAAGGCCTAACCATGGAAAATTCATTTTCCTCAACAGGTGATGGGTGGGAAGAAGCACCTTGAGGGAAAGGTCTGTCCTCCAAAATCCTTGGATTTCTGAGCAGGCAGCTCATTCCCACAGCTCTGCGTGGTGTCAGGAGCGTTTTTTCGAGTCCAACATCAAAGTCCCTTCTCATTTTAATACCTTTGATATGCACATGGATATTTATGCACACGGATTTTGTATTCTGGTCATGTATGGGTGTGCAGGAGTGCAGCCAGAGAGAGGGAAAACAGGACCACGTACAAACACGTGTCACTTCTTGTCTGCCCCCAAAATCCAGTGTGGGAAACAAGTTGTGAAGCTGTTTATGGGAGCAGAGCTCAGGAAGTTGGGATATTATATCCCCTTTTACAGTTTCCCGTGCTGGGCTGGTTGTTTCACCTCAAACATGAGGCATCCCACTGGATTTCACAGAAGATCCCAATATTTTTAGTCATTCTGGGAAAGAATGTTGTCCACTGGGATGGAGCAAGTGGCTCTGGATCAGGAATCAGGGGTTTGGCTCTCTTTTTCCTGCTGTTTTTTTCTCTTTTTTTTTTTTTTTTTTTCCTCTTTTTCCTGCTGTTTTTATGGCCTGGGACAATCCTTAGCACTCTGCTGTGCCCCTGGTTAACAGCAAAATGGGATTGTAACACTGACTTACCTTGCCCTGAACTATTTCAAGATGGAATTGAACTTTGGAGCGCTTTTGGCATCAGAGGGACGGAGCAGTTATGAGAAATATTGCTGTGGTTTGGCTTTATTAACAATCCCAGCTTCTTGAGGAATTGCATCCATGGAAAGGGGCTGGGAAGCAAACCAGGAGCAGACAGGCAGGGATCAAATCCCCTCAGTTATACAATAAAGCAAGGAGGGCTGCAGCCCTGGGTTGATTTTTTCCTGTCAAAAGTTCCAAGATGCACATGGAAAACCATTTCTTAGAACAAAAAAAAAAAGACAAGACAGCTGATACTGCAAAGGCTCTTGAGGCAAGGAAGATCTGAAAAAGAATACTTTGGGGATTTTATTTTTTGAACTGGGAATCTGAAAGCAGAAGGGATCTGGGAACAGTCCTTGGCTCAGGAGTGGCTCTCAGGTTTCTTGGCTCCTTGTTCTCCATCAGCTGTGCCAGGCAGGTGGGAAGTGGAATCCTGGAACCCTGGGCTGGAGGCAGATCCATCCTGACAAGGGAAACAGAGCCATGGACACAATTTTCCCTCTGCTGTGTTGGGGTTTCCTGTCAGGTATCCATCATATCAGATGGATATTTTCAATATCTATCCTATTATTCTTCATATTCATATTTATCTTCTTGCTGTTACTACAGGTGCTCCATGCCATCTCTGACTTCTGCTGGATATTTCCATATTCCTGGTAAGAATCTGATTTTTTTTTTTTCCAACTACAGCAAATCTAACATGTCCAGGTAAATGTTCCTGTAGGAAGCAACAAGAAGGAGAAAAATTTGGAGCCAGGCTGTCAGGGATGGAATCTTTTCCATCCTAAAATTACTCTGAGAGCTTTCATTTTATTGAAAAGGTTTTTATTGATCAAAAAAGCTTTATTCAGAGGGTCTGTCTTGAGTAGCTACAACAGGTTTAACTCACAGTAGAAATTCTTATTTGAGTTCATTTTATCATCCTGGGTTTTGCTTAATTTCATAAAGGTAACAGGGAAAGCCTCACATGGTGCAGAGATAGAAAAATAAATGTAGCTTTCCTTGCAGCCCATTAATTCTCTTCCATGGAGCTCTGCACCAGTCTGAGCACACGACTGGGAGGAACCACAGCACAGAAATCTCCACATTGCAGAAACTCAAAAAAAAAAAAAAAAAAAAAAGCAGCTTTGTTTTGAATCTGTGTTTAATGAATTTGTCCAAAGTCGTGGCTGGTTTGGGGAGCTCAGAACATTCTTGCTGTTCTGCCTCAGGATGAAACTTAGATCATAGGAACTGCAGAGAGATCCCAAAATATTTGAAGCTGTTTAAGTAACTTAATTCAGAGTTCTTTGCTAAGTGAGGCCAAGCAGGGATTTGAACTTGATTTTTATGCACTCTCTTTTCTTCTCTCTCCTCCTTTCAACTCCAAGTTCCATCTTATATTAAAGAAATCATCCCTGGGGATTTCATAAAAATGCTCTATTCAGGTCAGACATTTTTTTTTTTTAACTGACCTGGTGTTTTGTGTCCAGCCACCCTCACCCCTGAAATAAATAAATAGGTTCAGCAGTGGAAATTTCCTGAGGAAATTATCGTGTCTTGATCAACAATTTGTGTTATTTTACAACAGTTTGGGTTAGAACTCTGCCTAACTGTGCAATATAAAGGACAGGGAGCAAAGGGAACATCCAGGATGGGAAAAATCTGGTATTTAGGGGACAGTGTCCATCCAATGGATGGCTCTGCTGGGTTCATTGACCTCTTGCTGTCCTGGACAGAAAAGGAAACTCCAGTTTTTCTTCCTTAGTCCGGATGCTGACTCACCTGAGTGGGGAAGGAGAGCAGCCACAGGGCTGGCGTTTCACTGGTGTCCCAGTGTGCCTGGGGACAGCCCATCAGCTGCTGGGCTTTGCTTTCTGAGTCACTCACCCCTCTCTGTGCCCCAGCTCTCTGTCACCACTGAGTCAGTTCTGTCTCCCAGTTTGCTCCAAAGCCAGGGACAATATTTGGGTGTTTGGTGTTGGTGTTTTGTGGGTGCCCAGTGTCAATTCCAGCCTGTTTTGCCGGGAGCTGGAAACCCGTCCCAAGCCCTCTGACCCTTCCCTGTGCCTGCTCCCAAATCCTGACGGGCTCTGGGGTGGCACCCATGAGTTGTCCCTGCTGTGTTTCACTGCTCACCACCAGGATTTCCCTGGATGAACGAGCCACTGTTCCCAAATTTCTGCAGCCTGGCCATGCCTGAGCAGCACTGATGGTCACCAGCATCCTGGTCCAGGCAGGGAAGCTTTCCCTGGCTTTGGGGTGTGTTCCCACTCTCTCTGCCTGCTCCAGAAGGCTTCCAGGTCCCTTCAGACCAAGAAACTTCCTCAAATCTCACTGGAGAGGGCATCCATCACTTATGGTGCAGTGATACTTTCCCTAATTTCAAGCTGGGACACCAGCACACCAGTTCGGGCAGGTTACTGGGAAGAAGCTGGCTGTGATCAGTGCCCGGGCAGGATGCTGATGGCCTCGAGTCCTGCTGGCTGTGGCCCTGCAGGCACCAACGCCACGGCCATGGCTCCTTCCTGCTGCTGGGAACGCAGAGCCAGGGGCAGACAGGGCTGGAATGCAAATGCAGCCCTGCACAGCCCCGTTCCCTCTCACCAACTATTGATTCCATGTCTGGCTGGCTCTCCCCTGGTAATAGGCCATAGGCAGAAGGCAGCAGGGTGAGGAGGAGGAGGAGGAGGAGGAGGAGGAAAAGCTGTCACGATGGTTCGATGTGGCTGGCGAGCCAATGGGAGGAGAAAGCCCTGGATTGGAGACAGCAGGGCTGGGGGGGATGTCTTAGCAACAGCACAGAGCAGCTCTGCCCCCTCCCAGCCTGCAGCCAGGCTGGAAAGTTCCTGATGATGTCCCTTAATGTATTTGTCTCGCTCATGCCAAGCTCGTACGTGATCTGGGTGACTTTGCTGCCTCATCCCTCTTCCCTGTGGCCCTCTGGAAAGGCTAGAAGGGAATCTTTTCTTTATCTCTCCTGCTCAAACCAACAAGTGAGCTCAAGGTAAAGGGATCAGCTGCTGGGTTCGGTGCTGTGCGAGCCCTGAGAACAGGAAGGAAGTTTGGTGTTCTCTCTTTGAGGTTGGTGTCTTCCCCTTGACACCTTTCCAGGGCTGTCTGGTGCTCAAACAGCCACTTCTGAGCCAGTCTCTTGTGCCAGTGGGAGCTGGACACCTGGACTGTGTTCCCATCTCTGCTCAAGAGTCCTTACATGAATCCAGGTGAATCCCTACCCTTCAAAATCCAGGTCACTTTGGTCTTTCTCGGTTAAACCCTCCCTGTGACCCTGGGGCTGAGAAAAGCCCATCCTGCCTTGCCCCTTCTCTGCCTTACAGCAGCAATTGCTCTTTCTGCCTCTCTGCCTCTCCCCTGCTCAATCCATCACCGTTTTAAACAACCAAAAAGGGGAAATTGCAGCTGAATTTGTCCAAACCTTCAGAACATTTATTGGAGGCGAGCAGTGGTGACCTTCTCTGTCCTGCCCTCCCTCACCTGCTGCTCAGCATCCTCTGTTGGTGCCAGGATGTGCAGGCTGGCTCTGGTGAGCCCTGCATCTGCCCAGACAGGGGGACAATAATAGCAGTGATGTGTATTGGCCTTCGGAGGGTGGCCAATAATGTCTGGGTCAGGGAGCCTTTCACTGCAGTGTCAGGGAATTTAGTCAGCTGTCATCGCTTCTTAATTAAAAATAGCTGAGACTCACTCACATTCCTGTGCTGTGTGCTGGCTCATTTGTCATCTTGTCCTCTGCTCTGCAGCAAAGCCCCTAAACACCTTCAGGAGCAGGCAGAGAGAAATTCCTGTGGCAGGTAAGCAGAAAATCCATGCCAAAAGCTGCTGCTTGGGTCAGGAGCTGAGCAGGGTTCAAAGGGGAATGAGGACACAGAATAAAATACATTTATTTATATGTATAAACCCATTTTATATTTATTTATATATATATAAACTCTCACAGGAGTGTCAGGAATAAATCAAACTGTCCTGGGGCTACAGGAAACTTTCCTTGTGGACAAACCAGCTTCCATTTTTCCATCTTGAATTTCCACCATCTTCCTCTGGCCCAGTGCTCCCAAAACCAAATTTTTTCAGTCTGAGGCAGGCAGACCTTTCCTAGATATGTAAGTATGGATTCCTAATTCCATGCTAAATGGAATTTAGAGCTGTCTGTGATTGCTGTCACCTTCCAGTAGGTTTCACCAATTTATTTGGGATATTCCTGAGGGGACAGCGAGCTGGGAGGTTCTCCAGAGGTTCAGGAGCTGCAGAGGGAAAGGAAGAGCAGGCTGTGATGTCATTACTGAAGAAAAACGTGTCAAGAAAAAAGGATTTACTGTGATTCTCACTAGTGCTTGGAGCCAAGGGACAGTTCTGGCATGGTGAGAACTTTTTCTGGCTTCCTTTTCCCAATAAATCAGAGGTGGAAGGGCACGAGGCTGCCTGACTTCCTGAACTGGAAGTTACATCCGGATTAGCATCTTTAATCGTCTGGGATTGGCTTAATTTCCATGAATTCCACTAATCCATTTTGGAACCTGGTTATGTATTCAGTCTCCACGGCCTTGGGTAGTGATGAATTCCAGCATTAAATGAAATGTTGTTGGGAAAGCCCATCCAGGATGTCCTGTACAACACCAACAACTGCCAGGGAGGGAAGGGAAGGGAAGGGAAGGGAAGGGAAGGGAAGGGAAGGGAAGGGAAGGGAAGGGAAGGGAAGGGAAGGGAAGGGAAGGGAAGGGAAGGGAAGGCTCCTGCCTGGGTTTAGGATTTGCTCATCCCAAACTGGGATAACTCCCCTGAGACCACCCAAGAAATGAGGCAGGACCAAACCTCCCAGGCTTCACCACCCAGTGACCAACTGGGACCAGTCTGAGCTCCCACTCCTGCTGCTGAAAGGGGATTTTTCTGGCCATGCAGTGATCCCCTCAGGAATGTGTTCCTGCTGACTTGACTGAAGATGCAGGGACACTTGTGGATGTTCTAAAACCAGTTTTATTTCCTGCAGAGGGGAATTTCACATGCAGCTTATGGGATACACCTGGTTTAACTCAATTTATTATCTTCAAACTGATTTTTTTTTTTACCTAAGTCCAGTTCAAGAAAGCTGTGGAAGAGTTCATAGGGATACACAGGGAAGTAAACTGATTTATTTGAAGATTTTCAGTTATTCTGAGGTGGGCTGGAACTGAAAATAAAAAGCAACAGGTAAAAGCTCATCTGGAGCCCAAAGCTAAGGACAGAGCTCTGTGTTAGTCGAGACATTTTCACTGCAGAATCTTTTTTTTTTTTTCAAACTAATTAAGCTCTGATGATTTCAGCTGTATTTTCAGCCTCTGATTAAGGGCATGATACTAATTAAACTCTTGAATTATTAAAAATGCAAATAGTCAGACCTGTGTTCAGCAGCATTGCTTTTCCATGCTCCAGGACAGCAGGGGGAATATTTGACAGAGTCTCTTGTGGTCACAAGTTTTTCTTTTCCCTTTTCTTTCTTATTGATGGCTGAACTCCAATGGATGCAGAACTAAAAAATTCAGCTGCTGGGCTTTAAATGTCTCCAGTGCCTTGCAGCTACATAAAGAAGTTTGGTTAAAACACAGCAAGTTTGGGGGGGAAACTCTGGGTTTTTTGACATCCTGGCAGTGGCATTTTGGCTGGATGGGATTGAAATGCCACCCAGCCCTTGGAGATGCTTCCAGCAGAACCCTTGGAGCTGCCTTTAAGCTCCCACTTTGTTGTCACAGATCAAGGTGTGAAGCAGGGTGAGGGATTTGCACCTGTGGCTGTGCCCTGAGCTCCTGTCCCCAGCACACCCTGTGACACTCGTGGATTTGCTGAGAGGTGTCCCCACCCCAGGAAGTCTCACTGTGGCCCTTCCTTCATCCCAGGTGTGTTTTCAGCTCTGACTGAGTCCTTCCCTTCATCCCAGGTGTGTTTTCAGGTCTCACTGTGGCCTTTCCTTCATCCCAGGTCTATTTTAAGGTGCAACTGTGGCCCTTCCCTTCAGCCCAGGTGTGTTTTCAGCTCTGACTGAGTCCTTCACTTCAGCCCAGGTGTATTTTCAGGTCTCACTGGGTCCTTCCCTTCATCCCCAGGTGTGTTTTGGTTGTGGCCCTGCTCAACAGGAAGGATCTTGGACACGTTTGGATCTCTTTGCTGCCACATCTCAGCAGGCTCCAAGCCCCTCCTGGGAGGAATGGCCATCCTGGTGCACAAACACACCTTTGGAAGGGATTTTGGGGTCAGAGGTGGGGGCTCCTCTCCAGGTGCAGGGCTGCAATGAGCTGGCTTTGAGCTGAGCTGGGAGCTGATGCCTCTCACTGTCCCCCAGTGTCACAGTGTGCCCAGATCACAGCAATTTCTGTGTTTATTATAAAAAACTTGTGCTGTGCCAGAGCCAAGATCTCCAGTGGTACCTTGAGTGCCTCTTGTGCATCTCTGCTATGCCCTGGTTACCCTTTTGGGGCCATGGGACTCGTGTCTGTCCCCTCCTGGAGCCCTTTGCCACCCTGGAGGCTCTGCTGGCCCTGGCAGGACCAGTGGGACATTGGAGGGATTTTCTGGAAGCCAATGCAGCTGAAACCTGCCCAGAGGAAAGTTCCTTCCTCTGCCTGGTTAGCTGCTCACAAAAACATAAAATATGGTGCAGGGGGCACTGTTCAAATGCAGCAAGTGCACATCATATTTGATAACCTGTAAATCTCACCAGAGGGAAGTGACAACAAATTACTGGAGTCACTTACCAGACAAAAATGACCCAGTGGCTGCAGCTGAGACCAGTCCATGGCAGGTGAGGTGGTAAAGCCATGGGATTTTTTGGCTCTCCTCCTGACTGTCCTTTTAGTGTTAAAACAAAGGAAGAAGTCGTCATTACTTCACCTATGACAAGGGATTTTTTTTCCCCTCCTCCTGCTCTAATGGGCTGCAGGTGTTTCACAGCCAGCCCAGGCTAATCAGGACAGACTTTCTGGCCACAGGCCAAAATTATAAAACTGTCCAGGGAGAGAAGAAAAGAAAAGACAAGGGGTGGGGGGGGGTGTGGGAAGAAGAGGAAAAAAAAAAAAAAAAAAAAAAAAAAGGCAAGCAAGGGAGTCACTCCATGCTGAGATTTTGTACTTTTGTGTCTCCTGAAGTGAATACATCAGGAATCAAAGGTTTGAAAAGTCATTCAGCCTCTCCAAAGGAGAGGGGGAGCCATCTGCACACCAGGCTGGAGCTCTGTCCTGCCCTGGCCCCGGGGTAACCCTGGAGCAGCTCCAGCACAGTTACAGCAGCTCAGGAGGGCTGTGGGATCCTGGCTGGGTGTGGGCACCTTCCTGCCAGGATAAGGTGTGGGACCAGCCCTGCAGTGCTGCATCTCCATGGTGAGGGCTCCCCTGTGCCAGGGCTGCCAGGGAATCACCGTGGCCTTGTCCACTGATCATTAATTAATCCCTTTTTGGCAAAATTGGAGCTGCAAAGACAGGGCAGAGCTCTGCAGCTTCTCACCCTGTTAGGTTTTAGTGCTGCCTTGCCCTTAACCCCACATTGACTTAAGTGGGAGCTCAAAGGCAGCTCCAAGGATTGGATGGCATTTCAATTCCAGCAGCCAAAACACCACTGCCAGGATTTAAAAAAAAAAACAAAAACCAGAGTTCCACCCCAAACTTTCTGTGTTTTAACCAAACTTCTTTGTGTATCTGCAATTCCCTGGAAGCTGAGGGAAGGGAAGATGGGCTGTGGGAGCCCCTGTGCCCTCTCAGCTGGGGCTGGGCTGGGCTGGGCTCGTCCCCAGGTGCTGCGTTTTTGGGTGGGAGCCAAGGAGCAGCCAGGATGGGGGAGCTCAGGGAAAAGCTGGATCTGAGGCTCTGGCTGGCTCCCAGCAGTGGGTTTGCCTTGCCCTGAGGCACTGTGGCTAATGCTGAGAGATGGAGCCTCCATAGGAGCCCCTGGGTCATTGTGGGGGTGCCCTGGGGACACTCCTCACCTTCAGCTTCCTCAGGCAGTCCCTAAAGGTGAGTGAGATGTGCCCAAGCCTCAGGGCATGTCCATGGGAGCAGCCTGGGTTTGGGGTGTGAATAATGAACACTTCTGAGGTGAATGAATTCACAGGATTCCACACAACAGAGCCCTGAGTATCTTACCCAGATTTGTTCACAGCCAGGGTTTGGTTGGGGCCAAACGCTTTTGGTTTTTTTTGTTTATCTAAGATATGGGTTTGGATGCTTAGCAGGGAAGAAAAAAAAAACAACCAAACAACAAAACCATGAGTGATTGATGGTAATTATTTTCATTTCAGATCTCCTTTTGGCAGCTGGATGAGAAGGGAATGCCATGGCCAAGGAGGGATTACCAAGGTTCAAGTTGTATTCCAAGAGAACACGAGTTCTGTGCCACCTCCACACCAGGTCAGTGCCTTCCCCCTGGACCCACTGCCAGAGCTCTGAGGAGCATCCCTGATCCCTCAGGCTCTGCAGATGGTTTTAAGGGTGATCAAAACACACAGTGGAAATGCCCTGGTATCAGGAATTACATAATTGCAAGGCTGAAATGATTCAATAATTGTATTAGATCAGTTTTTCTCGTAGAAAGCAAATGGCTGATGAAAAGTTTCAGAAAGTGCTTTATAATCAGGGAGAGTGAGTCAGTCTTGAATTTTCTGGTTTTTTTGCATTTTGCAGTTGGTTGGAAAAGTCTGTGAGTTCTGGCTTGTTTGCAAAGTGCTGAGAACACTGTGACACTTCTGAAAATACAAATAATAGTGGCAGTGAACAGTAGCTTATCAAACCTTTTCTGATGGCTTAGAAATCCCTGAATTCTTATATTCTCCACCCCTTGGAGTATCCTGTGCTTCAATTTCTGCCTTTGGATGCCCGTAAAGCTCAGCTGGGGCTGTGGAGATGGGACACAGAACCACACGGATTTGGGGTGGCAGGGACATGACTTCATGTTCCTTTCTCCTCCAGCTTATCTGAGGGGAGGAAACTGGGGGCCTTATCTTTTTCTCAGTGGAAAAACTGATTTCAAGTGCACATGTTTGAAGCTGCAGCAGTAAGCCAGGTTGGCTCGACTAAACCACAAAATCTGACTGAGCCTAATTAGAAACCAGGATGCCTCCCAGCACTTAAAGGTTGCTTTCAAGATTCTGATGAGCTGACAAAACAGATTAGTGAGAGGTGGGATTGGTATGAGCCACGTTTGGCATTTTCCTGCTTCGTGGCAGCAACGAGAGGCTCTGTGTGAAGATCAGAGCCCCCCGTGCATGAGCCTGAGTGAATTCAGTGCAGGTTAATGCACAAAGCTCCCAGAGTGGATGGGGTGGACTGAACTGGAGATGCTGCTGATCTTAGAATTAATGGTGTTTGGTTTTAAACTACAAGAGGAGAGATTTAGATGAGATGTTAGGAAGATGATCAGAGGGTGGTGAGGCCCTGGCACAGGGTGCCCAGAGAAGCTGTGGCTGCCCCTGGATCCCTGGGAGTGTCCCAGGCCAGGCTGGACAGGGCTTGGAGCAAGCTGAGATAGTGGAAGGTGTTCCAAGGGTGGCACTGGATGGGCTTTAAGGTTCCTTCCAACCTAAACCATCCTGGGATTCAGTGAAGGACAATCCTGAGAACCTCAGGCTCTCAGGAGTGATGCACAGAGAGCAGGCCCTGCAGCCTGCCAGCTCCTAAATCCTGCTGGATAGTCTGGGAGCAGGGGTGAGGATTTGGGGAGTTCAGGGAGGGCTCTGCAGTCGTTTTTCACACATTTCTCTCCAGGATTTGTTTTGCTTTGAGGCAGTGCTGGATCCCTGTGCTCCCCATCCTGCACATGGCATGGATGGGGCTGGGAAGGGGCTGTGGTCAGGGTGATGCCTGGAACTGGGGACACCCCAGCAGCTGGCCTGGGAGTCCTGGAGGCAGAAACACTTCTGGCTGCTCCCTGTGCTTCAATAGAAACCACATCTTCCAAATTATCCGATGGAATATCTTTGAGCATCAAAGAGCTGCTGCTCAGGGGTGCAGAGGAGCAGCCAGTGCCAACCTGCAGGGGAGCAGCTGTGCTGTCATTTCACACAGCTCTGTGTGCCCCTCAGGTGAGCCAGCAGCACACGGTGGCACCGACCAGGGTGAAGGAACAGCTCAGTGACAAAGTGCTCGTCCCATCCCTTATCCTGGACACCCCTGGGACCCTCCCAGCTCAGGGCCAGCAGGTGCTTTGGCCACCCAGGCCCTGCCAAGCTTCCTCCTGCTGCTCTCCTGAATTCCAGCAGCCACCTTTGCTGGTGCTGCTGTTCACAGTGTCCTGTGTGCTCAGGGTCTGCAGTTTTCCCTGGGAGCTGAGCCACCCCTGACAGGTCCCCCTGCCTTCCCTGCGAGCACATGATGAGAGTTTGAGGCTGAGCAGGCAGCTGGGACGCTCTCCCAGGGCAGCCTCTGTGTCTGGGCCTCCGTTGTTTTTGTCCAAATCCCATCTGACTCCTTTCCAAAAGAGGTTCAGTCTGTAAAACCAGACCAGGTGCCTTTGGTCAGGCTCATTCCTGAAATACCAGCTAGGAGCAAAAAAGCACTTTGGGATGGTCTTTAAGTAGGAAGTTAATTTCAAACTGGTTTTTGTTTTTTTGTTTTTTTTTTTTTCCTCACTTAAAGCATTTGAATCTTCCCTTATGCCTTCCAGATAGAAAACTGACCTTGCTCAGAGCAGCCCCTGGTTTCAGACCTGATTTATTGCATCCTCTTTTAGGAGAGCTTCAAAATCACACAGTGCCACCCTGCAGCCTCTGAAACCTCACCTCTAATACACATTCTCTGCACCTTGACCTCTCGGGTGTTTCAGAGAGAGTAAAGCTCCCAGCAGGTCACATGGGAGGCTCTGCTTTCCCATTCCACTCCTTAACTTGCCAAAATAGTGAGGGGAAAAAAAAACCAACAAAAAAAACCCCAAAAGACCTCACCAGCCAAACTTGGTGGAAGAGTTTAAAAGCTCTGGTGGCCTCTGAGCTTTGGTTTAGTTCTGCATCCCTGCTCCCTGTGCCAAGCTTTGTCCTCCAGACTGCCCTTCCTCAAACAGTGCCACTGGCCCGGGGCTGCTCCCGGGCTCCTGATGCTGCCAAGGAGATGGGCCCTGATTTGGGAGAGGAGCTTTGCCAACCTTCTGTGCCGGGGCCTTTGCAAACTTCCCTGAAGCATCTGCTTTGTTTCTGGTGCTGGGCTGCCCTGAATGCTCCTTTTGTGTGCTCTGCCCGGCGGCTCCAAGCAGCTCTGGAGGAGCCTGAGATAAATGTGACAGCTCCTGCTCTGGAGAATCCCCTGGACGCTGTGGCTGCCCTGTGCCAGCCTGTCCCTGCTGGTGTCACTCCCCGTGTTTATGTTGCTGTGTCAAGCCCAGCTCTTATCGTGTAACCAGAGAGGGGCTGAGGGAATGGGGACAGCCATGGGGACAAGGATGGGACGAGCACTTTGAGCTGTTCCTTCACCCTGGTCAGTGCTCTGGCTGCTCCTCTGCACCCCCGAGCAGCAGCTCTTTGATGCTCAGAGATATTCCATCGGATATTTTGGAAAATGTGATTTCTGTTTAAGCACAGGGAGCAGCCAGAAGTGTTCCTGCCTCCATCTGGGGTGTCCCCAGCTGCAGGCATCACCCCTGGGATGCTGCTGGGAGCCCAGCTCTGCCCTCGCTGTCTCTGGACAGTGTTTGGCTGCTTTTATCTCTGCGGGCTGTCTGGGGGAGCCAGGCTCTGTGCATTGCTCGGCATCTAATCTGCACTGCTGGACTCGGGCAGGCTCAGGGGGCCAGGGGAGGGAGATAAGTAGGAGGGGGGAAAGGTGGGAGTGGAAAATGCCATCTTTGAGGGGACAGCAGGAAACCTGGGCTCGCTCACGTCTTGGGAATTGCTCAGGACGTGGCCAGTGAGTGTTTCCTGATCCCTTCTTCTGTTTTTTGCCTCTTTTTCACTTCCTCTTGAAGACCAGGAGGAAAAGCTGCCTAGCAGGGCATGGCTGAGGGAATCCCAGCTCGGGGGGTGACCTTAGCAAATGTCACTAGAAAGTGTCACAGATAGGTGGAACCTTGATCCACCTCAGTTGCAAAGATTTTCTTTGTATTCTTTCCCTTTTTACCTGGATTTCCATTGACCATCACCTGCTCAGTCCAATCCTTGCCTACACCTGGAGAAGTCTCTGCCTGGAGGATCTTTTTGTTGTTTGCTTTTTGCTGTGGAGAGGTGAATCCAGCTGGAGACTACATGAGGTTCCTCGGGGAGGGGAAGAAAGCAGGAAAAATTTCTAACAGATAAGAGACATTATTGCTTCTGGATGAGAGGGATGGGAGGTGTTCCTGGAGAGGAGAGGTGGGGCTGTGGAGCAGGGCAGGGAAGGGGGGTGATCAGCTGTGTCCTTTCACTCCAGCATCAAAGTCCCCACTGCCCTCGAGTATTAAATTTGGGGATCTGCTCCCCCTGTCAGAGATCAATAACCCCACACTCTGTGCACAGGCAGAGCTGGGATCACGGGATGCTCATGGCACGTTCCCTGTACTCAGGGATTGACTCTGTCTGTGCTTTGTCTGCCCTGATGAAATCAATAAATGCCTTTGGAGGCACCTGTGTGGCAGGTGAGCTCAGCTGCTCCAGGTCACCCGGCAGCCTGTGAAAAAGAAAAGGATTTTGATCCAGAATAGTCCATGTCCTACTTTCCCAGTCCCCTGGGCCAGCTTGTTCCTAGAGCAGGGCTCTGAAAGCAAAGAGAAGAGAATTGTCTCCTCTCAGGGATGATCTGAGGAATCTGGTGTTTCTGCTGTCTCCAATCCTTCCTGTTTGCTCCAGCTGTCACCTGTTTTGTTCCCCCTGTGCCTCTCATTAGCATCTTGGTGACAATTAGGTGAGGGATGACGAGCAGGTTTATGATTCAGTTTCTGGTTATGATTTAGTTTCTGGTTGCTCTGGGTGCTCAGGCATTGATGGGAGCTGTTGGTGTTTGTGAGAGCCCAGTGCTGCTTCATCAAGGTGCAAAGAAATTTGGGTTCAGACCCCTCTGGCTTCTGTCACTGCTTGAAACCCAGCTCGACCCCAAACGGACCCAAATTTTACATGCAATTCACATTTCCCCTCCATTCAGCCCGAGCCCAGGAGTGACACAGCCTCATTCAGAGCCATGAAAACAAATGCAAATCCCTGGGCTGTGGTTTGTTCTGCTGGATTAGCCCATTTTCCCCCCAGATTGATGCAGGGGCATTTGCAGGTGTTTTCTCTGTGGCAGTCCTGGCATGCAGGGGTTTGGGAGAGTGGCCACTGTGGGCTCTGGGAAGGGCACTGCCAATAAAAGTTTTTTTTTTTCAGGATAAAGGGCTGGATGCAGAATCCTGACCCTTTGCACCACATATCCTTCCATCCCTGGAACCCTTCATCATTCCTGCAACACTCGAGGATTATCACTATAAAATAAAGCAGCCCTGCTAGGATGGGCTTTTTAATTTTATTTCCTTTTATTTGCTCAGGGGTGTAAAAATGGTATCTTTTAACCTGTCAGCTTGCATTTACAACACAGCTGAGCTTTGAAAGAGGCTGTCCAAAATGAAACCCAAGAGTAATAGGAGTGTGTTAGGAGAGCCAGTAGGCATTGAATAGTCTCTGTGGTGGCAGAAAAGCCTTAGGCTTCAACTGATTGCTAATTATGTGGCTTTATTCCTTTTTAAGAAAATACCATGTAAGGTTTGTGAAGGAGGTAAAGTGTGTTAATCTGTGCAGAGTTACTAGTTTTGGGGTTGGTGGTTTTTTCTTTATTTTTCCTCTTTTATTTTATTTATTTATTTTTTTATTTTTTTAAATTCCCATGCCCCAATTTGGTTTTACAGCCTGGTTTGAAAAAGAAGCCACATTCTCAAGTCCTGCCACCCATCTCTTAGAGCCCCTGTGTAAAGGGCACAAGTTATTCCACCTTAAAAAGAAAAGGAAAAAAAAAAAAAAAAAAAAGGAGGGAAAAAAAAAAAGCAAAACCCACGCTGTGCAGAGAAGGGAGAGAGTTACAGCAAGTGGGCCCCCCGCTTTTCTCCGAGGGGGAATGTAAGCAGATCCTGCCTGAAACTGCTGCACTCAGCAGTTTTCAGCTTGTTTTAATTGGCCTGGCCTGAAAGAATTCTGAATGCTGTACCTGTGCCAATGAAAATGCAAATGTTTCCCTGAGCCCGGGCTCGAGGGGCCTGTCCCCAGCACGGAGAGGGGCACGGACACAGGGACAGGGTGGGAAACGGGCAGGTCCTGCCCCAAGCCAGCTCTGGGGGACAAAGGGCTTTGGAAAATCGAGTGTGAGCAGGGAGAAATGCAGGGTTACCACTGGAAATCCAGGGGCTTTGGAAAATCGAGTGTGAGCAGGGAGAAATGCAGGGTTAGCTGTGGAAGTCCAGGAGTTTTGGAAAATCGAGTGTGAGCAGGGAGAAGTGCAGGGTTAGCTGCTGGAGGGCCAGGGGCTTTGGAAAATTGAGTGTGAGCAGGGAGAAGTGCTGAGTTGGCTTTGGAAAATTGAGTGTGAGCAGGGAGAAGTGCAGGGTTAGCTGTGGAAAATCGAGTGTGAGCAATAAAAAATGCAGGGTTACCTGCTGGAAGTGCAAGGACTTTGGAAAATTGAGTGTGAGCAGTAAGAAATACTGGGTTACCACTGGAAATCCAGGGGCTTTGGAAAATCGAGTGTGAGCAGGGAGAAGTGCTAGGTTACCTGCTGGAAAATCGAGTGTGAGCAGGAAAAAATGCAGGGTTAGCTGCTGGAAGTGCAAGGGCTTAGGAAAATCGAGTGTGAGCGGGGAGAAATGCTGGGTTAGGTGTGGAAAATCCAGTGTGAGCAGGGAGAAATGCAGAATTACCACTGCAAGTCCAGCAAATTCAGGAGCTTTGTGCTGCCTGGCCCGGGGCTGGGGGATCCTTTCCTTGTCTCTTCCCATCTTTTGGTTGATGTGTGAGGTTTTCCTGTCAGGAACGTGCCCTGGGGATGGTGCTGCTGGGTGTCCTTGGAAAGCTGAGCTCTTAAACTGATCCCAGACTCCCAGAAGCTGCAGGGATGAGCAGGGTGGGCTCAGTTCCCATTTCCCTGCATTGGATGGGAGCTGTCCCTGGTTTGGGGGTGTTTGTAGGGGCACAGGTCAGGATTGCAGCCCCATATCCTATTTTTGTGTTGTTCATTCCCTGGAGATGCTGGTCCTGCACAGGATTGTCCTTCATTGAACCCCAAAATGGTTTGGGCTGGGCAGGACCTTAAAAATCTTCTCCTTCCACCCCTGCCATGGCCAGGAACACCTTCCACCATCCCAGGCTGCTCCAAACTCACCTTGGACACTTCCAGAGCAGCCACAGCTGCTCTGGCCACCTTATTCCATCCCAAAACTTATTTTTTTAATGCTGTTGATCTCCAAAAAGAAACTGCATGAACCCCAAAAAACACCAAACCAAACAAAACCAGCAACAATTAATCTGAAATTACTGAGTTCTGCATATTTCCTGTGGTTTTACACACCCCATGTGGGGCTGGGCTCCAATATTCCTCACACATGGAAGTTCTCCTTGTGCTGGGCATCCCTCAGGGTGACCATTCTTAGTGCAGATAACTCCACAATGCAAATATTACAAATTAAAAGCACGTTTTTTAAGGCATCCACAAATCATCCCTCCTCCTAAAGGGCAGATCCTAAAGTTCTGGAATGAGAGAATAAGAAAAACTATCTGGCTCAGCTTCTTTTTCTGCCTCATGTCAAATAACAGCCCAGCAGTGAATTGGGAAAAGAATTAATTTTCAATAACTGGTTGATCAATTCTTTTCTGTCTTTGCAATTCCCTATCCAGTAATGAATATGCATCTTCTGCATTTTCCAGAGAAATATCCAGCATCTTAGGGTATTTAAAATTAGATCTGTATACATTTACAGAGTAATGATTATTCTGAATTTCATCCGAGGCAATTAAAAAAGCATCATGATGACATTTAAGGTGATATTTTTCTCCCCTATGTTAAATAATTATAAATAATAATAATGATTAAACAAATTATTCTGTTCCTCCCAGTCTGGATCAACCTTTAGGTTAATAATCTAAATCATTAAAATTCATCTGTCTCTCCAAGGATTGAGTAGTTAAAAAAAATTGGAGGAACCTTTCTGCAGAAGGGTGATTGATAATTACCAAAGCAAAGATGTTTTGTGGGTGAAAAATGGGGCAGCTCAGCAGATTGATTGGTTTTGATGCTGGTCAGGTTGAGGTGATGTTTTCATCAAGTAAACTTTTTTTTCTTTTTTAATCAGTTTTATCAGCTGGCATTCTCTTTGGGAGATGATGTAGGGATCAAGTCCAAGCTTCCCACCAGACAGAGCCATGGGCTGACCTCAGGTCACTGAGGGCCATTTTTGGAGATTATTTGTTAATTAGAATAGGAGTTAGGCCCTTATAACTGTATTTTTTTATTATTTTTCCTCAAACTGCCTCTGTGAATGAGATTTTTTTTCTTGACTAATTTTAATCATTTAAAATCCAGAGTTGAGACTGGTAGTGTCCATCATTTCCTCTATTTAGGGTTGGTTGATTTACCCCCAGAGCTGCCTAAATCTCTTTATTTAGGATTTAAAGCATCAAAACATAGAGTTGAGAATAGGAAGTCAACTTTTAGGGAACCCAACTTTTGGGAAACCTGACTTTTAGGAGATTGCAGCTGACTTGAGAAGGGAGACCCAACTTTAGGGAAATCCAACTTTAGGGAGACCCAACTTTAGGGAAATCCATCTTCTGGGAAACCCAACTTTAGGGAGACCCAACTTTAGGGAAATCAAACTTTTGGGAAACCCAACTTTTAGGAGATTACAGCTGAAAGGTCTCAGGCTGTTTTTCTGTAGACATTGCAGCAATGTAGGGGGAAAAACCCAAAATGCTGTTGAGCAGAGCAATGCAGGATCAGTCCCTGAAAGGTGTTTGGGATTTTTGGACATTTCCCTGGATGATCAGAGACTCCCCAGGCCACGAGGAGCCAGGATGGATTTCCAGTCAGGCTTTCCCTGTTGGTTTTATTGGATTGTGCCTTGCTCCCCTCTCTGCAGAGTTTCTCAGGAATTATCTGGGTTCATCCATCTTCCCCCTCCCTCTGGGCTATTCAATCCTTTCCCACCCTGCTACAACCAAGCCTTTATGTTGTTTTTATAAATTGCTTTTTTGTTGTTGAATGTGACTGAGGTTTGCAGGAAAACAATCTCCCTTCAAAGGAGCTGGGACCAAATGGATTCCCTAAATTCAGAATTGGAATAAGGGTATGGAAACACCCTCTTCAGAGGAATTTGGATTAAAAAGATCCCCTATAGAAAGAATGTAGAATAAGGATATAAAATGAGGATATATTCCTTTCAAAGGAATTGGGACTGAATGGATTCCCTTTATATGGAATACAGACTAAAGATATAAAATAAGGATATATAAACACCTCCCTCAAAGGAATTTGGACCAAATAGTTCCCTACATAAAGAATATGGAATAAAGATCTAGAATAAGGATATACCTATATAAGGATATACCTGTACCCCCTTCAGAGGAATTGGGACCAGAAAAATTTCCTATTTAAAGAATATAGACTTAAGATATAGAATAAAGATATATGAACACCCCATTGAGAGGAGTTGGGACCAAATGGATTCCCTTTGTGCAGAACTGGAATATGGAAATAAAATAAATTTATTTTTTAAATAAATACCTCATTCAAAGGAATTGGGACCAAATAGATTCCCTAAATACAGGGAATAGAGAATAAGGATATAAAATATAGAATAGGGATATAGAAACACCCCTTTCAGAGGAATTGGGACCAAATGGATTTCCTAAATACAGAATATAGAATAAGGATATAAAATATAGAATAGGGATATAGGATAAGGATATAGAAATGCATCTTTCAGAGGAATGGATTCTCTATATACAGAATATAGAATAAAGATGTAGAATAAGGATATAGAAACACCTCATTCAGAGGAATTGGACCAAATAGATTCCCTAAATCCAGAATATAGAATAATATATATTTCCTAAATACAGAATATGGAATAAGGATATATAAACCCCACCTTCAAAGGACTTGGGACCAAACAGATTCCCTTTATGTGGAATATAGCCTAAGGATATACAGAGCACAGACAAAATCTGAGGGATTCTGAAGTTCCATCTGCTTTCACTGCACACAGACCTGGCTGTTGGTAACTCCCCTGTGTCCCTTTCTTTTCCCAATTTCCCCTCTTTAAACCCATTTTTATATTCCCATCTCCCTCTCCTGGGTGTCCCGTGCACCTCAGTGCCGTTATCCCAACTCCTGCTGGAATTCCAGGGATTCTCCTGAGCCCAGCCCAGCCTGCAGCCCCTGCTGCAGACACACAGACAGACAGACAGACAGAGAGCCAGCCAGGCTGCCATTCCCTGGAGAACAGCCCTGCTCAGGAAATGTTGCTATTTCCGCCCTGCCTGCAGTCAGGAAATGAGGAGGAGGCAGCACTGGAGATATTTTTTGAATTTGACAGGATTTTTTTTTTTTTTTCCCTCCCTTCGCAGCAAGGAATGCTCAGCCTGGCTGGGCCTGCAGCAGGAGGGGAGTGCTGGGAGCCACAGAGGTGGTGTCAGATTTTGGGGTCATGATGGATTTTGGGGTTGTGTCAGAGGCAGGTTAAGGTCTGGGATTTGAAAGCAGAAAAATGGGATCAAATGACCCAAAGATTCGAAGCCAAAATAGTAAACATGACCTCATAAAGCGTCTCTGCTTTCCCTTGCTGACGTCCTCGTTTGCTTGTTTGACTTTAAACCAATTTTTTTTTTTGTTTCAGTGTTTGTTTTGACACAGAATTAAATGATTTCAATTAAAATGTAATAATTTTAATTCTGTTCAGAATCCAGAGCAGCACCTTTTGGGTGCTGCACGTGTGAAAATTCCCATCTGATCCCACTGCACTGAAAAGGGATTCAGCTCCCACATTTTAATATTGGCCCACTTTTACATTCATTTAAAACAGACTTTCTTCAAATTAATCTCATGAGATTGTAAAGCAGTCAAGGGTGCCTTGGTTTTAATGGAAGATGTGTGGCTAATCCCCCAGATTGTTTTAAAAATCTCCTTCTTATTAGTGGGAATATCCTGGAAATTCCTACTGCAAGTAGTGCTTGAAACCCTGCAAATGTTTCCAGTGGAGATAGAAAAAGTGGAATGGTGATCATTTAGTGGTGTTTGAGAAATTTGTTGGTTTTAGAGTTAAATAGAAGATAATTCTTGCAAAATATTTCATATTTAGCTATTTTCAGAAACAGGCCCAGACTTCCTCTTCCTAAAAGATACATTTGATCAGAATTTGCCATTTCATCAAAATATTGATTATTGTTAAAAGGCAATATGTATTCTCTAGGGATGGATTAAAAGGGCTCTGCGTCAACATTGGATTTTTCTTTAATATATGAAAAAATAAGAGTAAAGCTCTAGTCAAAACGATGTAGAAGTAAAACGCAAAAAGTAATTTCTAATGAGAGATAAAACATTTGTTTGGAAGTTTTTGAATGGAATTTTAAAGGTTTTTCCTGGTGTTATTCCCCACAAAAATGTCGTTGCACCATTATCCTGATTTTTCCCAGGGCGTTTCTGCCACGGTTCCCTGGAATCTTGTGGGATTATGGTTGAAATACGAGCTCCATTTGTTGATGTTTTGGAACCAGAGTTTCAAACCAGAGGCCAAAATCCTGCCATCACCTCGGGAAGGGCCTCTGCCCTAAGTGTGGCTATTCCAGGAGTTCCTACAGCAAAGCTTTCCCAAGGAAGGGATGCATGGAGCAGCTGGATGTGCCCCCCAAAGCAGCCCAGTCTGTACCCCTGGAGCCCCACCTGTGCTGTTTAGGGGTTAAAAATATCTGCTTGAAAATCCCAAAATGGGATCCCAGCTGGGGAGATGCAGATCCTTGGGGTTTTTCCTGCAATCCCAAAATCTGCTTTGCTGTGCCAAACCGTGTTTGGCTTCCCACAGGTGGAATCGTGGGGAGGTTTGGGCTGGAAAAGACCTTCAAAATCCTCATTTTGTGTTTAGGTTGGCAGAGGAAATTGAGTGTGCTCCTGGTGCAGCAGGGCCGTGGATTGCAGGTGTGCAGAGACAAAAAGGAGGGAGAAAAGGCAAAATTTTTTTTTTCTGGTGGTCATCTAGAAGGAAAACAGACAAAGATAAACGTGACCTGCACTGCTGAGCTCGTTCCCTCAGCACCCAGTGCCTCCCAAGCCTTGTCCCTGATCCCTCATATCCCCACTGAGCTCGGCTGTGGCCAAGGAAACACAAATATTGTTCCTCACACGTGGAGAGCTGCTCAGGTCCCCAGCAGCCACCCATCCCAGCCCTGCTAGCACCACCCATCACCCAAACGGGTGTCTGGAGGCTCAAGGAGGCATTTTGGGGATTTTGGCTGGTGCCTGCAGGAGGAGAGTCCAGCGTGCTTGGTTTGGGTTTTTCTGTAGCAGAGCACAAATAACATTTGCTCACGAGGCAGAGCAGGGACACGGTGCCAGAAATAGAGGCTCCCGACAATCCTGCAGGATGTTGCTGTGCTGTTATCATATGATTCATCCACTATGAGGCTGAACAATCACTAACCTCAAGACACTCTCACTTTCACGCCCTCTGACACGCATTCCACTGAGGACAAATATCCTCTGCATGAGTAAAACCTCAGGGCTGGGGTTTTTTAACTCGTAAAGGTCACTTTGTGAGCGCTCACATGTTGAGTTTGAACTTTGCTGCCCAGTCCTTGAGCCGTGGGGAGGGTTTCTGTGACGTGCTGGCTTAGAAAATCCTTTTTGGATGCTGATCACAGTGATGGCCGAGGAGAGGGACTCCAAAAAGCCCATGGTGGAAACCACTGAAATCAATTACAAAGAGAATAAATTTGGCCCAGATGTTGTGATACAACTGAGCTGAAGGCAGGAGGGAGTTGGGCTGAAGAAGAGATCCAGGAAAGCTGGAAAAGACATGGCTGGAGGCATTCAGGGGCTTGCAGGAGGGTTCTTCTCCTGAAAAAAATTCTCTTGCTTGGTGGCAGCAATAACACCTGGTACCAGGTGAGCAGCTGGATTTGGAGACCTTTAGTTTCAAACTTGCACATCCTGAATGTCCCCCACCATGGAGAACAGCCGGGTAATGGATGAATTTATGCAATTCCTTCTGTGGGAAGTGTTTTGTTATTTTACCATGGTTGAGGCCCACCACTGGCTGTGCACTTGGCAATTCTCTTAATTTAATTGGATTTCATTTAGTGCTGAGCCCCCCTTTCCGAGCTTGGCTCTTGTTGGTGGTGGCCCCTCCAGGTCTGGGCTCTTTTTCCTCGCAGCACTAGATGGCAGTGTAATGGCAAAAACCTGCCCTGCCGGGGAGGAAAAAGCTCATTTCACCCCCAAAACCACCCGCGAGCAAATCTAAAATTTGAACGCAAAACAACCAGACCTTAAAAATGCCTCTCCAAGCTCCTTAAATTCCCATAAAAGGCTCTGGGAAGAGCCAGGACAAGGTCTTTGCTGATCACCCAGTGGCACAGGAGTGATGCCAATTTATGCCACCCACAGATTTGGCCCACAGCAGGATCACAGCCAAACTTGTACAGAATATTTGGTCAGGAGATTTGGGTGAGGTCTAAAATGCAGAAGCACCAAAACAAACAAACATGATATTTTTCTTCAAAATGAAGCTCGTAATTCCTTACTAGGATCATGTTTGGAGTTGCTTTGCAGCCCTAGAGGTTGTGGCACAGTAAATTAAGCTGTGGATCATCTCATTTCAGATCCCTGCAGGATTCAATCCCAATTTTGTGGCCCCAAAAGGGGATTTATGTGGTGCACAGGTTTGATTTTTCTGTAGGGAAAATTCCATGTCATGGAAGCACATGGGGTACGTGCATTTACGTCTGTTTTCTTAGGTCTGGATTAGCGCCCTCATTTATGACCAAACCTTTAAAAAAGGAGGAAAATGTCACAGTATAGACAAATAAACAGGGTAAAAATAAATGGCAGAAAGACCACGGTGAACGTGGCCCTTTGTGGACGTCACCAAGACAGCTGCTGGCCCGGAGTGAGATCTGAAGGTCTTTGTTAGGAAACGTTATTGCTGAGATTTTCACTGTTTGGATTTCCTGTTTTCCTCACTTCTGGACCCTTTAACTTTTGTAATCTAAGCAGGGTCAGCTCTGGTCATCCGTGGGGAAACAGGCTGGCTGTGAACAACAAGTGCTGCTGTAGGTGAGCACTGGGGAGGTGCTGGAGCCAGCCAGGATCCTCAGCACAGGCTGCTCTGACCTTCTGGGCACTGCTGGCCACAAGACTTCCCTGTCTGCATGAAAAATACCCAGCCTTGATTTTTTTGAAATGCTGAGTGATGGAAATCCACCCAGTGTCCTTCAGGAGCCTTGCAGAGGGGGATTGCCTTTGGCTGATAAAAATGAGTGTCTTGGTTTTGGTCAAAACCTACTTAGGTTTCATTTCCTTGTGGTTCTACTTGTCTGTATTTCCCATGGAATTTTTTTGCACAAGTCTTTGATGCCCTTAGATAATGATTTTGATGCCCTTAGATAACGATATGCTCCAAAAGATGTTCCAAGAGCCATCATCTCCCAGATAAGATGTGAAAGCCTGATGGGAACCAACTGATCCCTCTCAAAAACCGTACGATTTTTAGGATGTGTCAAAAACAAACTCCCCAGGCAGTTTCAGTGTCATAAATGCTTTTAGCAGTCCTGGGCTGGAGTGGGGATCTCTGTGTCTCCATTGGCTGGACATTGGGACAATCTTCCTTGCAATAATTAAAGCAAATTCAGCTAGAAGGGATGAAATGAAAGCAGTGTAAAGGTGCAGGAGTGAAAATAAATGTTTAGAAGTTCCACCCACTTGTTGGCAAGGGATTATAACCCCATTGTGGTAGGGGCTGTTATGTTGCTGTGTAAGATTCTCTGTCTCTGTGTGGTGTTTAACAGTTTCTCTGAGTTGAGGAATTAAAGCTGTACAACATAGTCAGGTACCAGGTGGGCCTGGGATAAATCTGTCAGCTTTGTGTGGAGTCTGGAGGAACAACTGCCAAGGTGTGCTGAGCTCATTTTCCCTCCTGGACATGCTTTTGGTATAAGACAAACTTGGTTCTGTGTCACCATCCCTGAGGTATGACCAGGAATTCTGCTGAGTACCATCAGCATCCTTCTTTTCCTTTCCACCTTTCAGTTTCCTACCTCAAACACTGATTTTGGCCAGTTGGGTCTGCTCTGGAAGGTGATTTTTCACATGGCTGAAAAGCTTCTTTCCCTGTTCATGGTGTCCATTGTCTCACAGTCACCCACAGGCTTTTCTCAGGGCTGTGGTGGCACAGCTCATCCATGAGTGAAATCTTCCCAGCCAGAACTGAAATTAAGTTAAATTGGGAAGACTTTCACCAGGTTGGATTTATCTTAGAACCTCCAACCAACATTTTGGTTTTCACCTTCAAATCCATAGGTGTCATTGATGCCATGCTGGCTTTTAGGGCTTCTCTTCTCACTTATGGGGCTGTCTTGAAGGAAACGTGCTGGGGTTATCTCAGTGCTGTCCATGTAAGAGGAGATTTGGGTCTGTGGGTTGCTGGATGGGCAATGTGTGGTTGTCAGGAATCTGAAAGTGTCAGGGGACACTGAATTGTGAATTGTTGAATTATGTGTGAGTTCTCTGTGACAGTGAAATCTTCCCAGCCAGAACTGAAATTAAGTTCAATTGGGAAAACTTTCACTGGGTTGGATTTATCCCAAGATCTCCACCCAACATTTTGGTTTTCACCTTCAAATCCATGGGAGTTATTGATGAATATTGAGATATTGATGCCATGCTGGCTTTTAGGGCTTCTCATTTACAGGGCTGCCTTGAAGGAAGGCAGAGAAATCCCCTGGGGTTATCTCAGTGTTATCCATGTAAGAGGAGATTTGGGTCTATGGGTTGCTGGTTGGGCAATTGTTTTCACCTTCAAATCCACAGGTATTATTGATGAATATTGATATATTGATGAATATTGATATATTGATGCCATGCTGGATTTAGGGCTTCTCTTCTCATTTATGGGGTGTCTTGAAGGAATGCAGAGAAATCAGCTGAGGTTAAATCCGTGTCATCCACGATTCTGAATTACGAATTCTTGATTTCTGTGAGGAGCTGCTGTGATTTTGGGACAGCATTCCCAGCCCTCCTTGTCCCCAGCAGGTGGACTGGGCAGCATCCCCAGCTCTCCCACTCGCTGACCTCCCCGCAGCGCTGCTCCAACAGGACGTGGTGATTTACAGGGCCAAGGGCCAGCAGGAAATTCCGACCTCCGCCCCCCCGGAGCACGGAGGAAGCCGGAGCAGCTCCGTGACTCAGAGCCCGAACAGAGCGGGACTTACTGGAGGGGGAAATGCGTGCTGAAAACAAACAAATAAACAAAAAAAGACAACCCCCCCCCCCCAAAAAAAAACACACACACAAAAAAATAAAAAATAAGAAATAGGAAAAAAAAAAACCCCAAACCCCAAAACCAAAACAAACAAAAACCACCAAAAAATAGAAAAAAAAACCCAAAACAAAAAAGACCCAAAAAACAAAAAAGACCCAAAAAACAAAAAAGACCCAAAAAACCTGAAAAAAACCCCAAAACTCCCCCAAAAAACAAAAACCACCAAAAAAACCCAAAAAAGCCAAAAAAATACCCCAAAAAAGAAAACAAATCAAACAAACAAAAAAACCCAAAAAATCCCAAAACCCCCCAAAAAAACACCAAAATCCAAACCAAACCAAAAACCCCCAAAAGCAAAAAAAAAAAACCCCAAAATTGAAACAAACAAAAAAAGCAACAACCAACCAACAACAACAACAACAAAAAAAACCAACAAAAAAAATTTTGATTAATGCTATTCTTTAATAAACAACTTATGGCAGGTGCCTGGCAGCTTATGACAATTCACGGGGTATTTATTGGGATCAGAAAATACTCTGAGCTTGAACGAGTCTGTGCCCTGGCCTTGGCTGGCTGCAGTGGGCTGGGCTCAGTGGCTGCCTGGCTGCAGATAATAAATCCAAGGGCTGGAGAAGCCGTGAAGTGCCCGAACGTTCAGCTCATTGTGGCACCAGCGCCGAGCTTTCCCAGCCCCGTTTTTCCCTTCTCTGCAGCCCCGTTATTCCCTGCAGGCCGGCTCAGTAAACACAGCTCACTTCACCTTGCCTGAATAATGATTTTTGTTGTAGTTGGTGCCAGCTCTGGGGCAGGCAGAGCGAGCTTTAGAGGCTGCCAGGAAGGAGAGGGCATCGGTTTTGTGTTGGATTTAGGGTTTAGGATGCTCAGGAGATGCTGCCGTGGTGGGATGGGCTGGTCCCGGGCTCTCGGTGGGGATGGTAAATTCATTTTTTTCTGCAAAGCAGCAGCGCTGAGGAGGAAATGCAGGAGCTGGGGGAGTGGAGAAGGGATGACTTTCCTCTGATGTCAAAAATCCCAGCATCCAGTGCTCGCCGTGGAAAAGGCGAGAGGAGAAGAATGTGGAGACAGGGAGAGGGGCAGGGAGCAGAGATGATGATGATGATGATGATGAAGGGGAAGGACACGCTCCTTTTGCTCCTCAATCTTGTAGGCTGAGCTTGTCCACCCTGGCAGGATGGAGAAGCAAGGCTGAGCCCCAGTGCCAAGCCCCAGGGATTGCTCCCAACCCCATCCCGATCTGGACTTGGTTAGTACTGCCTTGGTGTGAATTATCAGGGAGATAAAAATTGTCAAGAAACTTACAGCTGTTCCCACAGGACTCTCTCTCTTTGCCTTAGCTTTTATTTCTGAGGGTTTGAATTTCCTGCTCACTGTGCTCGTGCCTGATCCTCACAGGATTTCTGCAAGGATCAGGGCTGGATGGAAGTGAAGAAGCAGCAGAGCTGGAGCTGCCCTGGAGCTCTGTCCAGGTTCTTATTTCTTCCTTCCGAGGGGCTGAATATCAAAAAGGTGCCAGGTTTTGTCCTTCATGCATTTTGCTGTGTGCCGTTGCCTGTAATTAGTTTCTCAACTGAAAAAGCTTTCTCAACCGGAAAAAAAAAAAAAAAAAAAAAAAAAAAAAAGGAAAACCAACCCCCCACATTTTTGGCAATGGGTTGTTTTTCTAAGCAATTAATTAAGAGCTGATTTTAAAAGAATTTGAATGAATCCTTCCACTCTGTGTCAAGCATGGATTTTGTATTAATCACTTCACTACTCGCTGGCTGAATAAGGACTGAAAAAAGATGCAGGGAGTAAAAATTTCCCCAGGAAATGAATCAGACGAGGAACCTATGCCTCATCTGGCCTCATCCAAGTGAAGAACGCGAGGATTTTGTCAATGGTGGGTCAGTTTACAAACGTGTCCTCTGCAGGGTGAGTCAGAGCAGTGATGCATTTCACAGCAATGCAGCCAGAGTTGCAGCTGAAAGCAGCACTGAACGCCAGCTCAAGATAAACACGAGTGGATCCTCAGTGGATCCATTATTTTTATATGTGTATATATAATTATATATAAAATGGTGCCCATTATAGTCAGGAGAATGAAAATGCAGCCTGTCAGATCTGCTGCTGTGTTATCCAGCTCTCCCTGTTTAAAACCAATGTCCAAATTCCCTCTGGCTTCCACGGGAGCAGGGAAATCCCTTGGGACTTGTGATTTCCATTTTTTGATAAGGGAGAGCTGTGGGGTTTTGTAAGATGGAGTTGGTGGAGGATCCAGCGTTTTTTTCAGTGTCCAGTCAAATGTGGATGCTCCCAGGTGGGCAGCACTGCTTTGTGGTAAAATTCAGAATGTGGAATCGCTCTGGAATCGCTGCTGTCTCCAGAGTTGGCTGCAATGCATCACAAGTTTGGAGTTTTCCAAAATGCTGGACAAATATTTATGTTTTTTCCCCCTCAAGCACCAGCCTTTGTTAGTGTTAGAGCTGTTAAGGGATGTACAAAAGCTGTTGTCGTGAAAGCACCATCAAGATTTGTTGTTGATGTTTTGGTTGTGGGCGAGGTAATGAGATCTAGCTGAGAATCTGAGCTGAAATATGAAAATTTCAATCGTTTTCCCTGGTGTCACTTTCCCCAGTGTTTCCCAACACTAAACCTTGTTAAGTGTGTTAGTCCTTGTGGGTTTGGGTTTTTTTTTTTTTTTTAGTGGGTTTTCTGTAGCTTTCCAGGCTGTAAAAGTGTTTAGGCAAGAGGGTGAAATACTTGGTGGGTCAGTGGTGAGATCACGATTTATTGCTGGCCAAGATTGCTGCCCTGAAATGGGATGAGAGCAATGGCTGAGATGCTGCAGGCCTTTCTTTGGGATAATGGTCATCCTTGGAAAGATCTATAATTAAACCAGTTCCTTGATTGAATGTGGGTTTATCAGTGCACTTTTTCAGCCTCTTGGCTCAAAGACCATCCCAGTTTGCAAATATCAGCGACACTGGGGCGAAAAAAAGCTTGGGAAGGGGGTGGAGAATGGCAGACTCGGAGTCAAATTTAAATTTTGGAAGTCCTTGGCCAGCACTTTAACCATGAGTCCTCTTCTCTTTAGGGTTAAACGTTTCCTCTTAGAAGAAGAGCCAGAGGCTCTCGATTATCCATGCAAAACAGGCCAGGGCTTTGATTTGTAAGGTTTTGTCTGCCACACTTTGAAACGGATGAAGCTTAATTTAGATCCCCACAAGAAAATCAAAATTCGACGGTGGAGACACAGCCCCACTTTCCCTCTCTTATCCCGAGGCATCATTCCCCACCCTTCCCATTTTTCTCTTCACCCCCCCCCCACCACCAAAAAAAAAACAAAAAAAAAAAACCACCAACAAAAAAACCCCAAAAACCCCTGGCGCTTTGGAGCACATTTGGGGGATCGGGGAACAATTAAAGCAATGATGTGTGTGCTTCAAGGAGAAAAGCGAGCTGCGGTAGCTGTGCTTTGACAGGTCTTTGGAGGATTTCAAGGAAGTTACACCCACTTCATTCATGATAATCGGCTGTTTAACGCCGAGCAGCTCAGTGTTATGAATGAAAAGGGAGCGTGTTTTGGCTTGCAAGAACAACTCGCAAATCTAATGCTTCACTCGTCAAATAACCAGCCACGTTCACAAAAAAAAAAAAAAAAAAAAAAAAAAAAAAAGGGGAAAAAAGAAAGGGAAAAAAAATTAAAAAATAATCTTGACTTCATTCTTGAAATTAATAGATGCGGGATTTAGTGGGGGAAAAAAAAATCCTGCAACACCCAAAGTTGTGTCTTCTTTTTCTGTAGGGATCCAAAAACCTTTCAGCTCCCTTTGCCATGTTTGTAACTCTGTGACTGCACGAGTTGGGGGAGAAAATGCAGCTTCTGCTGGACTTTGATGCAGCTAAAGGCAGGTCCTGGTGACTTTTTATGCATTTGGTCAGAACATGCTGAATTGTTGGATTTCAATCGTTTTGGGGGCCAAAAGCAAACAGAAGGGAAGAGAGTCTTGGGAAGGAACAAGTTTAGATTTGGATGGATTGCAAGGGCACTGTGGGCTCTGTGCTGTGCCTGAGCAGACTCATTGATGAGGAATATATTGATTTTGGGGGGGTATTGAAGCTGGATTTGTGGAATGTCGTGATTTCCTGTGCCAGGTGCTTTCATCCCATCTGCTTTTTAGACTTGGATGATTCCTGGGAGGTTATTGGAGGCTGGTTAGGATATGTTGAATTAAAGGCAAAAATTGTTAGAAGGAGAGAGCCTTTCTACTTTCCCTTATTTGCAGTTCTTTGGGAATAAAATTGCTTTTTGGAGGAGCAACATCCATCCATCCCACTGCCTCCTCCAGCAGGCAGGGAAGGGATCTGTGCCCGGGCAGGAAGGAATGCAGCTCCTTTGATCCCAGAAACACCCACAGGTGCTTGCAAAACGTTTGTCATGGAGCTGAGCTGAATGTTCATTAATTGGAGTTTTAGGAAGGGACGTGTGGAATCATTTCCCTCTCTCTGCTTTCTTGTCTGGATTCGGGGTAAAACCAGCTGGGATGGTTTTAATTCGAGCAGAATTTGACAAAGCATTAATTGGTGCATACATCGAGGGCTGTGCTGTGTTTGTGGAGCTGACCTCTCCCTGAAAGGGGAAGTTTTGCTCAAAGGAAGCCAAAAAAATCAATTGGAGAAAACACAATTCCATCTGATGATCTTCCATCTTCGGTCAGCAGCTGGGAGCCTCTGATGGAAGGTGGGAAAACAAATTTTCCTCATCGTTTCAGCACTAAAATAATTCCCAGAACAGCGTTTGGCTCAAGGCAGGATCTTACTGGAGCCCTTTCCACTTAAAAGTGGGGGGAAAAGGGAAATTTGGGCAAAAAGGGCAAAAAAGGCAAAAAGAGCTGAAGGCAAAGGTGGGTTGGATGGAGCCTGGGATGGGAGGGAGGGTGGCCATCACTTCTTCATCTCCTGCACAATAAATTAATGCTCTTCTTTCTTCTTTTGCTCCACAGAACCGTGCTTGGGGGAAACCAAGAACTGAGCAGATCCTTTTTTTATTCCCACTCATTTTCAGGGTGAGTGAATCCTCTTGTCTCCACTCCTGCTGTCGTGTCCTGTGCAGCTCCAAAGTGTGACTTAAGGTTCAGAGGAAAATCTCTCTTTTCCTAATCTTTGCACTGATAACACGGAGCTTAATTTAGCAGCAGTCAGGCAGAACATTTGGATTTTGTCATCCATTTCCAAAACTATTGTTGGCTTCTTATTCCTTTGTTTCCACACACCACCACCCCCAACTCGTTTCAGATTTACATTTTCTTGGAGGTGCCAAAAGATAAGTTAATGCCAACTTGATGATTAATTAGCTAATACTTTCCTCTGTCCTGAGATGGAAAGCCTTTATCTGAGTCACCTATTAATTATTATTTTATTTATTGCTGCATGGGTACATTTGAAGGGATTCGAGAAATTTGAGCAGGAATTTATAGGAACAGGATGAAAGGAAGCCAAAGGAACCTTCAACTTGTTATCAGAAAATATGTCTTAATGTTGAGATCAGGGCACTTTTAAATCTATATTTTACAAGCCCCGAGCAATATCAGAGTCTCATTGTCAAAATCACTGGAAACACGGAATTCTGAGGCTTTCCAGCATCCTCAGAGATGCAAAAATCAATAAAAAAAATCTTGATTTTCCAGAGGCTATGGGAATGGCTCAGCCATTCCTATGCTCAGCCTACTTGCCTGAGCTTGGAAAAGTTGTGGGGAAAACACACCTGGGGCACTTCCAGTGTGGAAGCTTCCAGGAGCTTGGTACTGGTGCACATCCTTTTTTTTTTTTTTTGGGAGCTGGGAAGAGGCTGCAGACATCTCCTCCCAAGTCAGAGTCTTTCCAGTGGGATATTTGGAATTCAAGTTGGAGTTCACACCGAGGGAATCATTATTCAAAGTGCCATAAATGCATTAACACAGGAGCAGGGATGTGAATGAGTTTAATTTAATAATGTTAAAAAAGGGGGAAACTCGGGTTGGATAATGATGATGAATTTATTGGTGGGTGAGTTTGGTTACCTCATTCTCCTGAAATCATGATGAGGAATGAGGTAAGTGCACATTTTATGGCCCTGCCTGTGGGCAGGAATTAATGCTGTGCACGGGAGAGGTGCTGCACATCCCAGGCAGGATTCCCAGCAGGAAAAGCTGGAGAATTCCAACAGCTCACAGGTGAACCACCCAGGCTTCACCTTTGGGGGTTTGAAACTGGGAGGGAAGAATTTCCAATCTAAACCCACAGTCAGTTTGAAGCCATTGCCCCTTGAACCATCACTGTGCTCTTTTGCTTTGGGAAGGCTCAAGGCAAAGATTTTTTGTTATTTTATGTTCTGTGGGAGCATTGAGATCCAGCTCTGTCCCTCCTGGGTGTCCTAAAAGAGGTGACACAGGGCTGATGTCCCCAAGTGGAATATTCAATGTGAGCACAGTGAATGACACCTGTGGGTGGAGATACCACGATACCATGGCCTGGGAGCTGTGTGTGCTCCTGGAATTGCCACCCCAGCTTTGTCCTGCTGAAATCCACGTCCAAATGCCTTTTTTTTTTTTTTTTTTTTGGCCTCTGTTAAGCCCTGGGCATGGATGTGTTGGCACCTGTTAATCTGCTGAACTCAGAGCCTAAATTAGAAGTGCACCAATTTTCAGAAGGCTTAAAACTCTCCTTGACTTCAGTGGGGTTAATCTGTTCCTGGGGGTGTTTTAAGGAGGAGGGAGGAAGGGGGATCAGTGGGAGAACTGGGAAGTTAAGAGACAAAAATCTTTTCTCCTCAAACCATTTTATTTCCCCTTCAGGCTTAGCTTAAAATCTTTGTTTTGAGCCTTCCTAAAGCAAAATAGGACAGTGATAGGGCAAGGGAGAATGGCTTCAAACTGATGGGGGGTTTAGATTGGACATTAAGAAAAAATTCTTCCTGTGAGGGTGGTGAATGGATGGAATAGAATTCCCAGAGAAGCTGTGGCTGCCCCTGGGTCCCTGGAAGTGTCCAAGGCCAGGCTGGATGCACTCTGGGATAGTGGAAGGTGTCATGGCATGGAATTAGAGGAGCTTTAAGCTCCCCTCCCAAGCCCAACCATTCTGGGATTTGATGGAAATTCAGAGCTCTCAGGCCGGGTTTGGCAGGACGAGGGAGGAGTGGGAGGAGCAGGAGCAGCTCCTCTCCCTTCGTGTGTCTCAGCATTCCGTGTGGTCACCTCAGATGTGGGGCAGCCTGCTCTGCTTCCCTCCCTTCCTGCAGGAAATCTGAACCCCATCCAGCCTGCAGGAATGTGTGCTCAGTGCCAGCCTGCATTAATGCTGCTCTGCTTTGCATGAATAACCAACTATTGACAGAGGCAGGCTCTTACTGCAGGTATTCCCCTCCCTGCTTCCTCCAGTGGCCCCAGGAAGGCTTGGGCTGGTGAATTGTTTAATTTCAGTCCTTATTTTTAATGAGATTATAGCTTTGAGGGCTGATTGTGCATTTTAATTGCTGATTCTTTAATGCAGGAGCAGGGAGCAGAGCCCAGGTTTCCCCTTTGCCACGTGAGTGCCAAAGGCAGCACATCAGTGAGCAATTTTCAGTGCACTGAATCCATTTTTTCCCACTGAAAATGTGAACATTCCATCTTTCTTTCCCCACAACTTTAGCAGGAGCTGTGGTGAGATAGGACACGAGGCAGCAGCTGCCAGCTGGGTGTTTAAGGCACTGAGAGCCTGCATGGGCAGCACATCCTTCTCTATTTCCTTGGCCTTTTCCCACTGCTCTGCTGCAGAAATCGATCTTTTCCTAGGACTTTCTGTGTGATTTGCCATGGTCACTGCATTTTATGCACAGGGCTGGGGGCTGAATTGAGTCTGACACTTTGGGAATTGCCCTCCTCAGATCCCCAAATTTCTGTGGAAGGAGTCCTGAAGCATTTTGTGGAGCAAACCTGAGATCCCTGGAGCAGATTTCTCACGGTGTGGATTTCAGCTGCAGGAGTTGCAGCCCCTGTGAGGTTTTGATGGACCTTGTGAGCTGCAGGAAAGGTGCCCTGAGAGCAATTCTCTCTCTTACACATCCACAGGGAATTCCCAGCCCAGGCAAAAGAGCATTTGTGGAGCAGTTTCCTAATTTAGAGCAGTTGCTGGATGTTGAAATGTTGTGCCAGTGGAGCAATGTCCAGCTCTAAATTTGGAGGGCATTAAGCTCCAGCCCTGGGCTCCATGTCCTGATGCCTTGGCATGGGGGGTTGCTTCTCCTGGATTCTGGAGCAGCTGGGAAAAGCAGGGAGATTAGAGCCAGTGGAGGGAACAAAAAGCAAATGTCATTTGAGGCTGAGGCTGGGGGGAAGGCACAGGGATGCTGGGGGAGAGCACAGTGCCCTCAGCTCATGTAAGGTCAGGGAGCTGCAGAGAGAAGTGAAAATAAAGCAAGGAGTGAAGTGAAAACAGAGAGGAACGAGGAGCAAAGTGTCCAAAAAGTTTGGAACCAGATGGGGTTTAGTCAGTGTGCTCCTCCCCAGAGAGGTTTTGGCTTTTCAGAGGGGTTTTAGCTTTGACCAGGAGGGAGAGGTGGCAGTAGCATCTCTGGGTGCTGCCTCTCCCTCCTTCCATGGGGATTGACCTCTCCTTCTCTGCTCTCTGCTCTTCCCAAGGGCCCTCTCCTTTTCCCCTCAGCCTGTGCTGTTCCTGGAGACCCAAGCTCTTTCTGCAGGCCCTGTTCCATGGCTCAGGCTGCTCCTGAGCATCCCTATTGATCTCTTTCCATCAGCAGAGGGGCAGAGCTGCGCTGTGCAGCAGCAGCAGCAGCGATGGAGGCACACACAGCACCACACTTGGAGCCTGTGAGGCAGCCTGTGAGCAAGAGCTGGACAGGACTCACCATGATCAGCATTTTCATGGCATCAGGGAGGAGGTTTGGAGGCTGGGGATTGCTGGCACAGGAGCGAGTGAGGCTCCTGGTGTTTATTCTGTGGCTGTGCCCTGATCCTGCTCACTCATCCACGCTGGGAACAGCTTATCCCTGGTGCTCAGGGAATGCCGTGCCAAAATCCTCTGGTAGCCCCAGCAGCAGGGCTGGCAGAGCAACCTCACGGGGCTATAAAAGGAACAAAAGTCTGTTGGTATCTGTGGCTCCTTCTCCTTTCCAAGAAGCAGGGGATGCTCACAGTGATTAAATTGTTGGGGCTTTGTAGGAGGTGGAGAACTGAATAAAGGGACTTGGAGCTGCCAGGAGAGATTCCTCAGGGAAGTTCCTCCTCTGAGATGTCACCTACCCGTGTTCTGGGTCACAAGGACAGCACTACCCAAGAGACCAGGACCTCCCCGTTTTCAGCAAGTTGTATGTGGTTTGTTTTGGGGTTTTTTATCCCGTTCCTTCCCTGTGCTGGAGGAAATAGGATGTGGTTTATGAGTTTTGGTAAAATATTCTGTCCTGGTTGTAACTCTGAACTATCCTCATGCAGTGGGTGGTGCTTTAAACTTTGGGCTTTGCTTGTTTTGGAGAATCCCACAAAGGTTTGGGTGGAAAGGGACCTTAAAGCTCATCCAGTTCCACCCTGACACCTTCCACTATCCCAGGTTGCTCCAAGCCTGGCCCAGCATGGCCCTGAGGACTTCCAGGGATGGGGAGCTGTGCTCTGAGCAGTTTCTCTGTGAGATTTCCAGTGTCCTTACAGGTCTGGAGAGGATGAGTCAGGTATGGCTGTGGGACAGCACCTTCATGGGTAAACCCAGCTGTCTTTGAGATGTAACACACACCTTCCAGCCTCTGCCTGAAGCCCCGAACTGAAGGCAGGAGGGACTCAAGGTTTCTTTGAGCCCCTCGTTGTGTTCCTGGCAGTGCTCTGCTCGTTTCCAGCCCTGTTTTCTGTTCCCTCTGCAATCCATTTGCTGCCGCCCTTCCCTCCCTCCCTCCCTCCTCCTCCTCAGCTCCTGACACAATGGATTCCTTTCTGCAGTGAATCCCCTGCTCCATGCAGACATTCGCTGGCTCTTCTCTTCAATGGGAAAAGAGGGGAAAGTCTTCCTTGTTCCCAGTGAAAACCAGCACTGGCAGCCTGGGTTATTTTGTCGGACGTGTGGCTTTAAGTGACGCCTTTGCCATCTGTTCCGTCTGCTAATTATGAATGCAAAACAAACGGAGCCCACAATTGCTTCATTTAGAATAAGAGAGATGGCAGTGACCAAAACAGTTTTATTTTGGTGTCAGATGCTCTTTTTATTTCTCCTGTCTCTTCCTAATCCAAAGCAGGGCTGGAGCACTTCTCCCTGTCCCAGTTTGCAGCAGTGGATGTTGCTCTGACAAACGGGACCAACTTGTAAATGTTGAGCCTTTAGGGCCTTTAAGGGACAATCCCACAAGAGCAAAGAAAGAGAAAAAAAAAATCTCGATTTTCAACTGTGAGGGCTGATGGCAGCTTTGGTGTTTTCAATCCAGTTGTGTTGGTCTTAGACCTGCAAAGAGACACATCAGGGCACCTCCAGGAAGTTTGCCAGCAGCGTGTGAGGCTGTTCCATGAAAACAGCAGCAGGGTATGGGGGGAAAAAACCAACATTTTGGGAAAAATTCCCACATCCAGAGAGTGGTTTAGAGCAAAACTCTTCCAGTGGGATTAAGGAAGGGAGGATTTGACGATCTACAGGAGATTTCAGTGGTGATGTGGTAACACAGTAGGAAGAGGCAGGTGAAATCCTGCAGTGCTGCTCTCACAGGCTGCAAGGAAGTGAACCTTCATGTTTGGGAGGCCAGGGCTGTGCTCTGGGGGTCTCAAAATAGGATTCTGCTCCCAGAAGCTGCCCTGCAATAGTGTAAATAATGCTGGGAGGAGAGCAGGGTGGGTTGGGTTGGAGATTGGGTTGCAGTGGCAATGTTGGTAAAGTCTCCTGTGTGTTAATTCCATGCCTCCAGATGTGTTGGATGGAGCAGAGCACAGATGAGTTTTGCTCCAGCCTGGAGCAGGGTGCTGGGAAGGAATGATCCATTCTGCTGGGGCTGTGTCCAGGTTTCTTTGGCTTTTGTTTGTGAGTGAATCATGCCCAAGGTTGCTGATCCATCTCCTTGGTTCACTGGGTTAGGAGGAGCCCCCTCCATTTATTCATTGGGTGCTGTCAGCTCTTCAACATTCCCAAAATTGCTGCTGACTTACTCCAAACCATGGGAAATCGTGGAGCTATCCCTGGCAGCCCAGCCATGGATTGATGTGACCTAGCTTGAGAAATGGACACTCTCTTCTTCCTCCTCCTCCTTCCCCTCCCCAGCCATCACTCTTGCTGTGATAATCACCATATACTTCATTTTATTTCTTGGCTGGCTCTGTGTTGAAGGGCTGGCAGTGTTTTTATACCCACTAAAGCAATGTTCTGGACAGTAGAACACTTCCCTCTTCCCTCCCCACAAATCTCCATGAAAACACGTCAGTTTGTGCTCAAAGATTATTTTTAAATTATTCTCACTACTATCGAGTTTTCCTAAAGTTTCCATTCAATTTTTTCCCCCTATTGGAATGGAATGGCAGGGGATTTTCTCCCTCCCAGTGAGAAATTGTATCTGGAAAGTTCTCCCTCCCCATTTTCAGCTCCCAGCAAACTGCCCTAGCCCAGCTGAGGCAGAAACATGTGTCATGGAATACCCAAATCTGAGATTAAATCCCAAACTGGGCTGGGTTCCTCCAACCCTGAGCAGCCAGATCAGGATCCTGCCCCAGCCTGGAGCCACCTCTGCTGTAAAAATGATGGAAAATGCTACAGGAGGTTCCAGCACGAGGGTTAAAGGTTCTCTCTTGGTGTCCCAGGCCTGAAGGATGATGCTGGGGTTTAAACATTTGGACTGGAACCAAGAGATGTGAGATAAATTCCAGGCTCTGCTGTTCACTTCCTCTGTCAGCTCCTGGAAATCTCTGCTGCTCCCTTTGCTCCCATCCTCTGCCTGTGACATCCCAGTAGTGAATTGAACTGATAATCCAGGCCATTTTCTGAAATCCTTAAATTTAGGGTTAAATGAGTGTTCCAGCCTCATGTGCCTACAAGGTGGAAGCAGTTTAAAGTTGGAAATTAAGGACAAAAAGCTCAGAAAGTTTGATGGATGTGAATTAATGTCCTTTCCTCAGCCTGGTGACAGTGAGGAACAGCCTGGATCAGTGACTGAGGGGTGGCAATGCCAGGAAATGAGGGCAGGGTGCATTTTTCCCCTTAGTTTGGTTAGATTCCCAAAGAATGAGTGTGTGTGAGCAATGCTGAAATGAGCAGTGCACAGAAGAATTGAGTTTTGTACCTCCAAAGTTGTATTTAGTAAGTTCTGGTCATTGAAATCCACTTAATTGAAGAATTTCTTTGCCACTGTCACAATCTGATGGATGAAGTTTTCTCCTGCTGGTTCCTGACACATGAGGAGGGAAGGGAAGAAGGAAGGACAGTTTCTGGACCCTTTCTTTAGGTGTGTCAACATCTATTTTCTGCTAAATTAATTTGTGCTTGTAGGTTTGTGTGTCTAGAAGAGTTTCCAGGATCAGCTGTCCTGTTTTAGTGTTAAAATTTGCCTTTGGTTTCTTTATCCCAGCTTTAAATTCAAGCTGGAAGAAGGTAAATTTTCTTTTCTCTGTGGGATTTCTAGAACAGGGCATGTAAAGGTCAAAATTTCTTGCTAGAAAGCCTTGACAGGTGGGGAAAAATTTAATCCAAACCATTGATAACACGTGATTCTCTTCACCACTTGATGCATTTAACCTGCTCTGGGATAGTGAGTCAGCTTTTATTCCAAATATCAGCAATCTAAGGTCAGATTTGGGCTGGAATGGAAATTGTGAATATCCTGGTGGTGTTTCATGGCACATCTGAGTGTTTGCAGTTTCAGGCATCACTCCTGCTCTGCCTCAGCTTGAACCCAGAGCTGGAGAATTTGGGTCTCATGCTTCTTTGCCCAAATTGTGGTACCTTGTAACAAAAAAAAAAAAAAAAAAAAAAAAGGTGTGTTTTACCTGCTGTAGGAAGAGATTGGAGAAAATCTCATTTTCTGGGTGATGAGATAATAAAAACCCCCATGACCATCAGCAGCAGCAAGGTGGATCCGAGGGGGAAACTGCAGAAGGGAAAAGGCTCCCTAAATTAAATAACCCTAAATTAAATGACCTTAGCTACACTTACATCTCATTATAGGAACACTGAAGTGGGGTTTTCTCTTTCTTTTTCTGGGGATTTGTCTACTCTGTGAATGCTTCCAAACAATTTTGGTTATTTTCCTAGATAACTTGAGATTTCTTTTCCTTTCATTGGGATGTACCAGCTTGTTCCAAGTATTATCCCAAAATATTTGCTGGAGGGGAAGCAACTCTCAGCCCCCCTGCAAGGATTTTATCTCTTTTTTAAATTACCCAGTTCAAATGCACGGATAATGACACTTGTAATGATGATAAAATTGGGAGCGTGGCTGCAAGGAGTAATGTTTAAAAATAATGATACACCTCTAAGTAGGTCTCATAAAAGGAAATCTTAAATAGCTCCGGGGAAACAGATGCTTTGGGGGACTTGTGGGTAAAAATAGTGGCTTCCAATTGGCAACCAAAACAGAAATGCAGCCCCACTCAGTCAACCTGAGCACCAGAAATTCCTCTGAAAACCTCAGGGCCCCCAAGTGGGAAGGTGTGAGAAGCACCTGGTGCTGCACCTGCGGTGGGGTTTAGCATCTTTTTGCTTCTTCTGCTTTTCAGCAGAGAATCATGGGCTGGTTTGGGTGGGAAGGACGTTAAAGCTCATCCAGTTCCAGCCTGACACCTCCCACCATCCCAGGCTGCTCCAAGCCCCGAGGTCCAGCCTGGCCTTGGACACTCCCAGGGATCCACAGCAAATCTGGGCACCCTGTGCCAGATCCTCCCACCCTCCCAGGGGAGAATTCCTGCCCCATATCCCAACCAAACCTCATTCCTGCCAGCTCCAAGTGATTTTTCTCGTTACTTCTCAGCTTTCTCTCCACGGTGGTGCCTTTCACGTTCTCTGTGCAGCCGGGAGCTCTGCCCAAGGTTCCTTTTTGGGGCTGCTCAGGGCTCGGTGCTTTTCTAGGGTGGGAGGAAGGGCAGAGCCAGCCCCAGCAGAGCTGGAGGGTTCTGCTCTGCAGGGTGAGGCTTTCAAAGCAGAGCTGCAGGTGGCTGGCTAGAGGCAAAGGCAGGGAATGTTCTCCCTGCTCACCTGGGGAAGGTGTGCAGGCAGCTCCCCCAGGGCTGTGGGCAGCCCCAGTCCAGCTCAGTGTCTGCTCAGCTACCAACTGCACTGGTTTGCAGTTCAAATAACTGGTTTTTCATGGACGTGAGGAGCTCGATCCCTTCTCCTGGCTCTGCTGTGGAAGTGAAAAACTCCTTCAACAACCCCTTAAACCTCATTCCAGCTGTTTGTGCTTCATAAGCCTCAGCAACCCCTTAAACCTCATTCCAGCTGTTTCTGGGTGTGTGGATCTCAGGGCAGGTGCCTCAGCCCCATATTTTGGGTTGGGGACAGAAACACCAGCCTGTACAAAGGAACTGAGCAAGCTGAGGAAAGGGGAATGTTTATTTTGTGTGCTTTCGTTTAACTCAGAGAAACACTCAAAAATCACGTTTTTGTGATGATTTCTGCTTTTTCCTTAACTGTTAGGGCAAAAGCCAAATCTCAAGTGAACAGTTTTAAGTTGTTTGTTTGGTGTTTTTCTTTTTAGGTGGTTTCTCCCAAACCAAGACAAGCAATCAGGTGAGTCAAATGTTGATCTCATGGAATACTTCTGGCTGGGGTGACATCGACCAGGAATTCCCTCTCCTGTGCTTTTGTCCTGGGTAGAAAGCAAAGATGATGCTCCTTAGGGAACTTTGGGTTCCTGTGATGGGATGTGCTGCCTCCAGGACAATCCCAGCCTGGTGTTGGGTTTGATGGGATTTAAAGCCCACCTCATTCCAGCCCCTTTTCCTTGGGAGCTGGAAGTGGGACAATGCTCCAAGGCCCAGCCCATGAAATTGGCTTTTCCCGTGTTGGTTTTGTGGATTCCTGGGTTCCTCGTGTGAGGATGGAAATCCTCATCTCCCCCAGTGCAGGGCACAAAAGGAGCAGGAAAAGCAGGTGTTGAATGATCCCACTGAGCTGTCCATCAGCAGGAGAGGATTTGAGATGGGAAGAGTGGGAAGGAGGGCTTAAAGAAAGAGATGGATGTCCTGCACCCAAAGCAAGAAACAGCAAAAAAAAAAAAAAAAAAAAAAAAAAAGCAAACCCCACCAAGTTTAATCCTGTCCTAGACAAGGTCAGCAGAGGCACCACGCACAAATAGCTCAGGCTTTGATTTGATCTGCCCCTTCCTAAAAGTGGAAAGTGAAAATATTACATCCAAGTGTCTGCTTTGGGAACAGGCACTGAAAGGGGGAGGAAAAAAAAAGAATTTTTAATATGGATACATGACCCCAGCGTGCTGGGAGAACGAGCCCGAGTGTGTGGTGGCAGCGAGTGGGTCGGACATTGTTGGATCTGGCAGGGATTCAGACATCTGCCAGGGAATGGGGATTTTGTCAGGAGAACTGGGAGAGAGAGAAGAGCCTCGCAGCGCTCTGTATCTGCCCGGATAACACTTCCTCTTTAAAATTCCCTTACTAAGCTGGGCTCCTATATTTTATATTCAGCAGTGAGGTCCCCGCCCCCCCCCCAAGCCCTCCCCACCCACCGCCACCCTGGCTGCCTTTAACTTGTTAAGTTTGAAAGATGATCCACAGAGCCGCTCTGCTCTGCCAGGCAGCCCCGTTTAAGGCCAAGATTAATGCAGTGCATTGGTGCAATCGTGCCGCAGTGGTGCGTGATCGGAATACGAGATGGAATATGGGGGGAAAGGCCAGAAATGTGCCTGGATTCCCAGTTTACACAAGTCTCCTTAGCAACTTGTCTGATTATTTTTTTTTTTTTTATTATTTTTTTTTTTTTCATACATGTGCATGCAGCAGCGTTGTCCCAAATCTCCAGCGAATAAAACATTCCCCGAGTTTTTAAACCTCTTCGGTTGATGGTCTTGGTGTTGTTTTGCCTTTTCCTTTTGTTAAATTAGTGGCTTAATTTTTTTTAATTTATTTTTTTTTCCCCCCTCTCCCCCTGGAGAGATTGCCCCCCATACCCTCCGAAAAGGATGGCAGAGGGGCTGGGGGCGCTGGGATAGTTTTCATTGTGACTTCCCGAGAGTTGGTTCCTTTCCAGTTGTTCACATCTCAGCATGTGGAATTATTGTGCTTTCTCCCGATTTGCCACAGAATTGGCACTAGCCTGACATTGTTACTCATTGGAATTGTATTTGGAGCCGGGCTGATTTTTTTAAAAATTTTCTTCTTTTTTTTTTTTTTTTGACTTATTTATTTATTTTAATCACTCACATCTTTTTCCTTTTTTTTTTTTTTTTTTAAATTTCATAACAACCCCTTTGATTTTTGCAAACAATATATTTAACAGTCTGTAAAATGGAGGAGAGGAGGAAAAAAAAAAAAAAACCAAAACCCACCAGGGTGAGAGGATTGTGACAAGCCTGTCCCTGAATCCCATATTCCCCTCCCCGTGCAATTTTTTTTTTAGTTGCCTCCTGAAGAACCCCCTCCCTTCCCATAGGAGGGAGTGGCCTTTTAGGGATCAAGGTACGTTGGATTATTTTTTTTTTTCCCCAGTTTGTGTGATACTTTATTAATAGCATGGGGCAAGAGAGAGGCTGAAGGGTGGGGAGAGCAGGGGAGGAGGGTGGAGAGAAGCAGAGTTCTCCTCCAAGTCCTCTACCTTGAAATAACCCAAGGAGAAAAGAGTTGCAGCCTCACTTGAGTTGTTTCAAAATCTTCCTGGGTGCTTTTACTTTTTCTTTTGCTTCTATATATTTTTTTTTTTTTCTTCCAAGGGGAGGGGGCAGAAAAAGAAGGGGAAAAAAAAAAAAAAAAAGAAGAAGCTGAGCCAAAAAACATTTTGAAGGCTTGATCTTGGCTTCTATACAAACAGATGTTGCCTGTCATTCCGTTGTTAAGCAGGCAGCAGATTGGAGCAAGCAGCAGCAGTTCAGGGGGAACTGCAGCAGAACTGCAAAGTGGGAGATACAGAGATATAGAAATATATTTTTCTTTTCATTTTTCCTTTTTTTTTGTTCTATACATAAATATTTTTCCCCTGGAATTGCCTCTAATTACAACACGTCTCTCTTCAATTTGAATTTTTTTTTTAATTCAAAATTTTATTTTTTTTTTAAGTGGGCAAAACAACCCCAAAACCAAATGGAAGAGCAGTAGGAACTTCCACCCAAATTTTACCAAAGCAGCTATTTTATAGGGCTGGTTTTGAGAGCTTCATTTTTTTATGGTTTTTTTTACTTTTTCACACGTGTAGGGAAGGGGGGGGGGGGGGGGTTCTGTTGGAAATGGCTTTGGCATTCTCGGTAAGTGAATGTTTGCCATGAACCAGCTCAGGGATTTCAGGGATTTCAGGGATTTGGGGATTTTTCCTTGCTGCTTGCCCTGCTCCTGGTGGCTTTTTCCCCGTGGTTCTTGCTGGAGGTGCAGCTGGGGAGCTCCAAGGCCTTTCTGCCTCCTCTCCAAGTTTCAGGAACTCTGCAGGAGCCACATCCTCGTTGTTTGTCCCGCACAAATTCTCCCCCAGCACCGGGGGCTCTTTTGTGCTCCGTGTGATTTTCATCCCCCCCCCCCCCCCCCATCCTTTTTATTCTCTCAGATTTTTTTTCTTCCCCACTGCCTTTTTCACTTCTCCCCTCTGATTTAATCGCTGCCTGCTTGGGAGGAGAGAGGAAAGAGCAGAACGCAGCAGGCTTTGAGCCGAAGGAGTTAAAGTTTCTTGGCACCAGAGCAGCAGTTTAGCAACAGATCAGTTCATTTAAATGAAAGAAATCACAGCCCGAGCCATCTGATTTTGAAATTTCACATCTTCTGCTTCCACTTTAGAACAAAGCTTCTGTTTTTCTTTCCCCCTTTTATTAATCCGCGCTGCTTTTGTTGGAGACTTGGTGGGTTTTGCACAGAAACTTCGGAGTCGGGGCCGGGTTTTTCCCTTCTGAGATGAAATTGGGGGTGGATGAAATTCATCTCCTGCTTCTGCCGAGCTCTGCACAGCCAACAGCTGCTGGCAGCTCCCATTTTTGGGGATAAACGGGCACCTCTGCACGGGGAAAAGGAGCTGTGGCCAGCAGGGTTTTGTGTGTGCAGCTCTGGCTGCTCACAGGGAGCTGAGCGGGGATTTTTCATTTTCCCTGCCCACATCTGGAGTTTGGGTCCCTCCAACATCTGCAGCACCCAGTGGTGGCTCCGAGTTCCATTATGGTACACAGAGCATAGCCCCCCATCATGTTTTTTAATATTCTGGCCCAAGAAGGGTCACAAATAACTTCTTTTTTTTTTTTTTTTTTTTGTTGTTGTTGCTGTTTGCTCATTTAAGTGCGCTCGGGTCTTGGCACCAGTCTTGGGAGTTTTGTTGCAACGTCAAGGAAAATGAAATAAATCAGCTCCTGGGTGGTGAAGTTGGGGGTTTAAAAAATGGTAGTGATTTAAAAAAAAAAAAAAAATTTAAAAATGGAAATAAATTTTTAAAAATTAAAAAAAAATGTTAAGAATCGAAATATTTTTAAAAAAATTTTTAAAAATTTAAAAATTGAAATAATTTTTAAAAATTTGAAATACATTTAAAAAATTTTTTAAAAATTTAAAATTTAAAAAAAAAAAAGAAAAAAATTCAAAATTCAAAATTGATCTATTGACAAATTATTAAAAAAAAAAAATAAATTAAAAGTGGAATTCAGTGGCTTACGCTGAAGGAATGTGTTTGGAGGAGGACCCAGCAGGGAGTTGGGATGGGAGCTTTTTCCGTGGAGCTTCTTCCCGGTGGCATCGCATCCAAGAAGGGCCGGGATGTTTGGGACCGGGTGAATCCTATCACGGAAATGGGGTGGGGTGTGCTGGGAGAGAATCCTTCTGTCAGGACGCTGCTCCCCAAGCTGCACCCCTGCGTGAAATCCTCCGTGGGGAGGAAGAGCCTGAAGTGGATTAAAAATCGAGGTGTTGGTGCAGAGAGGGGGGAGAAGGATCAGCCTCCAGCCCTGCCCTGGTTGCTCGTGGCTCTGCCTGGTTTTAGGTTTCATTCTGCCCTGGTGTCTCCAGCATCGGAGCCGGCCCGTCCCCCCCCCCCCAATATTGGGAATATTTCTGTGGGTGTCGTTGTGGTTACATCACAGCGCTCTCCTTCCTCATCTCCATTCTTGTGCAAAATTCAAATAATTCCCCCCCTCCCCGATAGCAGCTGTGCATGGGTTTTTTTCTTTTTTTTTGGGGGGGGGGTGGGTTTAGGTTTTTTGGTTTTTTGTTTTTTTTTTTTTAAGTCGCTCTTTAACGTTGCGAAAGGAACAATAAAATGAAAGGCAAAACCGGCATCTTAAAACTTGGCAAGTGAAAGCAGCTTGGACTGGCAGCCAAGAATCCTGCTGTGGTGCAAAAAGAATAGCATCCACGGAGCCACCACAAGCCAGGGCTTCTCCTCTTTTAACAATCGCGTCGGCACTGAGAAATAATTATTCCTTGTATCAGTGTTAAAAGAGTCAACAAGCTTTAAAAAAGCTTTGCTTGGTGAAGCTCCTCCAAAGCAGGTAACGATGCTCCTCTTTGATTCTGCTTTCTCCAGCTGCACTTTTTTGGGATTAGGGTCTGGAGATGAGAACTAATCACTTTCAGGACTTGGTGCGGGTTTCTAACTGCCAGGGAAGGCTTTGCCTCCCCGTTTCTTTCTTTTCCTCAGTGGTTTTGGTGGGAACAGGACTGGCAAAACTTCTGGAGTGGTTGTGTTACAAGGAATGTTTTATTTCCACGGAGGGGAGAGCGCGGGTGGGTTGATCCAAGGTGAAACATGGAAAATAATCATCCAAAAAAAAAAAAAATTAAAAATGAAGATATTGGGAGGGGAGGAGTAATTTCTTTCGTAGGAGCTTGGCTGTTCCTTTTTGCTCCTAAAGCTGTAGCCTCTGGGTGTGAGGAAACCAGCATCCATTCCTTGAAAATATGCCATGAAAATATCCATAAATATTTTGTCTTCCAGAATACCTTCCCGAGGAGTTGGGCCTAGCAATATGGCAGCACACGTTCCATAGGAAACCCTGCAGAATAATGCTGCTGCTGCTGCTGAGGTAATTTGGATTCTCAGTCAGTATCTCCCTTTTCCTTCTCATTCCTTCCAATTCTTTCAAGCACAGAAATCCTGAGAGAGTTGTTCTTTAAAGCTAGGATAGAGTGCATGTGTGTATATGTATATATATTTATTTATTTATTTATTTATTTACTTATAGGCCTAACTACATTGGGGTTAAAACCAGGGGGTGGGAAAGAATGGGAATTATTTCACAGTTGTGTTTCTTATTTGCCTGAATTTCGGGGCAGAAGGATGAAATGGCTGCAAACAGCTTTTTGCTCAGGCACACAATGCATTCCGTAGTGATCGATTTTCCTGGACAGGGCATTTCTGCTTTGTGGTTTGCAAGGAAACCACCCACAGCCCAAACCCCAATGTTAGGTCTTTAGAGGTTTTATTTCTCCATATTTCCCTCTATATTCCTTTGGATATAAATCTCTAAAATACCAGCTTTGTATTAGGTTGTTACTGACAAAAATATTCTGTATTTTTGGCTGTCCCACGTACCAAAACCTTGTTGATCTTGTGGTCAGTGATATTATAAAATTAATAATGAAGCCAAATACACTCAGTATAAAGTTATCAGAAATATAAAGACCTTAATGTACAGGTTGAAACTTTTTATTTGCAATCTTAGAATTCCAGGCAAATACAGGCTGATGCTGATTGATTTGTTTGCCTCTGATGGATTTTCTGCCACTGGGTGTATGTTCATCAGGTTTTCACAAGGTACAATAGCTGTGGGATCAATCAGTGGGGGGGAACATTTCCAACCCCACATCTTGGCAAATCCATGGCTCTCTTTCAATCCCCCTGAATATATTGGATACAATTGAAATTCCTGTTTAAAAAGCAGCACTCATTTAAAAAAAATAAAAATAAAAATCTGCCTTTTTCCACAAACAAAACTGTTGGTTTGCTGCTGCATTTATCAATTTGTCCAGAAGTTTCTTTTCCAAAAGGAGCAGGTTGGCTCTGGGATATTTGTAATTTACAGCACACAGGTGCCATGGAATTCCATCCCCATGCCCCATTCCAGGGCTTTCAGGAGGGCCAAAATCAGATTTATAGTGGGGATTTATTTGGAGTTTTTTTCAGGGGTAGCTCTTGCTGCTTTTCCCTTTTTTTCTCCTGTTTTTTTTCCCCCCCAGTGAAGCTCTGGCCATGGATCCCAACTCTCCTTCTTGCCTTTTGTGTTGGAAAAGCCAATCAGGTGGGGAGTGGGAGGTGCAGCAGGGAGAAAAGGGCTGATTTTCCCAACAAATCCCAACAAATCCCAACAAATCCCAGCTTTCCTGGAGCATGTGCCCAGCTCCTCCAAGGTCTGCCTCAGGTCTGGCTCTGGGTGTTCCCTCCAGGCAGAGCTGGGGACAAGAGTCCCCTGAAAAAGCCACCCAAATTTTACAGTTTGGTTTCCTTCGTGGATTTAATCCATGCCAGGGAAAGGAGATTAGCCCAGGAATTAATGGGAAAGGAAAAGAAAAGTTTTGGAAATAGATAAAGTGAGGAAAATGTAATCTCCCCCTACCTTGGGTATTTCAATGAGATGATCTCATATGAAAAAATCAACTATTTCTCTTCCAGAGCCATTCAAATGAACTCACTTCATACACACAGCTGAATGTAAAGAATATTAGGGTTAAAATGAATATACTGAATAAAAAGAAAACATTCTGCACTTTTGCATAACACAGTGAGACTGAGGACAAAATTCCCTGCCACGGGAAGAAATCCTGGTGCACCCAGCCACAAGTGACCCCTAATAAATGTGCCTTTAGCCCTGCTGGACAACCTGGATTTGAACTTGGGGTTCTCTGCAATAAGTGAGCTTTGTAGTGGAGGGCTGGGGTTATTTTTGGCAGGGTAACATTTGTTGTGTTCCATTTGCAGCTCTGTTCCCAAGGAGGGCACAATCCCTGCCCAGCTCCAGCCCTTGACCAGTGCAGGGACAGAGATTTCCCCAGGCCAAAACCCCACCAGGAGAGAAATCCCGGATTTTTAAAGATGCTGCAGCACGAATTTTGGCTGCTGGAAACTTTGGGAAGAGCTGGACTCTTTTTAAGGTGAGTGTCAGTGTAGGAATCTAAACTTGGAGGATGAATTTAGATAACCTTTGGGCAGATGGTGAAAGTTTAACATCTATAACAGGAGTTTCTTGCCACCCAGCGATTCCAAATAAAGGAAAATTGTATTTGATAATTGCATATTTACCAGGCTGGAAAGGTTGAAGTGATTTATTTTAAGAACCTGCACCAAAATAAAAAAAAATAAAAAAACAGGGAGAATTTTCTAACAGCATCCAAATAGCAAAATTCTTTTCCAAGCGGTGCCTGTTTGATTTTTACAGAGGATAATATTAACTTGCATTAATATGGTTTGTCTCCTGAAAGAAGTGAAAAATTGGTGACACTTTGAGCCAGAGTTGAGCTCAGTGATTTTCTCCACCAGCCCCATGTGGAGCTCACAGCCAGGCTGCTCTCCAGGCTGATTCTCCACCAATAAAATGGGAAATATTCCACATGCAGGAAAGAAAACCCCACCAATAAAATGGGAAATATTCCACATGCAGGAAAGAAAACTTGGAGACCTCAGGGGAAGGAGGGGACGCCTCCTGCTTGCGGTGACAAAACTTTGCTTTTCAGGCTTTATTAGAAAAATCCTAAAGAATTTTTATATTTGTCTGTGTGGAAGAAATGCAGAGCTGGGGTTAGGGGGAATTTCCAGCTTGTTTAGCAGAGTGACAGGGGTTTTGTTTTTTTGCCTTTAGAAATAAAATTAAAGTAGAGCCGCAGCCCAGCAATGACTTCTCTGAAAGTTAAAACAACTCTCACACAGTTTTTCCTTCTGCCTGCTTCAGCCAGGCTGCCAGAATGGAAACAACTTTTTGCAGGGTGGGGGGGATGGCTGTGTATTGGAATTCTGTTTATATCCCCGAATTTTGCTGTTGGATCATTTCCTACCCTGTTCCAGTGATACACCTCCAGTGCTGCTTGTTGATTCAATAACCTCAGTACTGTGTAATCACCAGAAATTCTGTCCAGCAAAGTGCTTGTGAGGAAGAAACACAGATCACCTTTATTTTGGTTGGTTTAACATTTTTATTTGATTTTATTTTGCTGATTTTCTTAAAGCTCCCATGGGCATGGAGGAATCTGTGGCTTTATGTCAGAACAAAATCAATAATCCACTCTGACCCCACCCTTTAAGGTGCTGAGAGAACGAAGGCTCCTGGTGGTGTAAAACTCACAAATTCCATTTGCAGAAAGGCTTTTCCTCTTTCCACCCCCCCCTAAAAGTGACCCCAAACCCTGGCAGTGGCAGCAGAAATCCCTGCCTGCTGCCACAAACCCGTAGATCCGAACTTGTGGTCATATTCCACACAAGCTTGTATCTATAGGTCTGTGCTGGCTGGCAAGTGCACACTGGGGTGCTGCTGCACTTCACCTCCAAATATTCTTCACTCTTTCCTCCTTTTTTCCCCTCTTTCATTCTTTTTTTTTTTTTTTTAGAGGAATAGAAAAGTGGAGCTGCAATTATCAGCTCAGCTTTCAGCTCTTTCAGTTTTCAGATCCCCTCGTGCTAAGGGTTGTTTGCTTGGTTGGTGCTGAGGAAAAGGGGATGGGGGGAGTTTATTTCACATCAGGCTGAAGAAATGAAATCCCATCCACATCCTGCCCTGCTCTGGTGACGGGGATGTGATCAGGGAGAATCCTTGTGTTAATTCTGAAACTGATAAAATAATTTCATTTCTAAAGTAACATGGAGCTGTTCTTTCCTTGCTTAGTCCAGCAGTTTGTGAGAGGAACAATCACTTCTCCTCCTTTATATCCAGGAACTTGGAATCTCTTCTCTGACAGGAGGGGCTTGGCCCTCCAACTCCTCTCTCAAAAATCAGTTTATTATAGCATCCCATTCCTCCCAATTTCATGGTATTTGTGTCTTTTCAAATGGTTTTTCAGAGAAAATAATCATGCTGGAAAGTCCAAAAGAAGTGATAGGGCAGGAAAAAGCCATGGAAGCAGGCAGTGCAAAGCTTGCTGTGGAAAAGTAACCTTTAAAGTTGGGAGAGTGGAACAATTCTTTTTGAAGAAGTCATTTTTTAAAACCCCAATGTACAGATTCTATATGAAAATAATTAGGCTGTAAACTCAAAATAAAATCTGACTATTTCTTTCCAGCAGCTTTCAGTGTTAATTCCACCAAAGATTTGCTCTGCATTTCCACTTTTAAATTTCTCTGGGTTTGAACTTGGCTGCTTTGACACATGCTGCTGTAGGCCAAATTTTTTTTTCCCCTCTTTGCTGAATTTCCAGGGTTTTCTATGTGTTTGCTATTTATTGTAGAAGTTTTCTATTTATTATATTAAAATGAAGTCAGAGAAATCCAACCACTCTTCTTTCTCCCTCTGAGTTGAAACTAGGTTTAAAAAAAAGGGATAAAATTGCATTTTGGCATCCTGTGTGATGTAAAGTTGGGTATAAAATCTGATCCTCAATATTCCCCAAATGTTTGGATGGGAAATCAAGGAATAAAAGCTGATGAGTTATTTCCAGCAGAACTTTTGCTCCTGGACTGTTCTGTGGTGGGATTTTACACAGAGCAGGGAGCTGGAGTCAAGGTCTCCTTTGGGATTTGGAGGGTGGACACTGTTCCATCCATGATGGGATGAGCAGGGGCTCACTGTGGAAGCAGGAGGAGGTTGTGACAGCAAAAATTGCTTTTCCAAGAAGATCTGTGAATAATCTGTGCTGGTTTGGGGTTGGTTTTTTTAAATGCTGTGAATGTTCATGGTGTTGGATTCCCCCGTGCTGGCTCCAAGGGAAGCATGGGCTGGTTTAGTCTGAGCTCCAAGGAGAAAGGAGCTGGTAAAACCCAATAAAATCCATATTTCTGTCGGGTAGTCTCTCCCCTCTAAAGCCATTTGTGGTAGAATGGGCTGAGAAAAGCCTGGAATTTGTCCTGGATTTTGTGGCACTTCAGGTGACATTGCTTGGAGAGTGCCAAAAGACCCCTGGCAGGGGAATTGGGTCAGATAATGTCCCAAAATGAGCTACCACCATTTGGTTTGTTGGTTTGTTTTTTTTTTTTCATTAGGAAATCAATACTTGAATCATAAAAGAGGAAAGAAGAAACAGATCTATTTCTTTTTTCTTCTCTCTAAAATATTTCAGTTCAATTTCTCTCTGAATATGTTGAGACCTGCTACTCAATATCTGATTTTTTTATTTTTTTTTTTACCTCCTTTTGGCGAGAGGCTTGGTCTAAACACAGCTGGGTGCTCAGAAAGGAAACTTTAGAGAAGTGGCAGCAGAAGTGGGGTGAACTGCAGGCCCTGTGGGAGGAGGGAGTTATTTCTGAGGCTGAGCATGTTTGCTGATTGCTCCTGGATTTCTGGGCTGGGTTTGGGGATGCTGTGGCCTCATCTTTGTGGGACAGGTCCATGGAAGCCTCTTGCAGGCTCCTGACTTGTGCAGCACCAGCAGCAACACAGCTTCTGTGAGCTCAGCTTATCCAATAAACCCCACCAAACTTACTGATCTTCCTGTTCTTACTGATTTAAAAATGCATTTCAGCTCCAATCCTGCTCAACTGCCCCCCTGTTCTTTTTTTAACTGCAGCCTCCCGTGTTCTGCCCCTGCCCCTTTGTTTTTCCAGCTTTTTCAAAAGCCCTGCATTGTGTTTCCAGCCTTAATTTGTATTTCTTTGCTCCTGCTGCTTGTGTTCCACTGCACTTCATTAAGTTCTCCAGTGAAAACTGGAGCCTGACAAAATGATGTGAAGAACCTTGAAATGTGTCTTGCTTTTAGGATGGAGGAGAATAATTGGAGTCTGTGCAGCTCCTACCTGAGCACTTCTTACAATGTGGGTTTTTTAAAATTTTTATTATTATTTTCCCCTCCCATTGTGGATAAGGAGTTTGCATTTGTGCAGCAGCTTTGATGCAGGTGCCATCCAGAGCTCCCTTCACCTGTCAGAGCCCTTCACCCACCTGGAGGCTGCAGGGGGACTTAAAGGCATGGAAGGATTCAAACCAGAACACCTGGACTTGGGAATTACCCCAAAATGTCCCAATATCCTCTCCAAAAATCAGTCCCTTAATTAATGCAGCTCCTTTCTCTGGAAATGGGCAGGGTGGCTGCTTTAGAGACCAAAAAAAAAAAAAAATCTCCTGTGTGGCTGCATCTGCCTCTGGGGAGTTTTGCTGTGCTTGTTCCCTTTGGCCAGGGTTAGAGTTGAAAGCAGCAGAAGTTCTTCTCTGAGGAAGCAAAGCTTTCCCAAATCTCCTCCTTATTTTTTAAAAAAAAATGTAATATTTGGTAAATCATCTTTTTCTCCCTCAAAATATTGCAACCATTTCTCACTCCTGTTGCTGCCTGAGAGCACCTGTAAGGTCTCCTGCAGACAAGGATGTCTCGTGGTCCCCACTGAGGGATGAAAAAGGAATTTATTTGTTGAGTTCCCTCCTTTCCCAGCCTGGTGAGGAGCACAGTGAGCCCTTGTGAGCAGAGGAGCACACAATAGCACTCGGGTAATTAGAATAACCATATGCAGTGGCAAATGGGATTCGTGATAAGCAGAATGGAATTGTGTACCCTGGAATTTGAACCGTATCCAAATACTCTTATTCAGATAATCAAATCTGGTTAAACTCTTAAAAGGCAGATAAATTTCAGTATTCTGGTTATTTCAGTAATCTGATTTTTTTTTTTCCCCCCCCTCCTCCCTCTCTTTTTGTTTATTTGCTTCTAATCAGTAAGGGAGGAAATAAGGGAGAAAATAAGGAGAGGATTTTTAGGGGAGGGATCCTGGACTTGGACACCTTCCCTTGAGCCAGGAATGCTCCATGGCTCAGGAGAATTCCAGGAGTGGCATTCCCTGGGCTGGAAGTGCTCCAGCTGGGCTGGGGGGGAGCTCTGGTTGTATTTTTGCAGGTTCACGGTGAAATTCAGCCCCAGAAATCCACCCTGGAAGTTTTTGGTTCAGATTCCTGTCAGTTCCTTCATTTTTCAGCATGCAGGTGAAACCAGCCTTGGCTCCAGGTCCACATCATGCTGTGCAGGGTTTCAGTCACAAAGCAGGCCTGGGATAAGCTAAAAAAATTCCCAAAAAAGTATTTTGTGGTCATTTAGAGTCATCAGCACTTAATACTTGTGCCACCTTCCCCCCTCAGATCCAGCACAGGGTGTTTGAATTTTGTTGTCTCACCCAGAGCTGATGCTCCAGCTCCTCTCCAAAGCCACGTTTGGTTCAGGAGTGAGAGCCTGGCCACCCTTCCCCTAGAAAGGCCCAGAGATTGAAATGGAATATTGAGCAAACCTTCAGATTGCTGCAAGCCTGGCGAAAAGTTGAGGCACGGTTTTTGTCATGCGTTGAAAAATTTTGGAGAGCTTTCAAAATATTTACTTGCTGTGGATTTCAGCTGAGCCCAGATGAGGCTTCTTTCCCTACTTTGCAGCCCTTTTCAGTGTGTTTGCCAGAATTCTAAACCTTTGAACCCCTTGAGGTTCCTCATTACAACCAAATTTCTAATAAAGTTTCACCAAATCCAGCTGCAGGAGTGAGGTGACCAGCAGGAATCGTGTCAGCATTTCCAGTGTGAAACCCCCTCCTGTCTGAGGTTTATGAAAATCTGCTTAAAAAAAAACAAAAAAACCACTCCAGGCTGAAATTTGGCAAACGGGATCTCAGCCCTCCAACTGGAACTGATGGCTTTTGTGGGTTTTTTGTATTTATTTTTTGCTCAATGACTTAAGGAAATGCATTTGCTTTGGGAGTATTTTCTGCTTTCCCACCCCCTCCTTGGCAAGCCCTGCCTGGGATGTGAGAGGGAAGGTGGGTTCTTCCTTCTTCTGCATCTTTCACAGCCTGAAAGATTCAGAGCCAGACCTCAGCTTGATGATTTTCCTGATTATAATGAGACAAAATTCAGCTTCCTTGACCATCTGTAGTGAATGTCCATTGCTGGAGCCCTGTTCAAAGTCAGTAGGTCTGTAAATGCATATAAAGTGTGATTTAGTGCAGGGGATTCATGCATGAGGCACTGTTTTATGTCATGATTTGGGAATATTCTGCCCTCTGCAACCCCTGCTTTTCTGTGTGACTGAATCACTGCTTTACACTGAAGGGTGTTTGGAAAGAATGGGATATTCCAACCAGGCACTTCCCAAAAATCAGCTCTGGGTTGGGATTCTCACCTCACTCTTGGGGAAATTCAATAGGAAATGTGGGTAGGGGGAGCAGGTTTGTGAATTTTTCTCTCACCTGAAGCCTGTGAAGAGAACAGGGAATAAAACCAGTGATGAGTGAAAACTTCCCAGTCCAGACTAAAGCTCAGAGCTGGTGTCTCCTGAGGTCGGGGCCATGGGCAGGTGGGAACTTCAGAGCTGGAAATCCTGAGAGGAGCTGCTCCAGTGGCATTGTCTCTCTTTTTGAAAAGAAATCTTCAGTGGATGTGAATCCCAGCATTTCTGTGGTAGGACAGCAGTTGGAGTCACGTTCCCTTCAGGAGTCACTAACAGTGGAAAGACACAATTTTTTAATTACACTGCAGCTTTAAAATAAGGCTGGGCTGAGCTGGGCCAGAGATTCCCTTTTGTCCCCAGAAGTGTGAAATCATTTCTGGGATTCTGAAGCAGCAAGAGGCCTAAAAGGGGTCCCAGACAAAAGGCACTGGGGCCCCACGAGCTGGGTTAGGAACACAGAGCTCCACAAATCCCAACAGGAACTTCCTGACATGGATAACCTATCCCAGCTGAACATTGCCATTAGGGTACAGACTCGCCCTAATTGCGTAATTAGGTATGATTGTGCTAATTGGGTAAAGACATAATTGACAAAAATCACCAGAAAACAAACACGGGGAAGTGTCACCAGTGCTGTGATCCCAGAGCCAGGCACAAGGAGGGGACACCAAGGGACACCAGTGGTGGCAATGAGGCTGCTCCTGCTTTGATTTTATCTCAATTCCTAAACCCTGGGCTTCCTGTCCTTGTTACCAACAGATATTCCAAGTGACAGCACGACTCTCAAAGCCCTGCACTTTTTCCTCCTGTTAATTGCAGTTCCTCTGGGATGCAAATGCACTTCCAGCTGTCCAAGCTTTGGGGGAACAAAACACCTGTAGTGGGTGATGATGCCATAAATGGGGGAAATTTCAGGATAATTTATGCAGCAGGATGGGGAGGTGTCTAAAAGTTGACCCCAGAGGGTGATTTAGGTCTTAAAGCTTGGGACAGAAATTTTTTTCTGGTGTTTAGAAAGTTCTTGAAGTCTCTTTGTGGAGATGGAAGAGCAGCAAGGAGAGGTAGGGAGTTGTTAGCATTGGCCAACCTGAGAAAAATTTAGGTTATTTTGGCTTAAATCTGAAGTAAGGAATTTATTATTGTAATTTATCCATGAAAAGACCTTTGCTGAGTTGAGTATACAAATGAAACAAAACCCTCTCTGCCTTCCATTTTAGAGCAAATTATTGGAGAGTTTTTCTTTTTTTTTGCTCAGCTCAACTTTTAAATACCTGGTGTGCAAGGGGTGCCTGTGTCAGTCTCAGTGGTAACAGCATCTTCTCATTAAACTGATCAATATGGGTAATAATTTATAAATTTTCAATCATGGGATGTTAGGTATTACAAGATTGAGATACAGAAAAATACTTGCAGGGATAAGTTGCAGAAAACGAGTGGTTTACCTGTGTGATGCTGAAATGTTGTCGTTTATAGCTGCAAAATGTGGAACAGGTTGTTTTTGGAAGTCTGAGTGGGAATTTGTGTGACCCAGAGACTGGGTAGGATTTGGGATTTTCCATCAGCCTAACTCAGCACTCAGGTTCACTCCCTCCCATAACAGTACTTGAGGTAAATAATTGGATTTCATGTTGGAGAAGTGATGGTGGTTCATCGAGGAGTTGTGTCAGGATGCTTTTAGACAAGGATAAAGCTCCTGCTGGGAGCACAGGGCCAGGATCTGTGGTTTCCTTATCCAGGGCTGTGCTTTGGTCACTGCTCTAACTAATCACAAAGCTGACAGTGACTCTGCTCTGTGCTGTTAACTAAAATATACTGGATTTCCACTCTTTGGTCCAAGTAAACTTTACCAAATTTGGAATCATTTGAAATTGGGATCCCATCAACACCCTGGGCACTCAGACATTGCAGGAAGATTATTTTGCATTTCTTCCTAGGTATTCTGCTGCTGTGGCAGGCTCAATTCTGAACAGTGATGCTGTTTCCCATCTTCCTCCTTTATTTCCTGCCAGGATTGAGGTGTAAAGTCAGGGCAGTTCCTTTCCCACCATCAGCAGTTCTGCCTTATCCTGGGAAAGCTGAGCAGCACGTGCATTCAGCAGAGCTCAGCATTCATTCCTGAGGTTTGATTTCCATGGAATCCCTTTCCAGGGGCTGGATTCACCTGAGGGGCAGCATCCCAGCCCTGCTCCTGCCCCACCAGCACATTTGGGGATAATAATAATATTATTATTATTAATAATAATAATAATGATAATAATAATAACAAAAACCAGCAGCCTGCTGCTTTAAGTGCTACCTTGGTGGGTGCTGGGGTGAGTCACAAGGATAACATCCTGCTTGTTTGGCTGGGAATTAAAAATTAAAAACGTGTTTCTTGTGGAGGGAACGTGGCTGGCTGCTGAGGGAGGCTCCGTGCTGCTTTTCCAGAATGTTCATTTGAACTCTTTGGTGCAAGGGGTAAATTCACCTCAGGATTTGTCCCCCTTGTGCAGTTCTCTCCCACTCCCATTCCTGCACATCTTTCAAACATCCAGGAGCCAAGGCACGTGGTTGAGGTCAGCGTGGTGTGTTCAGAAAGGAAAAGACGTGTCAGGACAAATTTTCACCCTAAGCCTTCTTTAAATACTTTTTTCCAAAAGTCTCTGTATGCTCTGAATCTGCTGGGGAAGGGGAACACCTTTATTTTGGCCAGGGAAAAAAATTCCATCATGTGTGAAAACCTCCATGACCTTGACCAAATCCAGCAGGATAATAACCCTGGCTTGTTGTGTCTTACCACATTTCCATCGTGGGGAGCTGAATTTGGTGTTGATGTCTTTCCCCCAGCAGTTTATTCCCTCTAAATTAAACCACAGAGGATTTGGAGGCCTATTTTTTTTTTTTTTTTTTTTTTTTTTTGGGAAGTAGAAGCCCCTGAGATTATGACTTTTTGACTGCATGCATCCAGGTTGAGGTAGTAGGTTGTATAGTTTAGAATTACACCAAGGGAGATAACTGTACAACCTCCTAGCTTTCCTTGGGTCTTGCACACACCGGCGTCAGCAGCGACCATAAATCCTCAGCACTCTTTGCTCTGGACACGTGGAACAGGAAAGAGCAGGTAAGACAAGCTGGAAAACCTCTTTATTTCCTTCTGCCCCACTAGAATTATCCAAATGATCATTTTATAAGCGGGTTTTTTTTTTGTTTTTTTTTTTTCTATTTGTTGGTGCTGTGTTGTTGAGTTTTTAGCAAATCCAGTGATGTTTGTCTTCCTTCATTAGCCCTCGAGCAGCAAGCACGGTGTTAACATTCCCAAAAAGCACCATGGCAACCTCTCAGTGTTCTTGCCTTTGTGGTCAGCAAGCAGAAGTCTCCAAAGGTAAAAATATCCTGTGTTTTGGTTTGTTTTTTTTTTTCCCCCCCTTTCCATTAGTCTTTGACTGGCTCAGTTAATTCTACACTGGGAGTTAAACCAGGCTGATGTTTCCAGATAAAGCCTTGCAGGGTTTTGGTGAAAGTACCTAAATCTACAGAGCCCTCAGGAGAGCTGCCCCTTGGGAATATCCAGTGGGGAATACACTCAGCTAAAATAGGGATTTTTTTTTTTAGGGGTTTTTGGATATTAAAGTTGGGTGTTTCAAAGCAGAGCTGGTTTGCTTCTCCCTCCCAGCAGTTGGGATGAAGGAGCTGGGGGAACACCCCAAATGTTGTGGAGAAGCTGTGGGACAAAAAAAAAAACAAACCCACATTTCTGATGTGTGTTACAGGTCTGAAATGCAAAATTGGGAACATCCAATTCACCCAGCTGCTCCTGAAATCCTGAAAAATGGTTTTATTTGCCTGAATATTGGAGACCTGAAAAACCCTTGAAACTCTCCTAAAGTTGGAAGAGAAAAGTGAACATTTTGATGTTGGCAGCACTCAGGGTTCAGGTCCTCTGGGGGCCTGGGTGAAGGTGGTGGCCACAACCCTTGGTCAGGGCCCAGGACCTGAACTTAGATCTTTTCACTCTCTATGAGTAATTCTGGCAAGGTTTTCTGAGTTCCCAGAAATAAGAGGCTCTGTCCCTTCCTAAACTTGTTCAGTTAGTGAATAAAAATAAAGAGCAGGCGCTGGGTTCATTTCATTGGGTTAATCTGAAAGTGTGAACATGATAATGATGTTTCAAGGTGTCTAAATAATCCAGAAATTGTTGTTTGGTTGTTTTTTTTTCTGGTAAAATGGCCCTTAAAAACTTGAATATCTGCAAATCCCTGTTTGCTGAATGCAAAGAGAAGCTGTGAGGGTTACTCAGGGCTCACTTTTGAGTTGTTCCAAGAGTGGATTAATGGGATTTTATCCCAACTTGCTTTCAGAGAGGTTACAGGTACCAGTGCCGTGGTTTATAGCTCTGCAGCTCCTCAGGACAAGGAAAGGATGTGGGAGAACACAAGGCTGCCTCTGTGTTTCAGGAAGGCACATGCCCCAAACACATGCAGGTAGTTAAAAAATGAGGAATCTTCTTGGCACGTTCTAGGCACTACCTTATTTCCCCCCCATAAATCTTTTTTGCAGATGGAAGTGCAAATTTTCAGCTGCATTGATTCCCATCCAATGCAGAGGTTTTTTATTCCATGAAAGTTGGGGTTTTTTTAACCTGTTTAGGACTTCTTTAGGAGCAACTTTGTGAATAATCCCAAATAAGAACACACTCTTCTTTTTTTCTTTTTTTTTCTCTTTGGTGTTTTTTTTAACCTGGTTGGGACTTTTCTAGGAGCAGCTTTGTGAATAATCCCAAATAAGAACTGTCTCTTTTTTTTTCTTTTTTTTTTTTTGGTGGTTTTTTTAACCTATTTAGGACTTCTCTAGGAGCAGCTTCATGAATAATCCCAAGTAAGAACAGGCTCTTTTTTTTTTTTGGTGGTAACATTTCAGATTTGCTCTGCACACTCAAAACATCAGGAGGTTCAAAAACCAGTGATTATTTAGAATAATCCTGTCAAACACAACTTTATATTAATGCCATGAGATGTAAATGAAAAGATCCACCCCGCTCCAAAACCCGAGGAATCGTAATTAAAAAGGAGAATGGTCAGTGGTGAGCATAATTCAATGTGCATATTTTTCCTCTGAACAAAACAGCATTCCAGCTCTCCCCCTGATGAGAGGAATGTATTGTCAATTAATTAGACTCCCATCATATGTCCTCGGATGCCCTTCCATCATATGCCTTCCATATGTCCTTATGTCATATGCCTTCCATATGCCCTCTATGTAATTAAGCTCCTATCATATGGCTTCCATCATGTGCCATTTAAGTAGATTTCCAGGAGAACGTGGCAGTGTTACAGTTATGGACCTTTTGAAACGAGGAAAGGAACAACTCAGGAGCTGTAAATGAGGAGAGGAGGAAGCAAAAAAGGAAGGTGGCTCGCCCTGAGCTCTGCCTTTAATTGCTGGTTTTGTCTCGCTCGGTTTGAGCAGGGAAGGCACAAAAGTGTCCTGTTTTCCTTGGGTTCCATTCCCAGATTTTATTCACTTCAGCCCCTGCATGGCCAGGGAGATAGCAACTGTTTTTCAGGGAATGTTTCCACTGGAATGTGAAATGCAAAAGAAACAATGCACCTCCCAGAGAAGTGTTTGTCCTGCGATAGGGAAATGTAAACTCTGTCCTTGCCTTGGCTCCCTCAACGTGAAGTGAAGGAGCAGAATCAGCCTGGGTTGGGAATTCATGGAGAGGAGATGGCACTGTCCACTCCCATCCCTGCTCAGCCTGGACATGGAACTCTCCTTGCCATGGGGAGGGCTTGGGAGACAATGCCCAAGCCAGTGTGGGGAGGTGGAGTCCAAATTTCCTGGGACTTTTTGGGGATAAAGATCAAAACGAGGCGCTGATGCTTACCCGTGTAATGAGGGAAACTGCAAAAATCCAAGGAATGGTGAGGTCTTGGGGTGGTTTCCAATGAGAGAGCAGCTCCTTTGCCTCATGTGCAGTTGTGTCTCTGTGCCTTCCTTCTCCCCAACAACTTCTGAGATTCTTTTCCAATCCCAGTCAGACCTGACAGAAGAGCCGTGACTTCCACGGGTGTTCTGCTCCAGCCTTGCAGGAATTGCAGAAATTCCAGCCGTGCATCCCAAAATCCCAACCACACGCCCAGAAATCCCAGCCATGCATCCAGCAGGCAGGAAGGAGGTTGGAAGGACAAAGAGAAGGTAAAATAATCATTTGTGCTGAGATCTCTCCATTAAAAAATTCCAAGTTATTTTGTAGCACTTCCCAGTTTACCTGGATTGAATGACAACAGCTCAAACTCCCACAGGCTGGGAACCAGTGGATCCTTAAAAACTTTGTATTCCAGCTGCTAGAGCGTGGTAAAACCCAATATTTGGATGTGCTCTGCCTAGATTGAGTGAATATTGACTCAAAAATCATCCTGTATTTGCTGTGTAGGCATTCTGCACTGTTGGTAATACAGGTGCTTTCCTGAGAGACAGGTGACAGCTCTTGCTCTGGCTTAATCTTTAATTTTCGACTCAATCCTCATTTAAATGACACACAGAAAATACAACCAGCCCATCTGAATGCTTTAGGTCATTAGGGGAATGATTTGGGAAATATTTTGTGGTCTTGCACCATCATTAGTTTGCCACAGTTGTAAAGTGCATATTAAGGGAAGCTTTTAAGCCTCTTGTAGAGCACCACTGAAATTATCTGCCCAGAATTGCTACTCAAGTGTTGCATTCTGAAATATTTTATTCTTCTGGCTTGCTGGACAGCAAGAAAATCCTCACAGCAGTGCTCATGGCAGAATTTTCTTTTGCTTCTCTGTTCTCACACGGCTCTGATGCTGGTGAAAGATGAAACTTTCATCATTAGAGGGATTCTTTCTTTTTTTAAAATTTTTTTTTTTAAATTTTTGTTTTTAACCAGTGAGTTCCATCTATTTTCACACCCAGCTGAAACTCTGCTGCCACCCTCCTCAATCAGATGCATTAAGCAGAGTGAAATGTGTGCATGAAAGTTCTGTAAGGACTGGGATGAGATGGAGTGGAATGCCAGAATGACTCATTGTTTAATGAATAAGGCCCTAAGTGTTCCATTGATGCCATTTCTAAATCTGTGTCATATGTATAGAATTCCTGTCATAACTGGAATTCCAAGCACAGCAACCTTGGGAGCTAAATGATGATGATGATGATGATGATGGGGTTCTGCATGAATTAATCTGGATCCTGACACTGCCTGAAAGCTGATCAGACAGTTAAAAAGAAGTTAAAAATGAGACAATTTCATTCCCCAGCCTCAGAAATTCTGCTCCTGGGGATGCCAGGAGAGGGAACTCCGCTCTCTGTGTGTTGGAGTTTAAAAATAGAAAATTTCCATCTGTAAGGGACACAGTGAGATGGGGACCTCGACTGCAATTCTCAGTGAAAGGATGAGCTGGTGTGGGGCAGCTCAGGATTTGGAAATGAACAGTCCGAGGTCACAGCAGAGATGGGAATTCACATTTCTGTCTTTTAACCAGATTTTTCCTTCTCATTCCCACTTGTCCCTCTTCATAGCCTGGGGATTTAGATGTGAAACCAAGTTCAGCATTTCCAGAGTGAGTTTTTGGGATAAATTTTGTGTTCACTCAGGGACAAACTCCTAATTGAGGTGTTGGACTAGCAGGGCTTCAGCAATAAAAGCAGAGAAGAAATCTCATGTCTGGAAATTTCCCATAGCAGAGGAAAATCCAAAATATTTGGGAATACAGCCCCCCCTCCTTTCTTTCAAATTGCTCTTTAAATAAGACAAAATTCTTGCTTGCCCTGACTCTGCTGCTGCTCCAGGCAGTCCCACTTGCATATATTTAGATTTGTATATAAAATATAAAATGGATTCTCCCCGAGCAAATAATCTGTACATGCTATAGGGTGAAATGAGCCTCTTTGTGCAATGTCATGGCCTTGTTTCCTGGTGAAATAAGTTCAAGAATCAGGTTTCTGGGGCAGACATGGAAAGAAATTGAAATTCTTCCTTCTGTCTTATAAGCAGTGGCTCCTCCTTCCCATCACCTCCACTCCAGACCCTTTTTAAGAATCATTGAATTCTTGATGGGCAACCAGACTTTTCTGCTTGTTTTTCTTATATGCAGTAGATTTATAATTCATGAATTCTATGAATTTTAGTTTTTATGAGCATTTTAGGCCTCGTTTCCCTTATAAAATGGGAGTGGATGAACCCTTGCTCAACACTAAAGGGAAATTTTTGGATCTAAATAAGATGGCACAGGAGCTGTTGCACCAAATCTGAGAGGACAAAAAGTGGCTAAAAAGGTGCCAGCAAAAAGCAGAGATAAATCTGAAATGAATGCACTGAACCATTCCCATCAGAAAGGAGAAAACCAAATGGATGTTCTGAGGGAAAGAAAGGATGAGGAGGGAGATTGGGAATCTCTCAGTTTCACAAAGTGAGTGCAAGGAAATGTGTAGTGAAATTAAATAGTGACAAATTGAAGCTGTTTTATAAAGCAATTCTTTTTCCACCAGTATTTAATGAAAACAAACAAAAAAAAAAAGGAATCTAATTGCTTTTGGAAGTTAATGGGAACTTTTCAAGTCCAGAACAGATTAGTTGCTTATGTTTTTAATAACCATACACAGAATTCTGGGCGTTCACTGTAATAACTTTGGACCTGGGCTTAGGTTTGGGTTTCATCCATAAGGTTTGGGATGAAAAGCAGCAAGTCAAGAGCAGGGAAAATCCAGTGGGAAGGGCAGATCTGGGCTGCCCAGAGCTGCTAATTCTGGTCACTACTGGGGGGAAATGTTGGGGAAGTCTGGAGAGTGGCCCAGTCCATGGATGGCTCCTCCAAAGGACTGAGCACAGAATTTCCCAGTGGGGATGGAGGTTTGTCCTTCTCACAGGCTGAGCGAGTGCAGAGCTCAGTGTTCGTGGCAATTATTCAAATGTGTGCCACTGAGCAATTCCTGTCCAGTGCAAATGAGAGCAGAGGAGAGGGAGTGAATCCAAGGCCGAGCATCACTGGATGCTGGTACAAAATCCAGGCCACAGATCTGCACCTGAACATGGGCTGTGGCCTTTTTCCTCCTCAAGAAACGAATTTCCTCTAAGCCTGGCATGACCACAAGTCGTAGAAGCTTCAGGGTCACACCTGGCTGTGCTTTCCCACCCCCTTTTCCGTGTGAGGTCCCTCCCAAGCCATCCTGGCTGCAGATCGGTGGTGCAGCAGCTCAGGCTGCTGTGAGATTTGGGGTCACCAGAGTCCCTGGCGAGTGCAGGCAGCCCCTTTGTGCTGCCCAGCTTAAGTGAGATTTAAGGAATTGCTGCAAACAGCAGGTCAAACCCATTCCCGGATTAATGGCACTGATGTGGCTTTAGTGAGAAGTTTGTTTTGCTTGTGTTTGAAGTGGCCTCTCAATTCCTCTGACAACAAACAGCAGCCCCAGAGGGGCTCCCAGGGGTGTCTGCAGCCTGGCACTGCCTCTGCTGGCCCTCGGCTTTGCATTGCCTTGCACAGAGCATGGGGAGGGTGGGATTGGATAAAAGGGAGCAGGGAGAGAAGGGAAAACAGGAGGGAAAATGGAAGGGAAGAAGGGGAAACAGGAAAGAAATTGAAGGAGGGAAAGCAGGATGGAAATTGGAAAGGAAAAGGGAAGACAGGATAGAAATTGGAAAGGAAAAGGGAAAACAGGAAGGAAATTGGAAGGAAAGGGAAAACAGGAGGGAAATTGGAAAGGAAGAAGGGGAAACAAGAAAGAAATTGAAGAAGGGAAAACAGGAAGGAAATTGGAAGGGAAGAAGGGAAGGCAGGAAGGAAATTGGAAGGGAAGGGAAGGGAAAGGTGGAAGGAAATTGAAGAAAGGAAAACAAGAGGGAAATTGGAAGGGAAGAAGGGAAAACAGGAAAGAAATTGAAGGAGGGAAAGCAGGATGGAAATTGGAAAGGAAAAGGGAAGACAGGATAGAAATTGGAAAGGAAGAAGGGAATACGGGAAGGAAATTGGAAGGAAAGGGAAAACAGGAGGGAAATTGGAAAGGAAGAAGGGAAAACAGGAAGGAAATTGGAAAGGAAGAAGGGGAAACAAGAAAGAAATTGAAGAAGGGAAAACAGGAAGGAAATTGGAAGGGAAGAAGGGAAAACAGGAAGGAAATTGGAAGGGAAGAAGGGAAGCTCCACTGCTCTCTGCTGCAGATCCACAGCTGATTTTAGAGAGTGCCCTTCCCTTCTGAGTGGGAAAGAAACTGATTTTCTAGGAGCCCTGAGACAGTTCACTCACGTGCTTGCCTTCATTTGCATGTGAGAATAATTATTGAATTAATAGGAGGAGTGAACCAGGGGAGGTGTTAATGGGAAAAATACAATCAGTGTCCAGTGATGTAGTGAGGCTGCTGAATCAGGGCTGGTTGGAGGCACTGGATTGAAGTCACTGCTCAGAAATACCAGATTTATTTTTATATTATTAATAGATAACACAATAACTTTATAATATAAGAAAATACGGGTAATAATGTATAAAAATATGGATAGAATATTTCTACTATTATATCATTTTTAATATTTAGTTTATTGCTCAGCTCTCAGCAGCAAGGAACTCTCAATCCATGCTCAAGGGTTAAATGTTTAATCCATAAATTAGTGCTGGGAATCAAGAAAAGTCTGCTTGACATCCAAAATCACAGGGAGGTTTTATTCTCTGTAAGAAAAAAACCCTCTCCAAATTATTTAAAGCCTTTTTCTCTGGGCCAGTTTGTTCTTAGTCAGGAGTGAGTTGGTTCACTCAGGATTTTCCTCTTTAAAAGGAGCTGGCTCCTGGCTGAAATTGCAAAGGAAATGTTGCCAGGTGTCATTCCCAGCGATTCTGCTCTGAATTTTGGTTATGGGATTGATGTCACTTGGTCACCTCTGTGTCCCTAAGGCAGGGACAGGCTGTGGCAGTGACACTCAGCATTGCCTTCAGCCCCAAGAGGGATCAGCTCTGCTGTAAATTCTTTTTTTTGGTTTTTTTTTTTGGGTTTTTTTTGGGGGGGGGGGTTGGTTGGTTGGTTTGTTTTGGTGTTTTTTGTTGTTTTGTTGTTGTTGTTGTTGTTTTGGTTTTTTGTTTTGTTTTGTTTTTGTTTTGTTTCTTACTCTGAGATCTCCATGGGTTCAGAATCCCAGCATGGCTTGGCTTGGAAAAATAATTTAATTCCACCTCCTCCCACTATCCTGGGCTGCTCCAAGTCCCATCCAACCCGGCCTTGGACACTTCCAGGGATCCAGGGGCAGCCCCAGCTTCTCTGGGAAATCCATTCCAGGTCCTCCCCACTCTCACAGGGAGGAATTTATTCCCCAAAAATCCCATCTAACCCTGCCCCCTGTCAGTCTGAAGCCATTTCTGGAATAACAGCAAGCACAAAACCAATCTCTCCTTTTCCTGGGTAAACGAGGGAGCTTTAAAAGCCCCAACCAGGACAGAACTCCCTTGGGAAGCTCCAGGACTGTAAAGCAGCTCCTTCCCTGCCTCCTGCCACATTGCATCACATCTGAACCGGGCTTTTGCATTATATATTAGCAGAGATTTGTCCTCAGATACCCTCCTCTGGAGAAGACCATTTTTAAATCTTTAATAGGGCATTAGAGCAATTTGCCTGTGATTTAGCTCTAAGTGGGCAAGGAGAGTGGTGACAAACGAAGCCGGGAGGCCCTGAAATTCTTTGAATATTCCATGTTTTCCTGGAACTGTGAGGAAAATGCTGCCAGAGAGGTCTTGGCAGGTTTTCTAGGTGGCTGGCCAAGTCTGAAGCAAACGTGGATGGTTAACAGGCTAATGCAGCTTCCAAGCTCAGACGTATAGAACATACGTTTTTATTTAAGAAATCCCACCACATGGAGGAGCAAATGTAGTGCTAATGTATCTTCCTGAAGGAAAATGGCAAGGGGAAGAACAGTGTCATCTTGCCACGATAAAATAAAGGTTCTTTTGCCCTTGCTTTTTTAGGGACTTGGGGCTGTCAGCTGAAGGAAATGAAATCCAGTGGCTTTCCCACGAGGGCCCCTTATTAATCAGGAATGGCTTGGAGAGCAATACTTGGAGTCTGAGGGAAGAGGCAGAAGTTGTTCAAAGAATGGATTTCCGTTGCCAGATTGACTTTTTGTTGTTGCCATGCAAGTAATTAAAACTGGCAATTAAAGCAGGAAAGTGATCAAATAATCGCTTGGGAGCTGCTGCTGCTGCACTGGGCTCCTCGTGGAGCAGGGATCACCCATGTGGGTCCCACAGTGAGAATTAGGGGTTGTTACTGAATTATCCCAGGTAAAGGTGGGTTTGGGAGGGATTTCTTTGGGAATTGGAGTTTCCTGTGGGTAACTTGAGTTTGGATTTCATTTTCATCTTGTCCCTTGTTCGTGTGCAGCTCATGGGGCTTGTCTTGTTTTATTATTGATGGAGCAATGCACAGCCTCTACCTTTAGAGTGAAACCATTTATTTTTCTTTATTAAGCCCTTGGTGCAGGCCTAGAAGTTCTGCTGTGGACTCCCTGTGGGGCCTGGGATGAGTCATTTATTTTTCTTTGGTTCTGTTCCCTGCCTATAAAATAGAGGTCCTTGTTCCTCCTAAGGGGAGTTGTAAAGGCAGAGGAACTGATCCTGAATGAGCTGGTCAGAGACACTCATGCTGGAATTGCAGGCATCACACTGGGAAGAAATGTTCCTGATGGACTGGCTCTGTGCTGACACATTTTTAGCTTTACAGAGTTAACATTGATAAGATTTATCATCCAAAACTATTTTTGTGCAATCAACCTGAGACCGTTATTACAACACATTAAAAATCCTAAGTAACCTGATTTATTATCGTAGTAAACAAGCTGAAATTCAGATTTTTCTGCCTGATTTTTCCACCTTGCATCCCCTGGAAGTGTTAAGGCTGTCCTTTTGCATTATAGGCAGGAGGAGCAGCGAGCTGAGGGTGGAGCAGAGCCTGCAGTGAAGCCATGCAGAAGAGCAGAGGGGCACCCGGAGCTGCTATTTCTGGCACACAGACACTGAGCAGTGTCTGCTGAGCCCAGCCTAAGTCCTGACACTCATTCTGTCTGTCACATCCCTCTCCAGACGTGGCTGCCTGGTTTTTAATCCACTCCCAGCACCAGTGGAGTGGCTGGACACGAGCTGGGGTGTGAATCTCTCCGTGCTCAGTTCCACCCCAGGCAGAATTCCCTGTCTGGAGAGCCCAGAGCTTTGACAGCAACACCGAAATATCTCAGAAATATTTCAGCATCCCAGAGTGTCCCCTGTGAGCAGAGACCCCTTTGGAGGAGTTTGCAGTCTGGGTGGATCCAGCAGGCAGGGAGGGGATGGGGACACTCAGAGTCTTGGGGGGCACAGGGAGGGCTGGGAATGCTCTGGGAATCCTCACTGCTGCTTTGGGATTCCTCTGCCTGGGTCTGTGCCAGCTCCTGCCTGTCCCTGTGCAGGGAATGGTGCCTGGCACCCACCACCAGCTGGAGAAAATATTTTGCTGTCCTACCCTTGAGTTTCATTCTTAAGCAGTGCCTGGAACATGATTTTTTTTTTTTTCTTGCGAGAAATATGTTTTGGGTTTTGTTGTTTTTTTCTTCTTCTTTAAATTGTGTCAGGTGTAGTAATGGAAAACCTGGGAAAGATTTTTTTTGTTGTTGTTGTTGTTGTTTGAAACATTTCCTTTGTTTCATCTTTTAAGTAATTCCACCCTGTGTTTAAAAAGAAAGCAGTGCTGGTGAGAAGGGTGGGGAGTCTGACAGGAGGTCTGGGGGAATTCTGGCACACCGAGGTTCCTCAGGTCCCTCTGAGCTCTCAGGGCTCATCCCACACAATAATTAAGGCTCAGGGTCCCAGCTCCTTTCTTAGGTGCAATAGTTATGTTCTCAAGGATTGAGAATAGTCCACAGTGAATTTGCAGAGGAGATGGGAATTGATCTGTGGACTGCAGCCCTCCAAGCTGGCAATTACAATCTTTATTTTCCATCGTGACCCCAGCACTCCTTTCCTACTGCAATGCTGTTCATTCTAGCTCTTCTCTCAGTCTCATGGATCTTTAATTTAATTTTTCCACTTTTCCTGCCAGCTCGGATTCCCAAAATGTCCCTAAACTTTCTCCAAGTTGAATTTAGGTTCAGCAGTTTAATCTCCAATTGAACGGCCTCAACAGGTATTATTTGTACTGGCTTTTTCAGAAGAAAAAAAAAATAGAAAATATTTGATTGAGGGACTCCACCTTTTCATGCAATGATTCTATTGGATTTGAATTAAAGTTTTAAAAAGCATTAAATGCTGACCAGACTTTTTTTTTTCTTTTTTTTTCTTTTTTTTGTGACAGCTTTGTAGAGTAACATACTCATACAGCTCCATCTCTTAGTAACTGCTGAATTTCAAAATTTGCCAGATTTTGGTGTGAAACCTCAAATCTTAAGAAATTTTATCCCCAAACCAGGTTAGATTTATCTGAAATGAGAGTGAGGTTCTTGGAGCTTTTTTAAATATTCTGAATTAATTGAGTCTTAAACTTTTGGTGGCCCCAAACCCATGTGAGATCTGAGGGCTTTGGGTGTTTTATGTGAGGTGGAATTGGCAAATCCTGCCAGAGTGATGTAATAATTCTTTGTGTGACTCCATCCACGTCACTTGGAGTTTCACCTCGAGTTTCAGTTTGGTTAAATCCATTTTGTTGGAGGAGAGCTGGGGATCAGGGTGGGTTGGTAACTGCCCAGAGACAAAACACAAATTCTGGGTACGGTGTTCCCACTCCTCTGATTTTGGATGAATCTTTGTAACCTTTCTCTCCAAATCCCTCTGTGACATTGGCTGACCTTTGTTGAATTCTCCCCTTTTCCCTGATCCTGGGTTTCAGTCAATGCAGGGTCCCACTGCTTCATTTTCCTTTTCCCTTGCTTTACCACCCTAAGATCCTTTCTCACCTATATTATTTCAGTCATTTTCTGCCTTTATTATTTCAATTTTTCCCCATTGTCCAGGGAGGGGTGGAGTTGGAGCTCAAGGAGAACCTGCTGGCAGAGCTGGGGGTTAGGGGGAAAATCCAACCAGCACTTTTTAGTGCTTGGGGGAGGCCAAACCTGTTGGTTGGGAGGGGAAAGTTTGGAGGGTGAAAAGGATTTGGTGGTGGTGAAATGGGACTGAGACAATTCTCAACCACTCTCTGTCCTCTCTGTTGAATACCAGGGGATCAGATGAGGGTGACAAAAACAATCTGGACCCTGCAGCTTCTTCCAAGGACTCACAACCTGCCAGGGAAGGGGTAAGTGTTGTCCTGATGGTTCTGTATTTTAACAGAGCATTGATTTTATCAGTGATTTGGTGTGGAATTGGTCTGCAAAACACCTTTTGATTTTCAAGAGCACCGTTCTGGAAATATCCAAGTCATGACAACTTTCCCCAGTTTTGCTTTCCACTCTGAATTTTACCTTTCCTCACATCATTTGAATTCTTAATTTCTATTACTGAATGTTTTTTACTCCCCTGAAGACATTTTATTAATTTGGAAACTACTCTCATATATGCTGTCCTTACAGCTGAGCTGTAACCATTATTTTAAAGATATTTCCTAAATGATCTCTGTCCACTTTGCTCAGAGTGAAGTTATTGACTGGTCTCAAAAAGGCCTCAAGGTTTTTATAGTTAATGCTGAAGTCCCTAAAGCTTCCTCCTTGGCTGAACATCCCCTCTCCTGTGTGTCTCCCCCTTTGAATTGCTAATTCCAATTGATCTGAGGAAAAAAAAAATAAAATTGTAATAGTTTGTATTTACTTTCTGCTATAACAGCACCTACCAAGGTCTCTCCTTCCTTTGATCCTGTCTCCATGATTAAATTCATTCTTCCTTTCTGTTTTCCAGCTTCTCTCTGCAAACTTTCTTTCGCTCCATTTCGGCAAGAATTTCCTGCAAACCATGTCCCTGAGAGGATTAGTGGAGGGGATACCAATTTTATTTATATTTATTTATAAATGGACTGCAGAGACTTGGCCCCTTTTTAAATATGAGAACAATTCTCAGGCCTCTTTCAGTTGTGGTTATTTCACTCAAAACACCAAAAAAACCCCAAACCCAGCAAACCACAGAACAATAGAGAAATATGAGAAGTTGTGGAAACCCCTCAAACTTTCTCTGTTTGAATTTTGAATTCCTGGTGGTCACAGGGCCAGGTGATGCTGCCAGTTGTGGGGTTTTTTGTGTAGTGCCTGGCCCAGAGCAGCAAGTTGAGTTAAATGTAAAGCTGGGATCAAATCAAACTGAATGACACCTCTATTTTTTTTTTTTTAATTTTATTTTTATTTTATTTTTGCCAGCCTGGAGGCCTTTAACATTTTGGAATTGGAGTGTTTGCAAAACAGGGTTGCTGGACTCCAGTAAATGAAGTGTCTGGATGTCGGTGGTGATTCATAAAAGCAATTAAAAGAGGAAAGTGCTTTTCCTCGGAGCATAATGTCTTGCTTGGAGGATGTCCTTAAGTGAGTGTGAAGTGCTCAGGCAGTGGTCAGGGGATGGGGCTCTTGTGCTCCAGGTCATGGATTTGTTTCCAGCAAACACTTCTTTATCACCTGGTGCTGCTGATTAAAACTATTTTTTTTTTTTTTTTTTTCTCACAGAGTCCCAAAGTATTTGGGGTGGGAAGGGAGCTCTGGAGATCACCCAGAACAGCCCCCCCGACCAGGCAGGGTCACCTGGAGCTGGGACACAGGGACACATCCAGGTGGGGTTGGGAGAATCCAAAACCTCCCTGGGCAGCTCAGGGCTCTGCCACCTCCGTGGGAAGGAACTTCTTCCTCAGGCTGAGGTGGAACTTGTTGAGTTTTACTTTTTCTGGCCATTGCTCCTTTTCCTGTCACCAAAACCAGTCTGGCACCCTCCTCTGACACCTGCCTTGGGGATGTTTGTATGGATTTAACAACTGAATCTTATTTAGTTTCTAGTTCAATATAGTTCCCATTTCTTCCTTCTTAAATTTGAGGACAATCCTCCAGAGGATGCAACGTTTTCCATAGGAGAAATGTGGTTGTGGCAACACAAATATTGGCTGTGACAGATAATTGAAACTCATCAAATCTGATTTTTTTTTTCCCCTGCTTAGTGCAGCTCCCTGGCATTTCTGACCTCTCCCAAACACAACACAGCCCATTTGTGGAGCTGTAAAGCGATTTTCCAGGTGCCAGGCTGAGCTTGGTTGGAACACGGTGGAGGTTGTTGTTGTTGTTGTTGTTGTTGTTGTTGTTGTTGTTGTTGCACACAAGGATCCATCAGCACAGCCACGTTACCTGAGCCACAAGCTGACCCTAAGGCATTCCCTACAAACTTCCTCCGTGGCTTTTCCAGCCTTCCCAACCGACCTGGTACCTTTTAGGGATGGTGATCGGGCTGTCCCCTGGCACTTCCAGCGAGGGGATTTCTCTCCTTTCTCTTTGGAGCTCGCACAAATTGAAGTTGTGCCTTCCGTGGGCTTTGCCCTCCCATCCTGCCCTTGGTTATCCCATGCTAAGGGAAGCAGAAGAGTTTACTGATTTATCATGGATCATTAGGTGGAAGTAACTATTCTTAAAACATCAGGATGGATACAATAATTAGGGATGTGCTTTTGTTAACACCGCCAGCCTCTACCCTCTCGTACAGTACCCTTGGGTACTAAATAATTACCCACTTTGTGTGGTTATCTAGCTCACTAATTACCCACAAAAATTGGGGTCAGGTGTTAACTGCTTGAAATAAGTATCCTCCAAAGGCTTGGCTAAAGTGTATAAAGAAATTATGTGTTTGCTACAAAACTTTGGGAAAAAAAAAAAATCAAACATTTTTTATTGGCAAGGAAGATGAGGAGACAATGGATGTGAAATGCTCCGTGTGATGGCAAAATCTTGCAGTGGTGGTGAGGGACTCTAAAGGCAGTGAAAGGATGGCTGGCAGATACAGTCACTAATCCAGACTACTTTTCCCAAAGATTAGATCCTTCAGTACACGGGGTTTGATTCTTCCCCTATCTAGGCTGATGCCAATCAGGATTATGTCGGTATAAATAAGAAAATTTGTATCCGTGGATTCCCAGACTGACTTTGCTGCATAATCCCACCTCTTCCATCACCCAGAGACTTCTGCATTGCACCCAATAATTTAATTATGGACTGGATATTTATTTCCCTGCGTTTCTTTTAGCTGTCCCCAGCTCTGTGTGCATGCAGGGTTTCATTCTGAGGCTGCTGCTCATAAAATGCAGTTTGCTTGGAGCAATAATTTGATTCCTGTGCTCAGGGAGTTACCCCAGTGAGTCAAAGATTTCTAGATAGCCCCACCCTCCCCAACTTCCCGAACACTCACACTGCAGCCACTTTCTCTTTGCCAGACCCACACAAGCTGTCTAAGCAGCCAAAATCCCAAGGGGCAATCCCAATCTCCTGCCTCCCCTGTTTCAGCCCCAGAAAACTGGGAAATAAAGCCAGGGCAGCCCTAAAGCCCTCGAAATACCCAGCACACGTAACAGGGGGATGTTTAACAGCTCTTCTTGCCAACCTGGTTTCCTACATAGGTGCTCCCTGCCTTCAATACAAAGGAAATGGATTTCAGGGGGAGCTGAGAAGGTGTTCCTGGAAATCCTTGTGTCTTTGGATGCCCCCATACCTTTAATTCCTGAGCGTCTGTGCAGTGCTCAGCGTAACAAAGGAACTGCCCGGATTTATTGCTGTATTTTGCGTGAGGTGCTTCCTCTCCTCCATAGCCAGAACCACCTTCTCTGCTCCTCCAACCACCTTTGGAAGGCTGTGTGGATTCAGGTATTAGACACCACCATCCCCAGAGTCTGGGCAAGCAGGGGGGGTCTGGGGAAAGCCCCAGGACGAGGTGTGGGCTCGGTTTTGGGGCTACCTGCGCCCCGCATTGTGCCGAGCATCCCCGGGAAAGGCAGGGCTCAGGCTCCCAAAGCACAATGCAGATTTAGTCGTCATCTTTGTCTCGCCCCCCGCGCCCCCCCGCTCCGCTCCCCGCTGATGTTAACTGTCTGTATTATTATTTATTGTTATCAGGGGATTTGGTTTGATCAATGAAGTGTATATGCGTCTGACGGACATTCGGGGAGGAAATGCTTGGAGAATGAGTAACATGTCTGCAGTGGAGGGTGTGTGTGAGGGAGAGAGAGGGAGCATCGGTACTAGAAACATTGACTGATGAGTTCATTTTAAAATCCAAGGGCATATAGCTGGTAAATTAGCACATATTGCAAATATAGTCTGGTGCGAGAGGCAGCAGCGCTGCCATTGAGCGCAGGGGTGGGTGTGGAGGGGAAGGGGAAGGGGGGGGGTCGAGGAGAGGAGGTTGTCAGCTCTAAAGTCATCACGGGCATGAGCCAGGCAGTCTGCCTGCCTCACTGCAGGCGTGGGGCGTGCGATTTCCACGGGCGGCTGCGGCGTGGCGGAGGGGGGGAGCGGGGGGCACCCGCGAGAGCGGAGCCAGCGCTGGGTTTTTATTGTTTTAAAATCCACAGGCAGCCGCGGGGATGCGAGGAGAAGGGCTGCAGCCCCTCCGCTTGCCCTTCATCCCCTCCCCTGCGCCCCTTTAGGGAGGCGGAGGACGGGGGGAGCGGCTGCCCGGAGGGTCCCGGGGCTGGTACCCGGCGGGGATGCGGCGGGGCCGGGGATGCGGCGGGGATGCGCCGGCGGGTTCCTGCCGGCAGCTTAAGAGATTATTGGGAACAGTGACCGGCAGCGGGGTGTGTGTGTGAGCGTGTGAGCGTGTGAGTGTGTGCGGGGCTGGCGGCGGAGGGAGCCGGGTCCTTATTCTGTTAAAGATTTAAGTAGGCATGCAAGGAATCTCTAGGATAGTTGGCAAAGGGCGAGGGTGGGGAGGGGGGGGAAGGATCCAAAAGAGTCTGTAACCAGACACTGAAGCTTTCCAGGAGTGAGAGTGTGTGAGAGAGAAGGAGACAGAGCGAGAGGAAGAGAGGGGGCAGTGTGGTCTAGTACATTTTCATCTGGTCGTTGATTTGAGCCTGATGCTTGCTGTCCCTCAACAGCCTCCCTTGCCTGGATTTTTTCTTTCCCCCTCTCCTCTCCTTTCCCTTCTAATTCATCGAAGCCTAGGGGAGCCAGGAAAGATTAAATGTGCTTTCGAAAAGGCAGCCACTTCATGCAGCTATGTCTGCTTCCCCCCCACACCCCCAGCCACCCCCCCACTCCCCCTTTTTTGAAATAAAAAAAAAAAAAAAAAAGAGAGAGGGGGAGACAGAGAGGGGGAGAAGGAAGGAGGAGGAAGAGGAGGACTGTAGTTTAATGATGTCGGGACTGGCTGATCCAGAAAGAGGAAAAAAAAAAAAGAGAAAAAAAAAAAAGAAAATATTTGAGCTCCTGGACGAGGAAGGACTTTGGTGAATGGGCTCAGACTCCTGAGGTGAGAAAAGGACGGAGTGAATGATGATGATGATGATGATGATGGTTCCGTAATGGTGCCTGTTACCGCTGCCCCCGGCCGGGCGGCGGCGGGGCCGGGGCCGGGGGGGACCTGCCTTCGGCAGCGCCGGATATTTTGCATTTTTAACCTCGGGCCCTCCGGTACGTTTGGGCTTCTCGCCGCTTATGCCGCCGGGCCTAAAGCGGTTCCAGAGCTGGGTGGAGGGTGCGGATCCGTATTATTTATTTGGGCGGGGGGGTGGGGGGGGGGGAAAGAGGGAGGAAAAGGGAGGGAGGGAAGGGGGAGAAGAGCGGAGGGAAGGAGGTGGCAAGCTGGGGACGAAATCCTGCTCTGGGTTATGGCCGGCGTAAATTTCCATTGGCTGGGGGTGCACAAGGTGCTCGGAGAGAGGAGTCGGTGCAGGATGGAGTCCCTTTGTGTGCGTGTGCTGTGTGCTGTGTGTGCGCGGGGCTCGCACCCTCCTCTCCCGGGCGAGCGGCTTTTTCTCCAGGTTTTCCTTTGAAGCCCCGGCCGGCGGCTGGCAGGGGAGGGCGGCCGGGGCTGCGGCGCTGCTGCCCGCGCCCTTCCTCCCTCCTCCTCCTCCTCCTCCTCCTCCTCCACCTCCTCCTCCTCCACCTCCTCCTCCTCCTCCTCCCCGCTGACAGTCTGGGGCTCGCTCCGGCACCGGGCTGGCCCCGGCTCCCGCAGCCCCCCAGCCCCGTCTCTTCATCATAATAATAATAACAACAGCAGCAGCGGCGGCAGCGGCATTGCCGGGCAGCGCGGAGGGCGGCAGGCGAGAGGAGCTGCGGAGGAATTCGGTTCCTTTTCCTTTCCTCCCCCCACCCCCCCACCAACCAACCAACCAACCAACCCAACCAACCAACCCCCCCACCTCCTTTTTTTTTTTTTTTCCCCCTTTTCCTTGATATACCCCCCCCTTTTTTTTTTTTTAACTACACCCGCCAAAAAAAAAAAAAAAAAAAAAAAAGAAAAAAAAAAAAAGAGAGAGAGAGAGAGATGTTTTAAAAATGCAAGCGGCTTGCCCAGCTGCACACAGCCGCCCTCCCTCGGCCGCCTCCCTCCCCCGGCTGCGCTGCGCGCACCCCGCACGCTCGCAGCGCTCGGGTGTCACAGCCCGGCGGGCACGGAGCCTGCTGCGGCCACTGCCCCGGCCCAGCCCGGCCACGCCGACCGGAGCCTCCCCCGCTTCCAAACGGTGAGTTTCTACCTGCTTTTGTGGCGGCTCGGGTTTTTTTTTTTAATTTTTTTTTTTAATTTTTTTTTTTTTTTCTCCATCCCCGGGGCTGGCGGAGGGGGCGGGGAGGCAGCGCCTTGCTGCTGCTGCTGCTGCACGCTTTGTGCCAGGGGCCGGGAGCGAGCCTGCAGATTCCTGCTCTTATTTCTGCATTCCTTCTCGTTGAAACAATGAAAATAATTCCGTCACTGCCCCAAACTTCCTCTTCGTTATTTAAATGCCGAGACTTTTCGTGTATTTTGTCGCAAGCGACCTTGTTGGGAGCTGTAAGGAACCTGCCGCGCCATGTCATTTTTTTTTTTTTTTTTTGTACGAACGATTAAAAATGGAATGTATTCTCTCAACAGAGGGTCCTTAGAGAAGCTCTTTCCTTCCACCTGTGTGTCCTGTTTTGTAATCTTGAGCCATGAATTGAACTTGCCTGCTATTCTTTTCCTCTTTCTCCTTTTGATCTTTTTTTTAATGATTATTATTTTTTGATCCCCGTTGCTTTTGGTATTTTTTTTTAAATTTTTTTAAATTTTTTTTTTTTTGCAAGGACTAGTTTGTTGCGCCCCTCTCAATCCCTGAGACCCTAACTTGTGATGTTTAGCTTTTAAATCCACGGGTTAGGCTCTTGGGAGCTGTGAGTTGTGCTTTGACATCTTTATTTTATTTTAGAAATATATCCTCTCTCTATGTGTATATGTGTGAGCGCGGGTGTGTATATTTAGAGCCGTATACACACACATACAATAGTGTTTAGAGACCTTTTAAGGGAAAAATAAGTGTATTTCTCCTCCTTAGGCTCCATCGGCTGATATAGGGCGGTGGTTATGGCCATTTTCTGTATAAAAATCAAATTAAAATTCGCGTCCGTAGCGCAGCGATTTTAATTTTTTTATTTTTTTTTTACTTTTTTTTCCTTTTTTAATGTGTGTGTGTGTGTGTGTATTCACGAGATAATTTTCCAGCTGATCCAGATATGGGGGTGTATGTGTGTACACACAGAGTGATTATTATATATGCGTGTGTAGATAAGATATACACGATATGGATGCATATAAATGCAGTTATTGAGGTGTGCGTGGCGATCCACAGATGTATTCATTAATATAGGTAAATAAAACTATAAATATCGATATTTCCATATAGAGGAATATTAATATCACGCCTGTGGTGAAAGAGGGAGATTTTTTTACTGCAGGCCACTGCATAGAGCATCTCAATTTTGATTTTTTTTTTAATTTTTTTTTTTTTTTTTGCCTTCCCCCCCTTTCTTGAGAGCAACACAGAGTACCCTGAGAGCGTAACAGTAACAGCTCGGTACATTGGTGCTTGACCTCAGCTGAAATCCCAGCATGCCTCATGCTTCCAAGTTTAAAACTGAACGATTAATCTTGGAAATGTGCTCTATGGACACACCAAAAAAAAAAAAAAAAAAAAAAAAAAGAAAAAAAAAGGATAAAAAAATTAAAAAAAAAAAAAACGGAGAGGAAAAAAAATAAAAATAAAAAGCCAATAGACGGGTTGGATTTTATAGGTTGGAGAAATAAAGTGCAGAATAAAATGGTTGCATGTGTTAATGGTTGGAAAGTAAAAAGAAATGCTGAAGTTTTCTTTGAGTCCTTTTCTAGAAGTTCCAGCTTTGCTGCTTTTTCCGGGCAATATGATATGTAAATGATGAATCAGAAATGTTGGAAATGTTTCCTGCTGCTGCTGTTTTTCTTTATTAGATTTTTTTTTTTTTATGTTGCTGTAAAATTAATTATGGTTGGAACTGTATTTCTTATCTCTGTTCTGCAAGGCAATTTATAATGAAGTTACTGTACCTTGTTATGGCACCGAATTACTGTTTGATATTTGAATGCAAATGCTTGAACTTAAAACGATGCACCAAAAATTAATTGACGGTGTAACCTTTTGGTATTTAAGAGCTTTGGGATATATTTGCTGGTTCCTGTTGTTTAACAGTTATTGAACTGGAAAAGGTTGCTTGTTTGATTTTTTTTTTTTTTTTTTTAATGAAATTTAGCTGCTTTTTCTTGCCACTGTAATTTCACTGAGCGTTTTACCTCCGCGGGGAAAAAACTACCAAGAAAGCCTTGTCCTGAATTTCTATTTTATTCCAAACGTTCTTTAATCCCAAGGCGAGCCGCATTTATTTTCTATTACCTGCCTGGCGCTGTAAATTGAAATGCGGAGCGCACCTTTATCCGGCCCTTACCACACCCGCAAAAAGTCGGGTTTTTCGGGGCTGCTTTTTTACCCTTCCCCGAACCTTTTAATCCCAATTTTTTTTTTCTCCCACCTCCGCGGGAAGGGAAGGAAGGGAAGGGGCGAGCGCTTTGTCTGCGAGCCCGGATGGGTCCCCCGCGCATCTCCGCGCATCCCTCCGCATCCTGCGCTTTTTTTTTTTTTTTAATTTTTATTTTTTTTGGGGGGGGGTCCCCCTCTTTGGGAGCCCCCCCCTTTCTTGTCCCCGCTGTCCCCTCCCCGGGGGTCGCTATTGTGTCCGCGGTGCGGGGCGGGGGTTGCGGCAAAACAATGGGCGGGGAGGGTTGGAAAAAAAAAAATAATAAAAAAGGGGGGAGGAAAAAAAAAAAAAAAAGGGGGAGGACGGAGCCCGCGCAGGCTCCGCGCCCCTGCGCGTAACTGGGATGGTTTGAGTCGCTCCCAGTCTAGACTGGCCCAGACACATCAATTACTGGGGCCGCAGCTTTAAAGGGACAGAGCGGCCGCTGCCCCAAAAATGAGCGCAGGGCACGGCAATAATGGGGAGGGGGCAGAGCGGACCGTGCGCTCCCCCGGGGCTGCTTTTCCGAGGGGGAAAGGCGAGGTTGTGGCCGGGAGAAAAGGAGGGAATAGAGGAGGGAAAAGCGGCTGCGAGAAAAGGAATCCCCCCCCCCACCACCACCCTTTTCCCTTCCTTTCCCTCTCCAGAATTGCGATTCTGAGCCACGTCCGTGCCCGGGAGCTGCAGAAATGTCAGCGCTGTTAAAACTCAGCCCCATTCCCAATATCCAGCCGCAATCGCTGCTTTTCGAGCGCGCAGAACTCGATCCAGAACCATTCCTTGCAGCGGTTTTTTTTTTTTTTTTTTACCTTCTGCAGACAAAAGGAGGGATATTGCTGTCGGGGTTTATTTTTTTTTTTTTTGCTTTATTCCTCTGGCTCCAAGGTTTTCTTCTCTCAGTGTTACAGAGTTCTTTCGATAATAATTTCATCAGTTTCCATGGTTTTATGTTTTCATTAGAAAAAAAAAAAGAAAAAAAACCCCGAATCTGTGGGCGAAAAGAAGGTTTTTCCTCTTGTAAGGAAAATGGAAGAGAAAATGAATATTAGGCATTAATTTAATCAACAAATAGAACAAGTAAAGCTTAATAAGGATTGAAGAGATTTTTCAGCACTAAAATAAAAAACCACCAGGCTGGAACAAGTTTCACTTCAAAGTATACCTAATATGCTGCCAATATATTTAATACAACGCGTTGCTAAATATTCCGTGCAATATTATGATGCAAATAATTAAGAAGGAGAAAGATAAGCAAATGAGGCATGGGATTTTTTTTTTAAATATAGATATTTTTTAAAAAAGAAATATCGTAAATTTTCAAAATTCCGGTGTCTGGGAGTTTTGTGTGAGCAGCTACTGTAGCTTTGAGCTCGGTGACTTTGACCTCGTTGTGGCTGAGTTGGAAGTTGCTCTCCCAAGTTGAAAGGCACAGGGTTTGGTGGCAGGAAAAGGTAAAAATAAAAGGTCCGAGGCATTCTGCAGTTTTCCATTGTTGCTCTTTTATTTCCAGGGGTTTAACGAGACCTAAAGTTGCACAGTGCTGCAGCTAAGGAAAAAAAAAAAAAAAAAAAAGGAGAATACTTTTACTGCCTTTCTTCTCTGAATCATTTCCAAGGTACTTAAGGATTTATTGGGCCAGATAGCAAATTGCAGTTGAGATGCTGTGTAGTGGCCAGTGCTGATTAGATGATTGATTAATTCCTGATCGATTTCTAATTCTGAACTGAAATCACATTATAAATGCTCGATATTAAAATGCAGTTTATGCCGAAATCTGATTGCAAGCTCTTCGCTAAGTCGGCCGTAATTCCAGTTGGAAATACCACAATATTGCTATTTTTTTTGTTGGATTTGTTAACCCTTTAATTCCTCGGTAAGGAAGTGCTTGGCCATACCTGAGTGCTTTAGAGCAATGAAATGTTTATTCACAGGAGGTTTGTGCCAAATGCTGGAATAACAGGAGACACTGCAATTCCCGGAGCATTAACTCCACCTTAATCTGCACCTCGAAATTATTCGGATGATTTTTTTTTTTCCTTTTTCCACCCTAAATTTGAGCGAGGGAAGGTGAGGGGCGGGGGAGGCAGGCAGGGTTGAGGAGTTCAAGGCGTGGGTTTCCCCAGAGGTTCGATTCCAGCTGTGCTCGGGGACAGGAGCCCCGGTGCCAGCTGTGCCGCATTCCCGCTGCCCTGCCCGTTTTTTTCCCAGGGCTCCCAAGGAAAGAGCATCCCAGTTCTTCCTCACTCTTGGGAACACACACATTGTTTCAATAATCCAGGCAATAAATGCTAATTAGTAATGCTTAAGGACCCTACCAGTCAGAGTAATTATCATAATTTACCTCTTCGTTGGTAAAAAAGCATTCTTTGCTGATTTTCTTTTTTTTTTTTTTTTTTTTCCCCCAAAATGGTGTTTTCTCCTCTTTTTCCCTCTGGAAAGAATTGTTGGTTTGATACACGCTTTGTGTATGGCACAGGGAGATGGAGCTGAGCATGTGTAAATTTTCCCACATGTCAAAATTCCTTTAAAACCTGAGATTTTTCCTTGGCCTCCCCTCTCTGCTCTCCCCTCCTTCCCCAGCACCACCAAAAACCACTTGCAGAGGGAGAACAAAGGAAATCAGGAAACTCTAAAGGCATCATTAACTATGAAGAGCAACAGCAAGACAGAGTGTGATATGACAACATATTTTATGGCACAAAAGTAGAGATAATTAAATAATTCAGTGGTATTCTTAGCTAATTAGCACAAAGATCTTTCAGAAGCCATCAAGAAAATGGATCTCATCAAACCTAATAATATGCTGGGTTTCCAGAAGATCCTGTGATTTCCAGTATTGCTGCTGCCTCCCCACCTGATACTGTAACACCAAAGGTTGCAGAGAGTTGCACAATTTAATTTGGGCTCTTCCTCAAGATAATATTTTCCATGGAAGAGGATCAGGTATTTAGAGGAAGTGAATATGCATGGCTGGAATTTTCAATATTAGTCAATAGCAGAGGAAAGGATTGAAGCTTCAGAGAAGCCAGATCTGGTAGGAGGGATCCATTTAAAAGGTGAAATTATCAGCCAGGAGCCTCTCTCGGGTGGGTTGGGATGGGGCTGGCTCGTTGGCATTTGGGGCTGCTGGATGAGTGCTGCAGCCCAAAATATTTTTATGGGGTTAATTGTGGTCCTGGATTGGATGATTTCAGCTTTTTTTTGGACGCTGAGAAATGCGTGGCCAAGTCCAGAGAAGGTTTGGGACCTCTGGTTTAACCTGGGCTCTCATTCCAAGGCCAAAACCAAACTGGGAAGAGCTCCATCATCATCTGAGGAGTTGTTTTAGGTCTTCAGTAGGATGGCCACAACTCTCATGCTATGCAAATATATTTTTCCTCTGGATTCATGAGGTTTTTTTTTTACCTGTGACTGCTGATGTTCCTGAGCTCGATCCAGGTTGGCAATCTGCAGATCCTATCCATGGACAGGGACCTGCAGGGCATTGATCCTGCTCCTGGAAAACTCAGTGAGGCACATTCTCAGTAATTAGGTGCATCAAATATTGCTCAGAATATCTTGCTGTATTATTCAGAATATCTCATTATGCTCCTTTGATCTGGATGCATCCCCAAGTTCACGAGAGGCATTTGCAAACTCTCATTCACTGCCTCTGTGTTTGATATATTTGGGCTTCCTTTTCCCTCTGCCAAACAAAGAAATGCCTGAAAATTTGATTTTGCCAGCCAGTAAAAAAAAAATCTCCTGCTTTAAATAATGGAAAGGGATGGGCATCAGTCTTGGACTCAGCAATAATTCTGGTTTTTACCCTGGGCCCAGGCTGAACTTTACTCCTGTGTTACAGTTTTGGTGCTTTTTGACTCCATGGATACCCAGACAAGTCATGCAGTGAGGTAAGATCTTACAGTTTGTGATTATTGTTATGCATGGAGGGGGAAAAACCTCCAGGCTCCCTCTGAAATTGTCCCTAGAACATGGAAACTGATTTTTCCCTGCACAAAAAGAGGTGGAGACTCATTTATACAAGGTAAAAGGAGGGAATAGGAGGGGGAAAGGAACCCAAAAGTGCTTTGCCCAAGGAAGCAAAGCACGTGGCAGAATTTCTGTGTCCTGGTTAACAGGGCTGCTGTTCTTTAAGAATGAATTCTTCCTCTCTGGAACTTTCCTGGTTGGGAATGAGGTTGTGACATGCCAGGAGACCCTCTGGTGTACCCCCATATGTAACAATGAAATCCATTCTGTACGTCTATGAACAAGTCATGCATTTTTTTCCCCTCCTGTTTTTCTGTTGTTCACCCAATGCTCTGGCACTGTATTGGAATATATGAGGGCATTCCAACCAATTAAAAAAAAAATATATATATATATATAATTTCCAAGATGAAAGAAGAATCTCTGCTTTCCGTGGTGAGCTTGCTTGCAATTGTTTTTATTTAACAGCTCTTCCCACACTGCAGTCAATGAATCTCTAATCTCCTGGACTGAAATGTCTGACACTTCTAGAATCATTGATTTGCTGCCTCGAGTCGCAGAGCTCCACCTCCAGCAGTGTCTCAGCAGTGGGCTGGTGGTACCTGATAGAAATGTCTGTTCTTGCAGGGGTGGGAGGGATGCAAGGATGAACACGGGCTCTGCTGTGCGCTGGGTGCCTCTCACACCACCCTTTAAACGAGGTTGATCCTGCTGAAGGGTCTGAGGGACAAGGAGTGGATAATTCTGGCTGAGTTTATTCCGTGGCTGCTGCTGCCCAACACCAACCCTGGTGCTCTTTGCTGTTGCATCCCTCTGCAAGGTGGGCAGAAGGGCAAAGAGGAGAAGCTCAGCTCGTGAGAGAAATCCCCAAACTGCTCCCTCTGGCTACTCCGATCCGAGAAGCTGAACTTGCCCTGGAAGCTGTGGCTGGTGCTCCCAGGCCATTGCACACTTCTCACTTGACTGCCCTGCTGGTGGCTTCACTTGTGGGATGAATTATGCAAGAAATGCTGTGTGTGAAGCATCAGAAATGCTGAGGTTTGAGAAGAGTCCTCTCGGTGCACGAACTTATTTGTGGATAAAGGCACACTCTCACCTGGATTCCAGCTCCTCCAGAAAAGGACACGAGGTGTGGGAAGGATCCCAAATTCATCAGTGGACTCTGGTTTTGCTTTGGTGTGCTTGTATCATGTCTGAACGTGCAAAGAACTTGGTTTTCCACAAGGAATCCAGTAAATGGCACCTCTGTAAATGAGTTACCTGAAGTGTGTTTGTCTCATTTGCTCACCCCTTTCTCCCCTTCCCACCAGGGTTTTCAGAGCACCTCCTTCCCTGGATGGAGTGCTTGGGGCTGGGTTCTTCCTGGGCTTTGGATACCAGCTTGGGAACAGGGTTGGTGGGCTCGTGGAGCACCTCACACACAAAATTTGCCTTCCAATTGAATTGTGTTTTCACTCCACCAATGTCTGTTTGTTGCATCTCGATGTTGAAGGCCCAAATAGTAGGACAAAATCCTGAAATCTGTTTTTTTCTCTCCCCTGTTTGATGGATAATTCAGAAATAACAGCATAGCTTTGGTATAATTCCTGTTCTCCTTCATGCCCCTTTGCTCTTTTTCACATGGCCTGACCTTCTGTGTGTAGTTTTGGGGATAATGTGGATTTTGGAAGATGCTGCAGCACAATTGTAGCAGGAGGGAAGCCCTGGGTTTGAATTAGTGGTGTCCTTCCTGCTGTCTTTACATCAGCATCCAATTCTTTTGGAATATAGGAACAGACAACTTTAAAATAATGATCAAAACCCAGGAGAAACACAACATTTTGGTTTAATTGCTAAAAGTATTCAACCAGGAGCTGAAGTCCCCATATTCCTCAGGCAGCCAAATGTTCCTTTTCCTCTCAGCCATGGCACACAGGCTGGCATTGCAAAGGCAAATAAAATTGCTCCCGTTTCCCCAGCCTCTATTTTAGGATATTTTAGGAAGGATTTCCCCCAGGTTCCATCCTGCCAAAGCACAACCTCTGTCTGTTGTGTGGAGGACTCTGTGCTGGTGTGAATTCTCTGGGAAATGAGAGGCAAGAGGAGACTCCAGTGGCAAAAGCAAATCTTGCAGCGATTATTTCTCCTTTCTCCCCTGCCAGTCCAGCCATGACACTGCAGTGGGACAGTGGGGGAGGTGTTTCCACATTTATCTTTTAGCTGAGATATGAAACCCAAGGTCTCCTCTCTTGTTCAGGGACAGATGTCGAGGGAGAAGTTTTGTTCCTTTGGCACATGCTGTGTGAAACCTTCCCTCCTTTTTTTTTTTTTTAAAGAAATCCCAGTTTTGGTTTCAATACCTCAAAAAGAGACAACAATGCTGTCTGAGCTATCTCCTCATCTCAGAAAAAAAAAAAAAAAAAGACAAAATATTCTGGGTATTCTGGGAAGTGTTTGATCCTCTGCAGGTTGGAATGGATGAGGCTGCTGGAAAATAACACAGTGTTCTAAAACATATGGAGAAATCTCTAAGTGTTTTTGTTCACATGTGATGGCACCTCATTATTTAATAATGCAGCTCTTCTACAGCAACTTCATCTGTGGAGCTCCAGCCACTTTCTGCAGAGGCCTGAATTAACTCTCCCAAGTCTCTTTGTGAGGTGGGTATGGAAACATTCCTAATCCTGATCCTGATTCACACTGGGAGAGAATCCCAGCCCTCGTTTTTGCCATTTTTAACCTCTTCTCCTCACTTTGATTTTCCTGACAACATGAGTAAGATTATTGATTTTCAACCCAGCTATTGAAAATATTTATCAAGCACAGTAGTATCAGGTATAATCTGATTCAATGGCTTCTTTTATTTTTTTTTTTTTTTTTAATCTGTTCCTTCCCTCCTGGACAGGGGAGGGGAGACTGGCTATCCAAACCAGGGCTGTGTTATTTTTTGTGGGGTGAGGAAGTGCTGAGCACCTCTGAAAACCAACCCCAACCTAAAAGCACCGATGAGAAAGTTTGACTTCAGCATTTTGCCTGAGATGGCAGTGCTGATAATTGGATTTCAGCTTGCTGAGACCCAGTCCATTACTGCAGCTATAAATCACCGTGCTGCAGCCATTCCTCTAATGCACCCTGAGTTTTAAAATGTTCCCTTTACAGCCTTTCCCATCTGTGCCCGTGAAGACACCTCCAGTATAGGTGATGTGGCACTGGGGGGGATGAAGTTGTGCCTTCAAGCAGCTCTGAGCACAGTCAGAGTTGTTGACTCCCACCCTCCAAGTAGTTTTTGGATGTTTGGAGCTGCATTTGGCAGCTTGCACAGCTTTTAGGGAAGATTTTGCTCTCTTAACTCACGTTAGTCAGAAGAAAAGTCACACAGAAGAATTGCACAGACAAATCTTGGCTTAATCAAGACTTCTTGAGATGCTCAGGTTGTTTTGACCTCAACACTCAAAAGCTGCAAAAGTGCTGCTTCCTAATTTATTGATTTTTTTTTAAAATAGATCATGATAAATCCCTCCCTGACTCTGCACATATTTTCCTCTATCACTGAATTGTGTCTCACAGACAGGCAGGCCTCACTGTAGATAAATACAAGAGCAGTGAGGTGAGCCTGGGATGTCAGGATCAGGGAATTCCCTGGGATAAAGCCCAGGGTTTGCCATGGGAAGCACTGACTCCTGTGGGATCCCTGCACTTCACAGCTCCATCTCCACCCCTGACTGCAGAATTACCCTCATGACTTTTATATTTAATGTAAATCTTGCCAGGGGGCCCAGGAAAGCCCAGCCCAGAGGGGCTTGGAAGCTGCAGCTGGGGGATTAAGCAGGAGGGCTATTCCATGAGGGAATTTCTGATTTTGATTTTTACATCACATGGGCCACAGTATCTTCTCATATCCTTTCATTTCAGCTTTTTCCTGCTTGCTGCCAAAACAGAAGAAAAAGGTAACAGCTCTCTAGTGATTCCCCCCCCCCTCACAATTAGCAATATCTAAGCAATTAATCCCTGAAATCTTCAGCATTGGTGATGCCCCCATGTTTCTTCTATAACCCCAAACATTTTTATTACTAGAGGAGATGCAAAAATAGAGATGTTTAAAAGAATGAGCACTTAAACCTGCTCTTTTCTGTTTTTAAATGAATCTGAATTTTGGCTTTTTCTCTTTATCTGCTGCCTTCAGAGCCTCTCCTTGTTCCTAAGAGCTGGACTTTGGTGGATTCAAAACCCACACATGCACTGGAAGGAATTATTTCCTGAGCTGACCCTAATGTCATTGTCAGAATTGCACCAGGCATCGTTTTGACCCAGGGACAGTAAGATCAGATGTTAAAACACTGAACCAAGAGCTCAGCAGCAGGAGGTCTCGTTCCTGCTGGGATCAGTCCTAGACATTTTTTATCCATATCAAGAGAAAGTTTGGAACTAGATTTAATCTGTTTCCCAGAAGCTGCTGATGCTTTCATGTAAAATGAAGAGTTTGCTGTCAGGACAGGAACACATTTTTGGAGCCATCAGGGGCCTTTCCCTGGCTTGTGTCACAAAGAGATGAACGAGATTGGAACAGGATGGCCGGAATGGTTAATGCCGTCCTTCAAAATACACATCTCGAATTCCCTCCCCACCTGAGCACGCCCTCAGCCCCTGCCCCGCTTAGGAACACAAGAAAAGGAGAATTAAACCACACCTGAGCACTCAGTGCTCCTAAAGTGCCCCAGCTGAGTAAACCAAAGGGATTGCAACAAGCCTTTCATCTCCTAATGGGATCCCTTTGTGTTGATTTTAGCACTTTCTCCTCTTGGCTGAATTAAAGAACCCACTGCACTAACTCCAACCTTTTATTGTCGTGCCACGTTATTCATGAATTATTCCAGTTTCAGGGTTATTTTTTGCTTTGGCGTGGAGCCTTATCCTAAAATATTTGTCAAACAAAAGACAGGAGCATCGTTTTTTCCACTTCCCGTCTGTCTCTCTGGAGCTGTGGGTCCCAGCAGCTTCCAGCTTGGAGGATCCACCTGATAATTTATGGGGATGGGATGGTGTGAATCAAGAACTTGGCATCCAGAGACTTGCATGTGTTCTAGGCGAGCTCTAGTCCTGCTCCTCCTCGTAAATTATCATTACTGACCCATCCCTACAGAATGTGGGAACACCAAAACCCGTGTCCTGAGCCTCTTTAAACTGCAGGCACGATTTGGGCTTGGTTTATCCTGCCAGCCTCTCTCTCTCTCTCTGAGGACTCAGCACAGGGTGTCAAGAACTTGGTCTCACCTTTGATGAATAAAATCTTGTGACATTCAGATCCCCACTTAAAAAGAACAGAGCACAGAGGTAACATCAGAGCCATGTGATAAAGGAAATTCCCCTGTCCCCCCCTCCCAGTAAAATACAGATCAGGCCATCTAATATTGCATAAACTGACATCTCTTTCCTAAAAATAGCTGTCTGCACATTCAGTCAATGGGCTAATCCAATTGCCTGAACATTCTTGGGTGCTTTATCATTTAAATTGTAATAAATCACAGCGTGCCACGAGCTGGATGGAGCTGCATCGAGTTACACTCCCACCAAGAACATGCGGGGACCAGATGAAATCAGGGTGACGTGATGTCATGGAGCTGAAAATTCAATGCATGCCCTGTTTTGTCTTAAAAAGTTGGCTTGAAGGTCTCTTTAAAATTAGGGGGGTTTTCCAAAAAATCGCTGCCCCTGTCACTTTTTTGATTCATTATTTCTTCCCTTCATTTATTTTAAATAATGAGCTCATGGGGCCTGCCTGTAAATCCATGGAACTCTATTGAAAAATTACTATTGATTCCAGACTTTGGAGCTGCCTGATCGGGAATTTTGCAGTAAAACACAGAAGAACAACTATCATGCATATTTTAGGGCAGCTGAACTAACACACTAATGCTCCCCTGAGCTCCTCAGGAATATGCTTCCACAAACTAATACCCACCATTGTTCAGAAAAATTTTGTTAGATTTCGTTTCCCCTGGTTTCTTTCTTAAGAAAAAACTAATGGGATAAACCAATTTTAACTCTCCTAAGCAGCCCCTTGTTTCTCAGAGCAACATTCCCCTGGACCACCTTAATGAATTCCCTCCTCTCCTTGGTTTTATACATGTTTCAGATATTTATACAAGATGTATGAACATAAAAGGATTATTCATAACATTATTGTTTCTGAAAGAGGGGACTAAAGCTAAACATAATCTGGTTCAATCCCCAGCTGATATAAATCATTCCTGCAAGTTGCTGGATGCTGTGCTCCCAGTCAGGAATTGCTTTCTGCAGGGATGGGAGGAGAGAGAGCACTGGGTAAAACTGGTGGAAACAAAATCAGGTCGCCTGTGGATGGAAATTCATCTCAGAGTTTGGCTCTGCTGCCAGAGGGGAAGGTGTGAGGAGTTTGTGGCTCTGCTCACAGGTAAAGGTGGGGTGGAAATGCAGCAGCACAGAAATGAGCCTGACCCAGTTCCCTGGATAAGAACCCGGAGCCCTTACTCAGCTCCATGCCAGGAATTGCAAATGATGTGGTGTAGATAATTCAGAGGCAGAACCATCTCCTGCTCTCCACTGCTGTGCCCTTCAGCCCTGTGCACTTCTGCCAAATTTATTGCTGCAGGGTTTCAATGACCAAAGTGAAGCTCCTGGGCTTGGTGCAGGGATGGGGAATTTCACATCTGACTCGTTGTCCCAGTGTAAAAGGGAGATCATGGAGTGACTTGATAAGAAAGATGATGAGCATGGAATGGGAAAGTGAAGGAGAAAAATGTGGGGAAGGGGGGAAATGAAACAGCGAGGGCTCTGTCTCCCACTGTAAACCCTGGGAAAGGGAAGGTGTTGGCCACCATCAGCCACCAGGAGCAGGTCACTGTCCCAGTGCAGGGACACTGCTCAGGCACTGGAGCGTCCCTGGGGATGTAAAAGGTCGCTGCAGTGCCACTGCAAAGGAGGGCAGAAGTCCCTTCCCTCACCTGCAGCTGCCCAGCCCTGCCTCCCCTTGTGCTGCTCAACAAGCCCCAGCGCACCTTAAACCGTCCTTTTTAACCCCAAAATGAGGTGTGGTAGTGCAGGAATCAGTGCTGGCATATTTAGTGGGAGATGCCACCCCAATCCCCCCTCCAGTGGAAGCTGCAATGAGCAGCAGCTGCTGAAAATAGCCTTGGAGAGAAGCTCTGCTGCAGTCAGAGCACACGAGAAGAGCTCAATGTTCCACCCTGGTTTCCTCACATACTTTAGAGAAGTTAATTAAAGGAGGCTGGGATCTGAAAAGTGAGAAGTGCCATTGCCAAAGCAGCTCCTCCGTGTTCCTTTTATTGCTGCTCTGACCTGAACACGAGCACAGACCTCATTCCTGCTCCTTCCATGCCATATTTCCACAAACTTAATGGTTACAATGCGGGAAGCAGCAAGAGATGATCAGATGCTCAGATAAGATGGATCTAATGGCTGAGTTGCAGTTTATAGGGTAAGTACAATCATCATTTGAACCCCCCCCTCTTTTGCAGGCACAGGGAAATTGAATTATTTACCCCAAATTTCACAGGCAGTCATTCAGAGAGTGAGGGAATTGGCCAAGGTAATAACATGTGCAGAGTTCCTGTGATAAAGAGAATATGGGATTGGGAGCAGTGCACTTTCTTTTCCTGGACCAGATGAGTGTTCATGGCTATCACCTTGTTGTGGAAGAGATTTTCCCTCTCCCATCCTGTGAAGTCCCAGCCAGTTATGATGTACTGAAGCAGCAGAGACAAAATCTTTAACAAATGAGGCCAGGAAGGAAACAGCTTTAATTCCTTGGCCAGAAAGCCTCTCTGATGAGCAGTGGTTTACATGACTACACACAGACAAGAACCCTCTGGGCTTTTTTTAAAGTCTTGTGGTCTTCATATTTGTAGGAGAAAAATGCCAAGAAATATCAAAGCTGTATCTTGTCTCACTTTGTTAGCACGATTCCCCAGCCTGCAGACTTGATTCTTTTTATGGGATATTCAGGAACCCCTCTTTTCCCATCTGTTTCCAGTGAGGACCATCCAAGCTTGGCACAGAGACCCTCCAGCAGCTTTCAGTAAGGCCTTCAGCCTCTGGCCTGGAAGCTGAAAGTCACCATGGCCTTTTCATGCTCAAATTCCTGGTAGGAAGTTTGGTTTCCATGCTTTACTATGGTTTTTCCTCCCAACTTTGATCTTCACTCTTGGGAGTCTCATTTACACTCAGCTGCATCCTCATCTCTGGCCTTAATCTTTCATAACGGAGTGCCCTACTTGTCAAAGTGTGACAGCTCTCCTAACCCCCCACCCACTCCCCAGTGGAGAGGCAGGAGCCTCTCCAACTGTTATGAAAACAGATAAGTTAAATTGGCTGAGCTGCTCCTTGTCATACCCCAAATATTTGGTCTCCTCTGTCACCACGGCTTGAGTTCTCCATCAAGAGTCCCCAAAATCCAGCGAGTGTGAGGGGTGCTTTTCAGAGTGTTGCCATGGATAACTGGTTCATTTTGGCTCATTCTTCTGCTGGACACTGCTTTTTTCTTCAATTATAGAATTATAGGATGTTCTGAGTTGGGAGGGACCCACAGGAATCATCAAATCCCACCTTGTCAAAGGCTCCTGGAGCTCTGGCAGCCTTGGGGCTGTGCCCATTCCCTTGGGAATATTCAGTGCCCAGCACCCTCTGGGGAAAGAACCTTTTCCAAATAGCCAAAACCTCCCCTGATACCCTCCCAGCCATTCCCTCAGGTCCTGTCCCTGGTCAGGGAGAGCAGAGATTTGAGGGCCACCCCAAAGGCTGATAATTCCAATATTCTCACCATGCCTGTGTGAGAATATGTCAGCATGAGTCAGCAGTGCCATCATTTGGGATGTGGTCCATGAGTAATCAACTGCCCCTGAGCCATGCAGAGCAGGACAAAAATCTCCTCCTGCCTCTGAGCTCCTGTGAAGAATCCCTCTGTGGGGAAAAGAGTGGTTAGAGGTTTATGAGCAATGACTTTTTTGGGGGGAGAAAAAAAAAAAAAAGAAGCTGAGAGACTTGTTTATTCTTTTATTGGATAGAACAGAAGGCTGAAAGTGAAAATTGCATCAAAGGGAGAATCAGAGCTGGGAGCACAGAGTTCCCTGTGTCCATTGGAGATGACAGCTCTGGGATTCTTCTCAGAGAGAAAAACCCTCTTGTGCCACCTCCATGTGACAGAGGGGATCTGCTGGCCTGCAGGGTATCATACATTTCGCCTGCATTTGCTGGCCCTCTGTGGGTTGGTGACAGGTTTTTTCCCCTCAGCAGTCCATTTAGAAGTGGCTCATATTTTGTTATTACCTCTGATGGTTTTGCAAACGACTGTATCTAGGAGTTAACTCTCATTTATGATCTCCTCATAATGATAAAGTGCTTCTTTTAAGAGTCCTGTTGTTTGCCAAAAACCTATTATTGCAAAAGTCTGAAGCCATTTCTGAAATAATTTATTGGACTCAGAGCAAGAAGCTCTCACTTAATACCAGTATTTAAATACATTTTAATGTACCCATAACTGGAAAACCCAGATGCTGTGGATACAAGCTTAGCATTATCTTTCTCTCCAAAAGAACCATTTCCCCCAATCCTCACTAAATGTTCCATTCATCCCTGAAGCAGATTTCGGGAAGGACACTTGGAGAAGTTTGCTGAGCCAAGGGATCTCCATGAAGAGGAAGCAGCACAAAAGGACAGACAGGTGCAAAGACATCAAAGATTCTCCTGCCGGTGGCCAGGGATTCCCAAAGGGAGCTGGCTGGGCTCTGGAAGCTGTGCTGAAATATCAGGATCAATAAACCAGGGCTGGAGTTGGTTCACAGGCACAGCTGAGGGGTGCAGGACCATCCAAATCCATGGAAATTCAAGGAAGTTTTGCACTTTCCCATCGACAGTTCTTACAGGGGCTGCCCACGAGGTCAGACCATGCAGGGTGGGTTTGGGCCCAGCTGCAAAATTCATTTCTTATATAAAGATGTATTATTTCACATTTATAACTCATCCTCTCTCCCTCAAACACCGAGTCATGCACAAAGAGGAAAGCCTTGCTGAGTTATTTCCTTTTTGTGAGTCTCTCAGATTAAGAATTAGTTGACTTTTCGTTTCTTCTAATTTATTTTTTTTTTTTAATTTTTGTTTTAAATCACATGAGTTGTGTGACTCACGAGGGCTGTAGGTGGTATTTGTTTTGGTGTCTGGAACCCCAGCGTCAAGCTTGTCTTTGTCAGGAGATTGATACAACATTGGTTTTGGCTGGGAGCAGGGGAGGAGAAAGGACATCACTTAGCAGATACTTAAAATGTGGTCAGGCTCTGAAAAGCGACTCTTAGAAATGACATTGTGGTTTTCCATATTTATTTTCTCTCAACAGCTTCCAGGAACAATCTGCTGAGCTCACAAACCCAAAGGTGATTTGTTGAGCTGTCACCTCTCCGAGGAGGGGTTTGAAAACCCCGCTCTTTTCCATCACCACTGCTCATAAGGATTCCAGCACTGGAAATTGCCTGACACGCTGCTGATGGATGCTCAAGGCTGAGTAAACTCCAGCTTTTGCTCTGCCACAGCTCCCTCTGCTAATCAGGGACAAGAAGGAGCCGTAATTCAGCCTCAGCTTGAGTTAACACAGAGGTGCAAGGAGGGAAAATGAAAAAGCAGGATGGTCTAGTGGGTTAAGACAAGCTTTAATTCAGTCCCAAATTTAAAATAATCATGGTGGCTGTGCTCTACACTGCCTCACCCAACTATGAGAAAAGCAGTGTAAAATTAGTCAGAATTATTAATAAGTAAATAATCTCTTATAACTGGATTGCTTTTTTTTGAGCAAACCTTTTCTCCAAGGTTTCAAGGAGCATTTCCCAAATGGTTTTCATGGTTCTGCCGTGAGAACTTCCCAAATGGTGAAAGACACCTGTGCCACACGATGGGGGAAAAGTAGAATTGATGTGTGGTAGCTGGAGAAAAGCTGTAGTTTAATGTGTTATCCCAATCTCCTGATTTGTGGGAATTAGTGACTCAAATAAAGCAAAACTCATTTTCTTCCTTTCTCACAATGCACAAACAAGAGCATACAGAAAAGATGGAGAAGGGAAATTAAAAAAAAAAATGGAAAGACTAGAAAAAGGAAATTAAAAAAAACCCTAAATACTGAAAAATCCTTTTTGCATTGGACAAAACCCATTTGGGGGTTACCAGAACCTTCACGTGTTACAAATGCAGCTGGTGACAAATCCTAGTGCAGATTCCTTTTGCCTCTCAAAAACTGAATGGAAAAGAAGGAATAAGCCAACTTTCAAATGGAGGGTTTGGAAAGAGCTTGCAATAAAGACAAGTTTGTCATTGCCCTGGTGACCACTTGCTTGGATGGAGACTGGAGGAGCAGCCAGATCATTCCTTCAACCCCAAAAACCAGAATGTTGGCTTCCTGCTACCTGTGCAGCTCAGCTGGAGCGTGGAGATGACATTGATCCAGCTCCAAAAGTTTGTGTGAGTGTCTGAAATGCCACATTCCCTCCCAAAACACGCAGAGCTCATTAGCCCATGTGGAATGAAGCTGCTGCCAGGGCTAGCAGGGGTTCCTGTCCTCGGTGCCACACAGGGTAACACGCAGGCAAAAATAAATCAGCACAACTCCAACGTCCTGGGCTTGCCACGGCAGAAAAAAACCCAATCACACGAGTGATGATATTGAGAAAAATCATTTCTTCCATGGAAAATATTCAAAGGAGGTCAAGATGCCAAAAAATTAAGTCATTCTTTTATAACCCATTAGACTATGGAGGAAAATGAGGGATGATCACTTCCTTTAGATACCTTAAAAATCAGGTAACTGACTTGCCCATGTAAAAACATGCATAGGTTATGAATTTTTATTTCCAGAACATGTCATCTCTATGACTGGCACGCTCACAGTATAATTTTCCTGTACAAAGGTGGAGTAATTTTGGTTAGGCAACATTTATTGCTTTGCATTCTTTTTTAATTGAATTAACTTTATTTTAAATCGGTGTTTTCAGAGCAAGATCATTGGGAAGAAATTTGGCCTAATGAGGCCTGAAGTTGTGAGCCAGGAATCTAAAGTCCCTTTTTTTTTTTTTTTTTTTTGAGTGCTCTTAAAGCCTGGTCCAAACTGAAGGAGGAGGAAAGAGTCCCATGGACTCTTCAAAGGGTCTGACTCAGGCAGGTTTTTCTCCTTGGCTGTTTCCTCATCTTTAAACTTGGCAGAAATGCCAATTCCTGAGGTACAGGAGCCTAATGATTCACCCACACTGTGCAAAGATCACGGGGAGTTTTGCCTGAGGGCCTGCAGAGAAATTACAGGAGGTTTTATTTTATCAACAGCTCTTCCACAAAACTGCAGGAGTGAAGTTTAGTCTGCGAAAGCCAGGAGTTCAGGGAGAGAAGACATCCGTAAAAATCTCTGGAGGGAATGGAAGAGGGTGAAACGTGAATATTGTGATGGCTCAGGTTACAGGGCTGAGGAAATTTGCTACAGGTTTAGTTCCTGGGGCTTGGGCAGGCAGAGTTTTGGCTCAGCTGGGAATATTTTGAGTTTGTGAAGCTGATTACACCGTGCATCTACAGCTTAAACTTTGCAGTTTGGGTATTTTTTATAAACCCAAGGCTTGTGTGTGTGCTGTTTCTATCTGATTCGAATTTATGGGCACAAAGGAGACAATTTTAGCTCATCTCCACCAAGTCCAAGCTGAACCAAGCCCAGCCCCAGCCATCCTGGTGTTTAATTTGATCCCAGCTCGGTGAGCTCTCCTGAGCTGCTCTGCTTTCAGCCTTTGGCTCAATGTCCCCAGCTTTGTCCCTGTGAGACAAAACCGATTTCTACGGGCACGGCTCTGTTCCATGAGCACTTCAAGGAGACTTTCCCAGGCCCAGGTGAAGCCATTGGGCAAATCCTTGGGGAATTCTTGGGCTGATGGGGTCCCAGCCCAGGAGTGAGAGTTGCATCCCCACCCTCAGCTCCCAGCTGCAGCCCCTCAAGGGCTCAGTGGGACTGGGAGGGACTGGGAGAGCGACTGGAAGTGCAGAGCCACCTCTTGGAAAGGTGAGTGCCCTGAGAAGTACTTTTTTTAAAGCTTTTTTTTTTATTTTTTTTTTTTTTTTTTTTTTTTCTCCTCTCTCTCCCACGTTTCTGGAACAAAGGGCTGGAAGCTTTATTGACAAATGATAGCTGCAACTGCAACCCAGACACACACAGCGAGCAGAGATTACAGTAATTTTAATTGCTTGTAATGCAGCCCCCTCTCCCCCTCCTTGCTCTCTCCTTCCTCCTCCTCCTCCTCCTCCTCCTGTGCTCTCTCTCCCCCTGCCAGTCCCCCCCTCCTAGAGTTAATCTGTCGCTCGATTCTCAGCTTTTCTTTTGCTTCTGGTTTCATTTTCAGATGACAAAATTCAAGGCACACAGCTCTGCTGTCTGGTTGCCCTGGTAACGGCAGCCTATTATCGTACCTTGTCATTCATCAAGAAAGAATTGCACTTGACAGAGATAGACCAAAATGCCTGCAGTCTGCAGCATAAAAAAAAAAAAAAAAAAAAAAGAAAAAAAAAAGAGAGAGAGAGAGAGAGGAAAAAAAAAAAAAAAGAGGAAAAAAACTGTTTTCTTTTCTTCCAAGTATGTAAAAGGCCTTTAATGCCTATTTAGCTACATGTTTTATTTAACATTGCTTATTATCCGCTAAAGTGATTGTCGAGACTCATTGAAACAGATATTCCCTCCTCAAAATTCGATTTAAGTCGAATTTGTCATTCTGCCCAGCTTTCCAACCCTTCTAGGCTGGTGCACAATATAGAGGAAATGGTTAAATGATAAACGTTTTGCATGTTGGATGTGACCACACAAACGCTGCCTCTCTGCTTAATTATGGTTTGTGTTGGGCAGCTTTTCCTGCTCTCTTTATGGAGCTTCAGAAATAATTAGCAGGGTATGTAATAAATAATTGAATTTTATCTTTAATTAATCCTTCAAGTGTTATGGAATACAGATAAGTGGATGGCCATAAAAAGTACATGTGTACTCATGTGTTGGGTGTCTTGAGGAGGGAGAGGTTTCTCTGAGCAGAAAATCTGTAATCACTCTTTCTAAAGTTGGACCAGTTCCCAAATTCATTGTTCTTCAAAGGCAGGAAAAGGTAATTGCTTGTTATTTTGCCTACCTCATCTCTGCCATCTGAATTAACCCAAATTAATTCCTGAAATCTGTGGCCTCATACCTTTTGGTTGGTGAGCCCAGGATTGTGAATTTTTATTTTATTTTTTTTTTAATCTGAGTATTTTTCAGAGAATTGTTTAAATAGCTGTAATTGAAGGTTGGGGTGTTGGGGGCTGTTTTATACCAGGATTTTGGGCCAGTTTTTTTTTTTTTTTTTCTTACAGTGATCAATTTGCTTGTTAAAGGTGAGATCTGCTGTAAAATAGGTTTTATTGGCCATGTGGCATTTTAAGTCCATATCCTCCTTGCTTGGTATTTGCATCTGTGATTGTGGAATCTTTTCTCCAAAGAGATCAGAGGGGAAAAAAATGGGAAAGGGAGATGTAGCAGAGAGGATGGAGTGCACTTAAAAAAAGGGGGGAAAAAGAAAATTCTTTGCACAGATCCCAATGGCAGCTCTGTTTATTTTCCTGGAGTGTGCCATGGGCGTTGTTCCAGCAATTTTGGGAGTTCACTTTGCACTCCCCCACTGAAAATAGAAACCCGAGTGTTGTTCCCTCTCCCTCTTTCTGTCTGCACAACCTCCCACGAGGGGAAGGGATCCAGGGAGGGTTGGGATGGCACCAAAGCAGAGGAGGAGCTTCCCATCAGCAGGGTCGAGCCACAAACACAGAGATTGTGGGGTTCATTTGGAGAAGGGACAACTAAACCAACCAAAAAAATCCCAACAACAAGAGTAGGGAGAGAGGGAGATGCCCTAAAACTTGGATTAATCCATCCGTTCCCAGATCCTCTCCTGAATTTTCTCCCTTAATTCCAGAGTCACAAACCCAGAGTTTGTGGGGTTTATTTGGATTAGTGACAATCAGAGCAGGGAGAGAGGGAGATTCCCTAAAATTTGTATTAATCCACTGATTCCTAGAGCCACTCCTGAACTTTCTCCTTTCATTCTAAAGTCACAAACCCAGACTTGGTGGGGTTTATTTGGAGATGTGACAACAAAACCAACCAACATCACCCCAAAAACCCAACAACAACGAGAAGTGAGAGAGGGAGATGCCTCAAAATTAATCCACCCGTTCCTAGAGCCATTCCTGAGCTTTCTCCTTTAATTTTAAAGTCACAAACCCAGAGTTTGTGGGGTTTATTTGGGTTAGTGACAATCAGAGCAGGGAGAGAGGGAGATGCCCTAAAATTTGTATTAATCCACCCATTCCTAGATCCACTCCTGAACTTTCTCCTTTAATTCCAGAGTCACAAGCCCAGAGTTTTTGGGGTTTGTTTGGAGAAGTGACAACAAAGCCAACCAAAAAAGAAACCCAACAAGAGCAGTGAGAGAGGGAGATGCCCTAAAATGAATCCACCCATTCCCAGAGCCATTCCTGAACTTTCTCCTTTAATTCCAGAGTCACAAACCCAGAGTTTGTGGGGTTTATTTGAATTAGTGACAATCAGAGCAGGGAGGGAGGCAGATGCCCTAAAATCTCTCTTATTCCACCCATTCCTAGATCCACCCCTGAACTTTCTCCTTTAATTCTAAATTCACAAACCCAGAGTTTCTGGGGTTTATTTGAGTTAGTGACAATCAGAGCAGGGAGAGAGGGAGATGCCCTAAAATTTGTATTAATCCACCCTTTCCCAGATCCACTCCTGAACTTTCACCTTTAATTCTGAAGTCACAAACCCGGGGTTTGTGGGGTTTATTTGGGTTAGTGACAATCAGAGCAGGGAGAGAGGGAGATTCCCTAAAATTTGTATTAATCCACTGATTCCTAGAGCCACTCCTGAACTTTCTCCTTTAATTCCAGAGTCACAAACCCAGAGTTTCTGGGGTTTATTTGGATTAGTGACAATCAGAGCAGGGAGAGAGGCAGATGCCCTAAAATCTCTCTTATTCCACCCATTCCCAGATCCACTCCTGAACTTTCTCCTTTAATTCCGCCGCGCCACCAGCGTTCATTTCCTGCCCAAACTCCGTCCTACCTTTTGATTCTGCAATGTCCCTAAGGCGAGGGGGTTTGGGCAGACAAAGAACTGAACAGGCAGAAACAATTAAAGCAGCAGATACAGTGAAAACCAACACCACAGCAGCGGGGCAAGAAATTGCTCCGGCCGAACGAATTCTGTTGCGTATTTGATGTTTGAAAAGCCACTCTCATTGCTGCAGTTTCCTCCAGCTTTCCTCTGGGCTAAAGGAACCCTGCCATCCCTTAGGACCTCATAAATACACAGAGGGAATGGAAATATCTATTATTTTTATTTTTTTTTTCTGTGTATTAATATTGCATGATGATCTCGATTGGAGGGGGGGGGAAAAAAAAAATTAAAACGCCGGAGCTCGATCTTCTCCCTTCAGCTGCAAAATGGCTCTTTTAAGCCTCTTTTAAATGCTCACATATGTCTTGATGAAAAATTGGAATTTGGAATGTTTATACAGCCCTGAATAGTGCAAGTGAATATCCTTAAATTAGCTTTTCAAGTTGATTTACAGCCTGAGAATTCTGTAACAAGACGTGAGTGTTATCTGGTAAGAAAGGAAAAGGTTTTGCTGTTGTTGTCTGCCTGAGTGTCTTTGCTGGGAAACAAAATGGGAGCCAAAAATGCCAGCACCAAAATGAACTTGCCAGGAGGAGAAAAAGCTACGTGGGAATTAGCAAAGAAGGAGTGAACTTGTTCAAAAATTACAGTGCAGATTGATTTTCTTAAAAAAGGCTTTCTAACTAAGATTAATTGATCAAATCTCACAATACAACAGAAATACCAAATCCCTGGGAATTTATATTGCTTTTACTTGAGAAAGGACTGAACATCTATCAGCTATATCTAATTAATTGCTTCTGTCTATTGATGTGTGTATCATTTATCTCACTGTCTTTCCAGCCTCTTATTTTTTTAGTTATATTTCTGTTACCTGAGCTGGTGATAGATCAGGAAATAAGGGCAGTGGGACTGAGCTTTGTGGATTTCTGAGCTTTTTTAACCCCGTGTTTTGATCCAGACACCAAAAAGTGCAGTGACTGAAGCTTGACTTGGGTGGATGGGAATGGTCAGGGCATGAAAGACCCTGAGAACAGCAGAAAAAAAAATGAGAAACCTCACTCAGGAAACTCTACTGAAAGTGTTTCAGGTTTATTTGTCCCCTGGCTCAATAACAGCTTTTTAAAGCACACCTGGCACATCCCTGGGCTTTGGAGTCACAGAGATTCCTTCTCTGGAAGTCAGGAAAATCCCTGTCCTGCTGTGCTGGGAGGGAAGCCCAGGAAAAACCTCCAAAATATGCCTCTGGAAGGTGAGGAAGGCTCTGCCAGGTTTTGGAGGAGCTTGGTCTGTGTGAGAGCCAGCTGGAGGTTTCCTAAATCCATCCTTTGGGTATCCACACAATAAAACACCTCAGCAAAAACCAAACTTTTCCCCTCTCTCTCTCTCTTTCCCCCTCCTTTTTTTTTTTTTCTTCTTTTATTTTTTTCCCCCCTGTTTCCTCCTCCTGCAGTGAAAATTTGAGGAATGCTGTGAGGAAAGCAGAACCATGGCACAGCGTGTGCTTATCTAAAGTTCAGGCAGAGCAGGGTGACTCTCCTACCTTGGAAAATGTCTGAAATGAAAATGCCAGGGCTCACATTCCCTCCCCATGAGTTCCATCCCGGGCTGCAAATCTTCCCTTGCAGTGACCCAGGCTGTGCTGGAAGGGAGATGCAGCAGGAGCAGGGAACTCCTTGTCTCTATGTTAGAGAAAAATCGACATTTCTCAGCTCTTTTTTTTTCATGTAAAATCATTGCTCTCGGGAGCTCCACTGAAGGTTAAGGTCCAGATCCACCTTTTGTCAGTCTTATTTCAGTGCTAACAGCCAATACCTTTCTCTGGAGGCACTGAAACAATTCATTTTTAATTATTTGCTTTGAAAATCAGTTAAAATGCAGTGCAAACTTGGAAAATGTAGTTGAAGAGTTGAGGGCTATCTGTGAAGGACAGTGTGGTGACAGTGGCTTTTTTATTGAATGATAGGAAAAAATCTCAGTTGTGCCATCCTGGAAATCCAGGATCTGATTGAGATTATTCCCCTCAAGGAAAAAAAAACCCTGAATTTTAATCTACCTTCACTCTTCCTCTCTGAGGTGTAACTCATTTTATTCTCATTATGACCTCCAGATTTTAGATCTGATTTTCAGCCACTGCCATGGGGTGGCTGTGCCAGTGATCTATGAGGAATTTATTTCCAGTATGGAAATAGATAGGGTAAAGGAATATATAGTTTTAATTTTTTTTTTTTATATTTTAATATAAAGGAAAATGTAGTTTTCCTTTAGGGAAGGGGACATTGAATATAAGGTTTCTGCTCACTCCAAACCAAGAAATCAACCTTGGATCTGACTTCCCTTAGTCCAACCTGGCTTGGAGTTGTCATTTTGTAATTTTATTTATTTTGCTGAGGTTGGTGGGGAGGATTTTTGTGGAATTTCTTCTATTGGAGCAGAAGAGCCTGCTGGAATTCCCTTTCTGCCAAGAACTGCCACGAAAACCAGTTTATTTCTATTCTGATTGCAGGATTAACATCTCCTTCAGTGGCCTAAAAATATCTGAAATTCGGAAGTGCTAGTGAAAGGAGCTTCCCTAATTCCTGATTGTATTTTTCCTGTATGAGGAAAAGTGGCTGCAGCTCAAAAAAATTAAGGATTTTGGTCTTAAGGACTCAAATGATCCCTTGTAAACTGTCAAGGGAAAAAGTGAAATTTCCAAGCTACACTTGTGCTCTCAGAGCTTTGAAAGCTGAAATAAATCTTCAGTTCCACATCAAAACCAGTGGAGGATCATTTTTGTCCACCTGGTAGATTTTTTTTTTGGAGTTGTTAAATCCATAGAAATGCCTTAATTTACACATTAAAACAACTTTTCTATTTTTTTTTTTTTTTCCAGGCTTCTCCCAGTGCAGGTTTTAAATTTAATTGAATTAAGACAATGAGGGAAACTTTGTTTCATACAGCAGGAAAAACCAAATGGCCCCATTCAAAAATCCACTTCTCCCTTTCTGAAATTTACTTCCCAATTTCCATCAAGATTAAAAATTTCTGGCTGGGGAATTGATTTAATCATTAGGTCCAATGTATTGCCAGACCAAATATCTGCAGTGGTTTAGGGAAGCATCTTTGAGGTCTCTTTTCTCAATTAAATCTGTAAAAAACTCCAAATGCTGCTTTGTTTCATTAGCAGTTAAATGTTTTGGCAAAGATTTCAGGCAAATTTTGCAGCCTTTCCACCTTTTCCCTCCAATTCTTGCAATCAGGCTGTTTTAAACGCTATTAATTGATTATTTCTCCTTTAATTTTCCCCAAATTATTTCTTCTCAGGAGCAAAAAGTGATTAGAACCACACCCAGCACAGTCACCTTTAAAAGATTCTGTTCAGAAAATGAGGCAGAAATCCAAAACTGGATGAGGATTTCAATTGTGGGGGGGGAAAAAAAGGACATTATAAAAATTATAAATTATAAAAATAGTTTGAATTTTTTTTCCTCTTCTTCTTATTTGTTTCAAGCAGATCATTTCAGGCATGGAAGTGCATGGGACAGATATTCCCCAACACGAATAAATGGGAATTAGAACAGGATTTTACCTGCCAGCTGCTGCTAAATACTTCTTCAATTCTTCATTTAATGACCAGTATGGATTTGCATAGAAAAAAAAAAAGCAACAGAAGGAGTAGAAAAGTAGAAAATTTCCTGTGTATGTGGATCCCACTACCATAAATAAAGGTTTCCCTGTGCACCACAATCAAAGGAGGAGAGTGGCAGCTTGGGTTGATATTTTAGCATTAATTTTTAGCAATTTAATTTAATTTAGCATTAATTTTTTTTGCCAGGCTGAAGGGTTTTGATTCTTTTCCCTCCTCATCAGGCCCTTTCTTGGTAGAAATAAATGAAATATTGGTGTAGGGTTGGGACCTGAAGCAATTCCAGACCTGAGTGTGAAAGGGATGAGATTAGAGAAGCAACACCCAAAACTTCTCATTGCCTTTTGCAATTCTTGCTTCTATTTGGGCTTTTTTTTTTTTTACCAGATTTTCCTCTTCATCCATGAGTGTTAAAATCATTTTCCAGTGTCCACCCCTCTTGATGCTGTCACAGATTTCCATCATTTCAGGAGCTGTTTCACTTTGCTGAGTTGGTGCTCAGGACTCTGCTGCTGCAGACTTGGAGGTCTCTGAGATATAAAAATAATTCCTAGCTTGTGCTTGAGGTCGAATATTGCAATTTTTCCCCTTGGCTGGGAGCTGTGCTGGGATGGGGACAGGGATGTGCCCTACTTAGGAGAGGAGCCCTGCTCCTGCTGGCAGGGGGTTGTTTTGTTTGCTTGTTTTGATTTGGGAATCCTCGAAACAAAGGCAGCTCCAAGCAGGCTGTGCTCATCACAAAAGCATATTTGTAAAGATATTTACTGATAGGAATTAAACAGAGCAGAAAACATATTTTATTTGGGTTTTTTTTTTTTTTTTGTTTGTTTTTGGTTTTTTGGTTTTTTTTTCCAGGTGTTTTTTTCCCCACTGCTTTGCTCTGCACGTGAGGAGAATTTGGATGTGTTCAATTCAGTCCATGATTTTAGGGCAGGATCATTTTTTCTTCTTCAGTTTTTTTTGAAACAGAAAAAGGAGCCAGTCTTGTGTGTGGCAGCAAAGAGGGGCTGATCTCACCCATTTCAGGGGATATAAAACCTCCTGTCTTGAGCATTTCTGTCAGGACCCCTTGGGGAAAGCGCAGGGGAAGCCAGGAACAACAAAAAATACAAAGGCAATTTTAAAAATTACATTGTGAAACGCCTTTTATTGAGAAACTCTGCTAAAAGCACCTGCCATTTCCAACCAAATCAGTTTTCCTGGAGTTTTGGTGGATGCTTTTGCCATGGTTGTTTGTGGTAGACTGGATGAAATATAATTTTGGGCATGCAATTTCCAGCAGAAATCCTGTTGGAATTCCTTCTGGAAATGCAGATTCCTCGCAGGACCAGTGGATTTGTCCATCTGTGGATAAAAATCAGCCCCCAAACCTCCAGCTCATTGAACAAGGTCCCATTTGGGCTCAGCTCTGTGACCAGCCACGTGTCACTGCTGGCTGTAAATGATCCCCAAAAATCAGACCTTGCAGCTTCTTTGTTGGCTGGAGAAATTGGTCAATTCCATGTGAAACAACAGGGGAAAAATGGGCAGGCTCCAATCTTCATTATTTTTAATAATTTAGCTGCAAATAGGTAATTATTCTCAGCACTGAAAGCATCAATGTACACAAAATTCGATATTTTTCCAAGTGATTCGATCTATGGTGGAGGGAAAGGGATGAATTTGTGGAGAGTTATTGTGAAGAATTTTAGAATTTCCTTGTGCAAATCTTGACTCTAATAACTGAGGTTAATGCACTTGTGGCTGTATTCTCACATGAATAAATACATCCAGGGAAAAACTCAGTAAAGGGGGAATTTTTGGTCTTGTTTGAGCACACCTAGAGGAAAAAAAAAATCTTTTTTCCCTCTTTTTACCATCTTCATTTAATATAAACCACCTCAAAACTACGATGCTGAAAAAACAAAGGAGAAAGAGCAGCTCTTCAAGGAAATGCTCTTAAACATAAGGATATGAGATAATGAAATGGGCTACTGGGATAAGCATATTTATTGGGTTTGTTATGTATCAAATGTAACAAAAGTAAAGTGTCTGAAGAACTCCATGTGTGGTTCCTTCACACTCTTTGATCACACAATTCCCCCTTTAATTCAGATGCAGTAGAGCTTAAGTGGCTTCATTGATGTGTTAAGTGTGGAATGATTTTTTGTATAAAATAAAAAAAAAAAAAAAAAAAAAAAAGAAGAAGAAGAAGAAAAAAGAAAAAGGGAAAAAAAAAAAAAAAAAGAGCCCATTATGTGTCCAGAAAAGCCTTGTGTGCACTTGTTTATTGAGACAGGAAGTCGCTTTCCCACACCGAACAACGGTGCTGAAACACTGAAAAATTGTGTAGGGAAGAAAAGTAAAGGAAACTTAATTTTCTACCTGGCAGAAATCGGCCTCCGGAGGAAGAAGTAGACAATGAGATTGGGCTTCAAGTGAATAATAGAAGCTGATTGATTTTAGGGAAAATGCTCCCCACCATTTGTAGAGGGGGTTCATGTGCTGCTTTTGTTAGGAAAATGGGAGGCTTTGGTACAAGCTCTTTGTAGTGAGGCTGCTGCTGCTGCTGCAGGAGCAAAGCCCCAGCAGAAGGGCTGCCAGGTACAAACACAGCATTTCAATAGATATTAAATAGAAAAGAACCACTTTTAGGTCATTCCTTGCTGGTTTATCACCGGCAGGGATCTACGTGAGGCTCTCTGGAACAAAAAAGCCTCGGATGCTGCAGTGGTGTAAAATCAGGAGAGTCGCTTTTATGTGAGACAAAGGAGAAACTCCCTGCTCCCACACCTGACACCCAGGCCTGAATTTTAATATCCAAACCAGCAAAAAAAAAAAAAAAATAAATCAGATGGGCTGGTTTTTAGGCAGAGGGTTAATAAGTATTTGCTCCCACTTAGGAATTTTAACAGGAATAATGTCAGCCTCCAATATTCCGATTATCTCGGTCTCCTCTCTGGTCAGGGAGCGCTGTGGGCTGAAGGTGAAATATGGGATGCAGACATTTCTTGGTGTTTCAGGAGCAGCTGTGAGTGCCCACAAAGGTCAGGAGTGCAGCAGGCCCAGAGCTGTGGGCTCAGAGCCCAGGCTTTGGGTCAGGGAAGGCAAACCCAAGGTCTGAGGAGCAAGAGTGGCACAAAGACATCGAGTGGCTCATCAAAGGTCACCTTATCCACAGGCAGCAGAGACCAGGCTAAAGATCAGAATTTGCTGGTTCTGTGTTGCTGTATTTTTGTATTTCCTGGCTTTTTTCCCCCCTGGATTTACTCAGCAAATAATGCTCTGCCACCGTTGTGTGCTTTTGTGCTCGGCGCCGAGGTCTCTTTTCGCTTTGGAATTTTGTAAAAATGTGTGGTTTCCTCGGCCCTGCTGCCAAAACCAGGGCTATTCAAACCAAACAAACACAAAAAAACCCTCCAGAACGCAGAGTGGGATTTGTAAATATTACCTTGAGGTGGATTTGTGCAGAAGGGTCAGAGGGGAAAAAAATCCTAAATTTTCTCTTTGCCCCAAACCAGGTGTGCAGGGCTCAGGGACAGCCACCCTGGCCGTGTCCCTCTGACTGCAGGGCACTTGTTCCTTTCACCTGGATGCCAAATCCCCTCCCAAATGTGTATCCTGGACTTGAGGATTTTTACCAGCCTCTCTTGAATCCTTGGAAAGCAGGACTGGCAGGGAAGCCAGCTCGTTTTCCTGCCACACGTGCTCCTTCCTGCTGGCACACGCAGCTCCCCCTTCCATAACCCTGCTCTGCCAGAGCCTTTTCCAGCCCGTATAAAACTCTTCTTCCTTTCAGCACCATCTCCCCACACCCAGCACATTCCTTTCATGTGCTCAGCCCCGTGGCCTTATCTCTCCCTCTCGCCCTAATTATGAAATGTGTGGTATGTTGCTGCTCCGTGAGAACAGAGAGAGCTGCAACTGGGCAGAAGTTAAAGGACTCCTCTTATTACTCTGCAGGCAGGTCAGGGTCAGGATAAACTGGCAGCCCTTGGTTGTTTGGGTGGGGTCTTTAATCCCTTTTTCCTTGAGAATGAAAAGAAATTGAAATTATCGTTAAACCCATAAGTTAAATCTTGATTTTTAAGGATGGTTTAAGGAAGGGTGTTTGCACTGAGCACTGATTTCGGGTCTGAAGTGTCAGTCACACCTGGCAGACACTGAGGCAGCCCAGAGGATTTGGATGTTGAGCTCCTGAGCTCGACCTGAGGCTCTGGCTGTTGTGGTCCTGCTCCCTGTCTCCATCAGCCCGGATTTTCCTCTCTGCTCCCGAGAGCTGCAGGACCTCGGTGCAGAGCAGAATTCCCGTGTCTGGCAGGCATGTGCTCCTTCAAATGCAACCGTCAGGCACTTTGCAGTGGGCTTTTCAAAGAGGATGACTGCTGGCTTATGTCTGCTTCCACCCAAACTGGCTGGAGCAGCAGGGCAGGGGGATGGATGCCTTTGAAAATGCCACTGTGAAACGCTGTGGACCAGAGAGCTCCTCGGAGCTGGGCAGAACCCCCCTCTCCCCCAGTTATTTGAAAACCCAGACTGCATTAGCCTGGGCATCCGTTGAAAAAGAAGAAGATATTCGTGACCTGCCATCCATTCCTGCTCCTCCTGACCCTCCCCCTAGCCCCACTTTGTCAGCCCTTAGTGAACCAAAAACTGGCTTTTCTGATTTGAATCATGATTCAGCCTGATGCGATTTGAAATGCCTGAATTCTTAACCCCCTGCATGATGGGATTTTATCTAATGGAAATGCCAGCAGCCTTTAAGTCAGGCATGGCAGAGCCTTGCCAGCCGCTCTACCCAGCATGCTAAATAAATGATAAATATTGTTGCACATATGTTACATCTGTCAAAAGTCTCAGCATCACGCAATCATTGTGTGGCCTTTATAAGGTGATGAAAGGAGCAAAAACAACAACAAACCCTAATGCAAACATCAGATAAGCATTCGAGATTCCCTGACAGTGCAAATAAAATTCCCTGTTGGTGAAATAGGCTTTGGGGAAGGGGGATATCTTTGTTGGGTGAGTGAAGAGCTGAAAACACTGGAAGTGCTGTGGATTCAGAGACTTTCCATCAGGTCAAGCAGCCCCCAGTTCCTTATACTGCAGTGCAGGTGGTGCTTTTACTATTTTCATTTAAGAGGTCCCAAGTTCTGCTTTTAAACAGCAGGTTCAGGTGTGGGAGGAGAAGAGAAGTAAATAAAGAAAACTCTTCCTGATGTTACTCCTAAATGTTGATGTGTAGTCTCACATCACACTGAGATATTTCAGCCTGCTGAAGGTTGGCAAATGCGGTTTTACTGCTCCCCAAGGCAGGAAATTTTAGCATCCCTTGCTCCAGGAGGGGCATTTGGCCAGGGATGGGGAGCTGGCATCAGCCCTGGTGCCAGGAACCCGCGGATTTTGTGTCTGCCTGAGCTTTGCCAGGGTCACCTTGAAGGGCACCCCAGCCCTGCAAAGGTCCTGCTGTGCCTGGGGGAAGGAGGAGGCAGGAGAGGGAGGAGAAGGCTGTCAGTCTGCTGAGGCACGGCTCTGCTGCTCTGCACCGGGGATGCTGGAGTGCTAATGCATCCTCCTCCCCTGCAGCAGGGCTGCACATCCTCACAGGAGCATTGCAGAGGCTCAGTCCCTCCCCAGGGCAGCGGTGGAGCTGCTCCACCTTCCGCCCAAGGCTCTGCCTAAGGGCAAAATCTCAGCCCAAGAAACGTATTCCTCTCTCTCTCTCTTTCTCTCCCTCCTGAAAAATAAGGGTCACAGTGGCATTTACCTCGAAGTCTATTAAAAAACATTGAACTCCCAGAGTGTGGCATGTGTGTTTCCTATTAAGAAGGCAGTTCCAGACTAATAACCATTTTTAATGGCTGTCGTTGTGCTTTGCACTAAATGATATCAGCCATTATTGCAGGAGAAAGGCAAAGAAGCCTGGAAAATTAAATGAAATCCTTCTGTGGAAATTTCAAAGGGGATCAAAGATGCTCCCCAGCTTTTTTTTTTTTTTTTTTTTTTTTTTTCCTTGAGCCCAGGTGGAGTTTTCCTTGTTCTAGTGTGAGGCAGGGGAACCCTGGAAAAGCAGAAAGCAGGGATGATTTTCCCTTTCCTCTTTTAAATGAAGGATCTGTTGCAAATCAGATAATTTTCTTAGAACTGAGCCAACAGAGGCTTGGGAAGGTCAGTGGATGGTGGCAGAGAGCAGAAAGGTTTGGTCAATCCTTTGTTTGCTCCTCCCATCTGGTTGTGCAGAAATAAATTCTCCTTGTAGGATCTGTAGGATGTGACTCACCTTTCCCTAAAGTGCAGCTGAAAAAGGCTCAGTACCCCAAAAATGGCTGTTCCTCTTCTTTGGAAGGATCCAAGGATGATCAGGTCCAAGAATTTACCTTGAGGAAGAAGACAAGAGGGAGAGGCAGGGACAGGTTTGTTGACCTCCACAATGTGTTTTGAATTAGTTGTAGACTACGACCTCAAGTTGAGAAAAATTCAAACCAGCCTGGTGGTGTTGAAGCAAGTCAGATTTGGCTGAGGCCTAATGGTTTGTAATTTAGTTTAAGACCATGACTGTGAGGCTTAAAAATCCCAAGCAGTCAGCTTGCTGGCACGTTGAGTATCTATTAATGACATGGCAGTGAAAGTAGAGGGTTTTTTTTTTTCTCAGGGCTCAGTCCTGCCAGGTTTTGAGCTGCCCAGACCTCCCACTATTTCTGTGGGAAGGGGAGGTCCCCACAAATTTGTAGGATCTGGCCCTCACAGGGATAAATCATTTTTGTCCCATAATTCCAGCAGTTACCTTATTCAGAGAAGTGCAGAAGTGTCCTGGTACCTACAGGGAAACTCTGCAGGTCAGGGTGATCCATTTAGATTATCCTATTAAAAAAGATGCAGCCTGTTTTCCAAATGCACACAAATCTAACTAACTTAGTTGCTCTAATTAGCCCCTGCTGCAATTTCCACCATGCCATTAAAATAAGTTATACTCAAATGCAATGAAATGCCTGTAAATCAAGGGAGATTAAAAATCCCTCTGGCTGCAGAGATGTGTTTATCATAAGGGCTTTAACATCCTGAATTTTAAGAGATGCTGCACACTGAGGCAGCCTGGGTTCACAGGGAGGAGCAATCTGTCTTCTTGCATCCTCTCACGGAGCTGAGAAACCGAGATAGACACTGCTATTGTATTTTCCTTTGGTTTTTAGCACAAAATATGTGCAAATTCAGTTGTTTAGGCTGAAGGTGGGTGTTGTTTTGTGCCTGCTCAGAGCCTCCTCTCTGGGTTTTATTTCCCAGTCGATGGTTGGGTTGGAATGAAGCTAGATCTGAAAGGCAAGACTTATAATGAGTTTGGTGTTAAATCTTAATTTAAAAAAAAAAAGATTTTGTTAAAAAGGAGATAAGTGTTTTTAAGTTTTAAACTTAACTTTGAAGTTAAGTTTACATCTGACTAAGGAAGTGTTATAGAATAAAAATGAACTTAGGTCTTTTTATGGAATAAAAATTACTTTAAGTGCTTTAAGGCTATTTCAGCAAGACTGGGGTGTGTCAGGTGAGAACCTAATCCTTGCATTCGTGCCAGTCTTCACTCAGTGCTTATTAAGCTTATATTTGATTACTGAATTCCCTATTTTTCTCCTCTTTTGGATTGGATTTCCAAAGGCATGTGGTGCTAGGACAGCAAGGGATGGCCTTAAGCTGAAGGATGGTAGATTGAGGTGGGATATTTGAAATAAATTCCTCCCTGGGAGGGTGAGGAGGCCCTGGCACAGCATGCCCAGGGAAGCTGGGGCTGCTCCATCCCTGGAATGTCCAAGGCCAGGTTGGGTGGGCTTGGATCAGCCTGGGATGGTGGAACTGGATGAGCTTTAAGGTCACTTCTGACCCAAACCAGATTCTGTGATCTGTTTGGTTCTGCCCCTTCTCACTTCTATCCCCTGCTCTTTTCCCTTCCCATGTAAAAACCACGGAGAAATGGGCCCAAGTTATTTGGAACACACGAGGAGCTGATAAGATTTATCCTGGGTCCAGTTCCAGAGAGATTAATTGCCTGGCTGGGAATGACTCGGGCCAGGCTGTGGCTAATCTTCAGCCCAAGCTCCCTCCCCAGCCTCACAGGAGAGCACAGCAGTTATTTTATGCCGTTGCTCCTGGTGTTTATTCTGGCTGAATCCTCGCATCCCTCCCCTCCAGTTGCCATGTCACTGCAGAGCCTTCCCCTTCCCAGCAGTTGTGCAGAAATCACTCCTCCCGTGCCACTGCTCCTCTGCAGCAGCAGTTCGTTGTTCCCCAGCAGTAGCTGCAGCTCAGCACCTGCCGTGCAGCCCGAGAAAAATCACAATTTCTGTTCTCAGCACTGGACCGGGACCCGCTCGGGTTTTTTTTTCCCCCCTGGTAGAATTCTCCTTCTGTTTCACCAGACAAATAATCTGTTGCGACTCTTCTTGCTTCTTATCTTTTGCAGCTTGGCCCTGTTCCATGCACCATTTTGTTCTCAGAGATGCCTAAGCTGATTCTTCAGCGCCAGCCAAAACAAATGAGAGTCTTGGCTGGCGGCGTGGAGCAGCAGCTGGTTCCACTGTGGCTCCTGCACCCAGCACTGGGGCAGCTGGGGCTTGGATTGGGATCCCTGTCCCTCCTGAGGGCTCTGGGCAGCAGGCAGAGTTGGTTGGGTGATCTGGATTTTAGTGGAACAGTGGGAGTCTTTATTAGAGTCTTTATTAATCTTAATTTATCTTGTGTTGTCCCAAGGCCTCGGTCACGGGACTGGGAATTGGGAATTACCCAGGACCTGTCCCAGACTCTGAGGTTTCCCTTCCTTGCCACCTCCATTCAGGGCACACAGCTGGAGCTGCTGTGGCTGCACAACCCCACAGAGACAGGCACTGGTAATGCAAATATTCCTTTATTGCCCAGTTTGTCAGCCCTGGTGCATAGGGGAGATCGTGCAGCATCTCCAGCAGTCTTTTAAAGCCCACAGTGAACACGATTTGAATTAGAGAAACAAAGAGAAGGTGTAGAAACAAGACAGTGGTGAATGAATAAAAAAATGCAAGAAAAAACAAGTTTCTGAACTTTTGAGATTTAGGATCTTGCCTCAGTCTGGATCTGAGCTTTCTGCTGCTGCTCTACCAGTCACCACTGCTCAGTGGGAAACTTTGCAGGAGCTGGATGAGTTCTCAGCTTCTTCAGTTTCACAGATTGAAACCTTCTTTTCCCTTTTTCCTGATCATTCCAGTCCAGGTGAGGGGCTTGTAACTGAGAAAACCAGATGGATCTGGGGACTGCTTGTGACTTTGGGCAAATTCCCTGGTGTCTCACTGATCCTCCTTAATGCCCATCTTTAATAACATTTTCCTACAGCTTCTGTGGGGCTTTTGTGGGATAAAGATAAAATTATCAAGGTGTGTAGCTGTGTAGAGACTGGGAAATTGGGATGGATGGATGGATGGATGGATGGATGGATGGATGGATGGATGGATGGATGGATTTATAGATTTAGAATATGGAAAGGCCAAGCTGGTCAAATAACTTGTAGCCACGCTGTCTCTGCCGAGCTGAAGGAACATTATGTCACTGTGAAAATGCCACACGTTTTATTTTAAAAGGACATCGTGGCAAGGCTATAATCAGATCCCTCAGTGCCTTAGACAGCTTCAGAACCTGATTCAATAAAAACATGGCTGGACTCCAGCAGGATGAGGAGAAGCAGGCTCGCTGTGGGGACTTATCTCTGCCTGTAAATCCTCTGTTCCGGAGCACTTTGGAGCACTTGAGCTCCTCGGGGTTGTTTGCTCTTGAACAGGGAGTTTCTGAGGAGGGACATCAAAAAGTATGATGTTTGGGTGGGGAGAGCTAATTGATTTGACAGTTAATCAAAAACTACTAAGGGAAAATCAATATAGAGTAAAACAATCTAGTCTTCAGTTCTATATTGTATTCCCAGTGGCATTGTTGATTGTATAGCATCAATGTCATCTATTTCAGATGGAAATGTTACCAACTATAATGCCACTGTTGATGTTTCAGAACGCTTCTAATCTCATTTCAATAATAGCTTCTGTCTCTCTCGGTGACACACGTGCCATAACATCCCTGGCTAAATTGACAGCACTAATAACACACTGGGAGTTGTTATTATTCGGACCCCTGGCTGCATTTTTGATCACTCAGGGGGTTGTACAGCAGGCAGGGTGGGCATCTCCCTGAAATCCTCAGGTGAAGGAGTGCCTGGACATTCCCAGGGCTCCTCAGCTAACAGGGGTTTGGGGGTTCAGGGGTGACCCCAGAGCCGGGGAGGTCTCAGAGTAATTCAGGAAGGGCAAGTTAAGGCTGAGCTGGAGGCCAGGACTGTGGTTTAACTGCTGGTTTAACTGTGCTGCCTCCTGAGGGCTTGGCTTTCTTCAAGTGGACTGAAAAAACCCCGCAGGGAAATTCCTTGCTGGTTTTCTGGAAACTCTTCCTTTGCATCAAAGCCTGACACACCGAACCCGGAGCCTCTGGAGTGGTTTTAGGGCTTGTTTTGTTTTCATCCCTCTTGCAACCCAAGAGTGAAAACTGGATGTGGCCCCAGGCCGGATGCAGTGATGGCAGAGGGTGAGGGACAGCTCAGGATGAATCAGGTTCTCCAGACAAAGCAGGGAGCTCTCAGTTCCTGGATGCCTCATCCCGATGAAATTCAGAGTACAGCTCATAATCCTTTTAGTGATAATTCGACTTGAAAACTTAAGGAGGCCTCTGGAACTTTTTATGGGGGAAATTGCAGCACATTTTGTGTCTTCCCAGCCTCCTCCTGGACCAGGCTGAGCAATAAAAGCACTGACCAGGCAAAGCACTTCAGCAGATCTTTGCTCCAGAATTAATTTCAACTCCACTGACCTTGACTCAGGCTTAAGTTTTACCAAATAAAAAAGTCACATTGGAGTGAATGGAGTTGAAGCCTGTGCTGAATTTTAAACTCAGACTTTGCCAGAGCCCTGAACTTGAACCTGTTTCTGGAATAGACAGGATGTAAGTGGGGACAGAGAAACAGAATCTTTCCAATAGATCCTTCATTTAAAACAGCTTTCCTCTTCAATTATCAGCAGTGGATTTAAATGGGATGAAAATTCAGTCCTTTATTTCTGATTTTATCTTTCTTTTCCTCCATTCTTTCACAGAGGAATTCTCCCTTTATTAACTTTTTGAGCATAAAATGCAGAAAATAAATGAACAAACAAAACCTGGAGCAATATGTGAGATCTTTAAACTAATTCAGGAGTCGTTATTACTGACATCAGGAGAAAGAAATGCAAGAACACAAATCTATTGCTTTAAGCTGGGATTTTCAGAAGAGCCTGTTGGAGTTTGGCACTCAAATCCCATGAAATCCCCTTTATACTTTTCACTTCTCTTTCTTTTCTTTTAATTTATTTTTCCTCGACATGGGAAAGGGCCGGGTGCATTTTGTTAGGGAGGGTTATTACACCGTGTTTGGGATCAGAATCCAGGATTGGAGCCACCTCAGAGCTCTTGTGGAGCACAGAGGAACAGGGAATTTCTGCTCTGAGGAGGGGTGGGGGCTTGTGGAGCCAGATTTATTATTTAACACATCACCTGTTGAGTGCCCAGAGAAGCTGTGGCTTCTCCTGGATCCCTGGCAGAGTCCAAGGGCAGCCTGGATGGGGTTTGGAGAAACCTGGGATAGTGGAAGGTGTTCGTGCCCATGGCAGGGGGTGATAAAAACAAAAAAAAATCATCTTGGAAGTCCCTTCCAACCCAAACCATCCTGGGATTCCAGGCTAAGGAGAAGGGAATGAGGACAGGGCAGTGGAAGGGTGAGAGGATGAAGAGGGAGCTGTGGAAGGGGACAAGGCAGCAGAAGGAAGGCCCAGGGGATGAGCAAGGCAGGGCTGCAATGTGGAACATTGACAAATTCTAGATGTGTTCAGGGGATTCTGGTGATTTCCATCCCCAGGGGTTGTTGTTGTCAGGTTCCCCCGTGAATTCCTTCAGCCAGGATCAGCTGGTTACCAGCAGCCACCTTAGCAGGCAATTATTGATATTCCCTGGCACATGTTCGTGCTGCACATGACCTGTTTGTGACCCTGCTCCCATTGCAGGGCCCTGCACGTCCCATATTACAATTCCTAATTAAAGGAGCAGCCATACCCACACCCCACCGTCCTGCCCTCACCCTGCAGAGGGGCTCGGGGGAGCTGCTTTCCTACCCCCCAACAACCTGTGCTTCCATCCCATCACTATGATTTGAGTAATTTGTGGCAACCCCCCCAGTCCTGTAGGGACAAGCCAGCCTGAAGGTTGCTGTAGTTAAGCCAGCCCTGAGCTCTGTTTCCCTTTCTCTTCCTGACAGAGGAAAATTGATATTTTTGAACACACCCAGTAGAATTTGTGCAGTTTTTCTCCTCATTTTATTCCTTGAGAACCCCATCCTCAGCACAAACCAGGGCTGTGAACCAGATTCTCTGCCCACCAAAGCTCTGAAAGATCTCAGGACTGCAGCATATTTTGGATATTTGGTTTCCTATTCCAGCCCTTCCTTCAGTGCTGATTTCTGACCTCATTAAGGTCTCTCTCACAAAGATGAGGTACCAAAAAAGTGCTGCCTGATGCAGCCCCTGAAGTGAGGCTGCTGCTGGGGTGACCTTTTCATTATTCTGAGTTTGAGTGACTGGCTATCCCAGCCCTTTCCCACACGGAAGGAAATGTTGGATAATCAACATGCAGAACGCAGAAAAGGTCAGGATAATCCACTCTGCACAAGGATGGATGTGCAGAGAGGTAACACACAGCCACAACTTGACTTTTCTACCTCCAAAAAAAGTTGTGTTCTTTCCCTATCCCCTCCCTGCCCTAAGCAACCCACAGTGTTGTTATTTTTAAAAATGCTCGTGGTCTTTACAGGTTTTCATAGACCTGTGTGTAGGACAGGAGCAACAAGATTCAGGGGGAAATATTAGAAACTTTCCAGCACTCTCTTCTTTCAAAAATCATTTCAAATGTCTTTCTCCAGCTCAGTTTTTTACTCCTTTCCCTTTAAAAAAAATGAAAAGAGGTATTACATGAATATTGCAAGAGGCAGCCTGTTCAAAACTGCAGCTAGAGTGAGCTGGGCTCCCTTTTTCCAGGAACCAGCAAGAGAGAAAAAGGGAAAATGGCAGAGATTTTTAAAAGTAGTGTTTTGTTCTATTCTCTCAGCTGCAGGATAGAAGATTCAAAACAATGACCAATTACTTTTTTTTTTTTTCCTGAAAATTTCATGGCCAGCTATTTAATATTTCTTATTATGAACCCTCCTGCAGAGCAGTACAAATTCCTCAGCTGCAAGGAGATGCTCAGGGACAGCCCCACGGTATGGAAGTGGAGATAGCTGAATTTATCACAGGAATTAGATGGATGTTCTAGCTCGAATTTACATGCCTAATAGCAGCAGAGGGACATAATTGAAGAATAAAATCTAAATAATCTGTAGGAGGAAGCTCCATGTTCTTACAAATCAGGTTGGTTATCTTCATTAATCAAGTGAAAAATCATCTCTCTCCTTTCTTGGAGGTTCCCTTCATGAGATTCAGCATAACCCAAAGGGTAGAAAATAATTACCCACAGTTAAAGAATGTGCAGGACAAGCCAAGGTCAAGGTGAAGCTCGAGGGAACTTCCATCAGCCTCTTGAAGGCAGGTGGAGAGCAGCTAATAAAAACCCTGACCTTCATTATTTAGTTGTCCAAGAGAAACCCAGCCTTGCTGAGCAGGAGGAGGGTGAATTCCTGGTGCCATTGCTCATCTGGGATGATTTTTAGTCACAGCCAAGTTCACTGGACTAAAACCCTGCAGACTGCTTCAAAGTGGGAGTGTAAAACCTGAGAATGAGGGTTTGTAGCAGCTGCTGACTCATTCATGACTCGTTTTTGCTGGGAATTTGGTTGTCCCTGGCATCTCTGCTGCCTGGGATCCTGCAATGATTCTTTTTATCACCTCGGGAATAATCCCCTCCCTCCTGGTTGTGCCAACACCTTTACCTGGCTCAGGTATCCAGTGTTCCTCCAGATCCATCTCTGCAGTTTTAATTTTTGACTGAGTCCTTCAGGTGTCTGCACAGCTCCTCCCTGACATCCCTGCAAGGTCCTGGCCATGCCCACGTAGCCAGAAATGCAAAGATCTTCCCAATTCCTGCATGAAGGAAGGGGAAAACAGAGAATTCAGGGAATTAATCCCTGTGCCCTTGGGTTTGCCTCCAGGTTTGAGCATTTTCCACACCAGTTCTGTCCCTGAAATCAGATTTGGCTGCAAAGGGCAGGATTTATTCTGGATCTCCTGCTGGTTGGAGGCTGCTTTAGCCTTTGGGATTGGATATATGGAAGCAGAACTTCTTTACATCCTTTAATTTAGGTATGGAATGGCATCTCTGCTTTGAATCCAGCCCTGTTTTGTTTTGATTTTTTTTTTTCACGGAGTGTCTGAGGCCAGCTCTTTTGTTACTTGGTTAGATTTTTTTTTTTTATTTTATTTTTTTTGCCTTCTAAGCCAGACTGCACCTTGTGCTGCTCAGACACTGTTTGTTAATTATCCCTAATGAAGGCAGGTGGGAGGGTCAGTGTTAATTGTGCCCCGAAGCTGTGATGGCCTCTCCCTCATTGTCCCCTGTTGGAAGCAGTTCCAGCCACTCACTGCCCACCTGAGCACTAAAAAATCATCTCTCCTTTGGCACCTCGAGATGTTTGTGACAAAAGTACCCAAAGCCTGGTATTTCCATGGAGCAGTGCCCTGCTCTGTGGGAATGGCTGAGTGCTCAGGGGTTGTGACCCAGGCCAGGCCATTCCCAGGTGGTCACTGCAGGTTAAATCCCATTGCAGCAGCTCAATTCTTATCAAACCTGATTGGGTTTGTTGGGGAGTTGGCTCTCCGGACACAGATTCTTTCCTTTTAACTCTGTGGATGGCTTTCCATGCTGAATTCCCATCTGAATGCAACTCAATCTTTCTTTCCCTGTGACTTTCCCATGAGGGTTGAAATATCCAAGTTTTTCCCTCTTTCCCTACAGCCACCCCAGCCTCCTGCAGCAGAGGGGGGCAGATGTCACCTCCTGCCACCTTTTTCATGAAGATTGATGCCTGCTCACTTCTCTCTTTCTGTGTAACCAAATATCTGCTAAACATTTAGCAGATGGAAGCTGCAGGGTCTACCTGAAGAGGGGGAAGTTTCAGGAGAACCTGGAAAAAGGGGATAAATTCCCTTTTCTGAGAGGTCTGGACCTTGCCTCTTGGTGGAGAGAGATGAGCAGACTGTAGGTAGATCTATAAATATTTATATTTTACATCTCTATTTCACAATCTCAGCTGGCTGAGGTGATGCCCACGTGTGGGGAAAGGGAAGCTGCTCCTGCTTTGTTTCATTTCTTTGCTGCAACATTTTTTTTTCCTCCCTGTTTTCCCCTGACTTTGGGAGACAATACAGGAAAGATTTATTGCTAAGACAAGATGTCAAATTGCTGCCATTAGATCCAGGTTAGATCTACAGTTTCTTTTAGCCCCACTGGCCCTTCCTCCCCCTTTTCCAAACACCAAGGGAGAGCAGCTTATGAGCTGCACACCCTGAGGAAAATGAAGGAGCTTTAGGGAGGGAGAACTTGGTGAGATGGGACCTAAATTAATCCCTGCTGTGAATCCATCGTGGCCCTTGACAGATTGGGCTGGGAGCAGAGCAGGTGATGAAAAGGGGGCAGAGACTTGGGCCAAGGTGACTTATTTCTCTTTTTTTCTTCTATTTTGCTCCTTGCTGGAGCCCCTGTATTTAACACGTGGGGATGGATAACAGGGAACTTGCTGGTTCTTACTCTTCACGGGACTCCTTAAATTTAGGGGCATTGTCCTTCCAAGAGCTCAGCTCAGATTGCAAAGCAAGTTTCCAGAGCTCCCTCTGATTGCCTGCATTTATCCTGCAGCAGCCTCTGGATGCTGGGAAGCATCAGGAAAGTTCCAGGAGTGAGGGTGTATTTAAAGGCCACTGTTTTGGGAGACAGGGAATATCCTCTGCTCCTCCTTGACCTGTTTTAGAGGCAGGAAAAGTGAAAAGCAGGGATGTGATGCTAATGTGGGACAGGAAATCTGCAGCCACACAAGTCCAGAGTCCTCCCAAAGGGATTTACCTGTGGGGCTCCACCTTGGCTGGCTCAGCAGGGAAAGAACAGCCACAAAATTTGGCTTCCCATCAGTGGGAGTGCCCCAAGCCCCGGTGTGTAAATTTGTAATATCTGTAATTTTTTAAAGCCAATGTTCCTGCCCAAGGAACAGCCTGGCTGCCTGGAGCAGAGCATTTGCTTGACACCTTCTCCTGAACACTGCCCATTATTACTTTTCCTCTCTTCCACAGCAGTAATCTGAATTTCAACAGGATGGCTAATTAGTAATATGATAAATATGGCAGCTAATTAAATAAACAATTTGACTTCAGACTCTGCTGCCATTTAGCTTTAACTGAAGTCAAAATATAATCCCTAAAGCCTCCAGAATGAATCTGCAGTGTTCTTTCTGTGACTGTTGCCATTGTTTGGAAACAATTAAATTTCGGGAAGCAATTATAGTGAAGTGAACTGCTGCTGTAACAGCCAGGTAAGGGAAGGTTCAGGTGGTGATGAGCTCCTTTCACATAAAAAACCTGAGTTTAGGAGTTCTGAATCTCAGTTAAGCGAGGCTTGCTTTATCTATGTCATTGTCCAGGGTTAAAGAATTCTAAATGCCTGGACAGCTGAAATAAAAATTCAGTACCAGTTCCTGGACAGTTTGACACCAGGGGCTTGGTGCTGATCCAGAAAAGGGAAATAGAAATTATTCAGAGGGAGTGAATAGCTCCAGGTAGAAGATTCTCATCTTTTCTGGTTGGGGTTTAGGCTGCAGGGGCCAGGCCAGATCCAGCACACAACAAGCCCAGTTCCACATTTTCTTTCCTACGATCTGATCCATCCTAAAAAACCATTCCAGCAGCTTCAAAGCCACCAGAGAATACGAGATCCCAGCCTGTCCTGTTTTCTCCTCACTAAATATTAACTCTTACCATGAAGCAGCGTGGTTCCTATGCCAGCCCTGTGCAGGGAGGCACTGCCAGCTCTCCTGGCTCTTCCCAATCCTTCTCTCAAGGAATGAGGAACACATTCCCTGTGGGAATCATCCCCTCACTTCCCTTTTTCCAACCCTCCTTTAAAGAAAAGCCCTTCTGCTTGTGCTGAGCATCCCTCCTGTTGGGTGTTGTCCTTCTCAGTTTACCTGCAGCACGATTAAATAGAAAATTACCATTTCTCCCACAGGCAGATGAATTCATCCCTGCTGTAAATCACTTTTTTTTTGGGGGGGGCGGGGGTTATTTATTCCCTTTGGCCTCCCTGCATGAACTGGTCTTTGGGTTCCCCCATTCCCATGATGAAGCTGATACACCCCAGCGTGGCAAATCCTGTCACTGGATCCAGGGCAGCTCCAGGGGAGGAGCTGCTGTCCCTGGCCATGAGACATCCCAGCTGCTGGAACGGCTCTCCCTGCAGATTCCCCTTGGGAACAGGAGTGTGGACACTGCTCCAGCTCAGTACTGAAAATATCTCCCCCCAGTCTGTAGACAAGGGAGCTCTTCCAGAGACATTTTTGAGGAAAATCCCTGGTGGGGCTGCTCATGTCACAGACACTCTGCAGCTCCCGGGCCAGGGGACAAAAGCCACACGTGGTGCCCCAGGTGAGGCAGGGACTGGACTGCCCTGGATCAGGGCAGAACCAGGATTGCTGAGCTCCCAGAACAGGTCCCTGGGATGTGCATGGGCAGGGACACGGAGGGAAAGGTGTAGGGACACGGAGGGAAAGGTGTAGGGACACGGAGGGGGAAGATTCACCCTGCTTTAGAGCACGGAATCCCAGCCAGCAGCAGCTGGAGGTGGAGATGGACACTGAGAGCATCGTTCCCGTTTTTGCAGGAGAAAATGCAGCTCCACCCAGGGCTGCTTGGTGTTTCCTCTCCTGCCTAAACTGAGCACACAGACACAGCCCTTCAGGAGCAGAGGATGATTTAAATCTCACCTAAATCCATGTAAAACGCCACCTTTTGTTCGTCTTCCAGTCAAAGATTTTTCCAAGTAGTCATGCTTACTTTCATTTATTCATTCATTCATTTATTTCTGGAGCTTTTTCTTGCCCTTGGTATTCCCTCTTCTTGCAGACTCAGGTCCTTACTCCAAGTGGGATTTGAACTGGGTCATTTTCCCTTTCCCTTTCCCCTGCTGGCACCTGAAAATCTCAGTTGCAAGGTGCTGCCTGTCCCACAGATCAAACTTTTAGGCTCTGCTACCTTAAGGCAAGCCTGGCTGGACTGGTGCTGTCCTTTTAATTCCTTGCTTTCTCTGCTCCAGTGGCTGATAAGCCACTTCTGGCTGTCTAGTCATATAATCCTTTAATTTTTTAATTTCAAGGAACTGTCTGCAGTTCACCATGACTCAACATTTGACTGCAAACTCATTTGAGGCAAGGGAAAAGTTGATTTGTGCAGTGAAGGCAGAGTGATGACAGTGAAAAATCTCAGCACAGTGCCTCTTTTAGCAGATCTTTTTAAAATTTTGCTGGGAAATTAAACATCTGAAATGGTGATTGGCTTGATGGACTTCATCCTGTTATATTTACACAATGCTTGGTGCAGTCTCAGTGCTGTTCACCCTGAGATCATGGGGAAGGGATATCTCTGAAAGGACAAGAGTGATGCTGAGCTCCCAAAAAAGTTGTGAAGGGGAGCTGTGAAGTGTAGGAAGAGCTGTCATTTCAGGGCCAGCCAATGGAAAATTATTGGGAAAAAAAAGATAATTGAACTGAGTACCTGTTCACACCTCGAGGGTAACAAGGAAGAAAAGACAGCAGGGATTTGTTGGGCAAATTGTGCCTGAGCTGGGTGAGATCCTGTGCTGGGAGCCTCAAATTAAATCCAGATAAAATTAGGAATTATAGACAAATTCATGGGCAATTTTGGGATGCTTCATGCTTTTTATGGCATAAAGATGATAGGAATACCTGCCTTCAAAAAGAAACCTGTCCTTGATTGCATTTCAGTGTCAGGACAGTTCAAGGGCCTGTTCTTCATGGTGAAAATTGGGATGGCTGTACCAAAAATCACCTCCTGAGCCACAGATCCCTGGGACAAACCCAGGAATAATCACTGGAGAGCCAGTGATTAAAAAAAACCCAATCATACCAAGATTGGCTAAACCAGTGAGTTTATTCTGAAGTGTTTCCAAAAGGCCACACATCTTTGTTTTTGGTGCTGAAAATCCCTCTTTAAAAATTATTTTATTCGATCAATTAAATGCTACCAATTTCTGGATGCACTAACCACAAATTTGCAAAATTCCTGAGCTAATGAAAGGCTGGCTTGCTTTGACATGAATGGGAGTTTTGTTTGAGTAACAATCCAATAAGGACTTGGCCCAAAGATAGCAAGGAAAACATTTAGATGTTAAATATGTATTCAGAAGACCTTTCTGCAAATCTTTTCTCTTGCAGTAACAGGACAGGAATTGTGTTCTCCAGAAGGGATAGTTCAGAGAGACGTCCAGCACCTCTCAGCATTTAGCAGAGAGAGCAAGAAACTATGCAAATATTTTAGTTTAGAAATACTTGTAGCTCCTTTTCAAACAATGAAAGCCTCAATTAAAGCCAGATCTCTGTTATTTAAAAATTCCAGGCAGCAACTGAGAGGGAGAGAGAAAGAGAGAGTGAGTTCCATTTTTTTTTTTCCTCTTCGCTCTCAAACATAAAGTCCAAGGTATTTGAGAGTCAGGAAAATTGTGTCTAACATTAAAACAGTGAGAGCTGAGAAGGCTGGAGCTGTGATTCTTATCTTCTAAAGAGTTTTGCAGTCATCAATACCTAAAGCAAGCTGGAGTACAAGAAATAGGTGACCTTAATAGATATAACTCTGTATGGGTTCATTGTAGCATGAAATTAAATTTTTAATCTGAATTGATGAACAAAAATGCTGGTTTGATCCTCCCCACACACGCACACACACACACAATAGTTTAAATAGTTTGGTAACTATTTCACTTCCAGAATGGGGCTGCACAAACAAGGTCAGCAGCAGAATAATCCACTCCATGGGCACTGGGCTGGGGTGAGCCAGAAACAAAAAGCTCTGGGAGATTCTTTTTGCTTTGTTAAATAGCTGCAAGCAAGGTTTGGGATTATTGGGAAGGTAAAAATGATGTTCTTTTGCCTCTGGTAATTAAAAGCATGGGGGTTAATCCAAAGTCACTGAAATCTGTGGGTACTGAGCCTTTTGATGGACTTCAGTTCCAGGCTCTGTTTTGATCCACTGGAAGCCACTGGGTTTGTGAATAAATCAAAATTCAGCAGCACCTTCTCCTCTGAGCTCATCCCATTTCAGCCAACCTCCCCTCAAAGTGATGCACTTCCTCCCTGTGCACCTTTAAAATGCTGGATTCCAGGCAGATCTGTTGTCTAGGAGGGAATTGCTAATTAATTTTGGTGTTATGGCCACAAAAATGCTGCTAGAAGTTGTTTAGAAGCTGAAATTAAAGGTATTAATAGAAAATCACCTGCATTAAAAAAACCCAACAAACTGATAACCTCCAAAAAAAAAAAAAAAACCCTAGAAGACTTTATTTTCACTATTTCATTTTAAAAAGCCAGCTCTTTTTCCATTTTTTTTTTTCAATTTCATTGTAACTAAACATGACCCTGACTCCATCATCTTATTTACTGCTTCTTCTTCCCCTACAATTACTAACAGAGATTTGACAAACACAAATGACTCGGGGGAGGGGTAAAAAAAAAAAAAAAAAAAAAAAAATTAAAAATTCTCTTTTCATTGGGCCAGAAGCTGAAGTGGGATCTGTTGGTCAGCTGAAGCTGTCAGGAGGGCTGGAGGAATTATCTGCTATTATCTGCCGAGCAAACACCAGCCCTGAGTGAAAACTGATGCCGTGGCATTTTTTTTTTTTTAGAATGCACCAGGCCCTCACTCCTGAGTATTGGAGCCAAATGTTCTGCCATGGCCCTATACAATAGCCCTGCCTGACAATAGCTCAGTGTTGGGGTTGTTATGAAATCCAGGCTATTTTGGGAGGGCCCTATTGTTCCTGGTTTATATGGGCTGCAGATTTGTCTGGGGAAACGTGGGATTCATTGCAGAATCTGCTGGAAAAAAATGAAGGTTTGGCTCCCACTGACCCCCTCTGCCAGACCTTGAGGTTTGTAGGATCATCATTCCTTCCCAGCAGGTTGAGCTCCTCACCCTCCTGCAATAATTTTTGCAAGTCCCAATGTCTATCCTGGAGCTTTCTCACTGTCTTTGATGCTTCTCAGAGAAATATCTGATTTATCACCAGTCTCTGAAGGAGGAGTTAAACCAGGGAATGTGCAGCTCGTGGAACTCTTGAGTTTGCTGAAATAAGGAGGGTTTGTCCCCATAATGGGGCTGACTCAGTGCTGCCATTAAAGAGGAGGAGCTGCTCTCTCCTGGCCTGGTTCTGCCCTCCTTTCTCTCCCAGCAGACAAGGTCAGGCCAGGAAATTTAATCAAATGATTCATCTGACAGGAGAGGGCCATGAGCTGATTGTGTGCACTCCTGTTTTCAACAGGGAAAGCAGGATCCTTAGGGAGAAGTGACTGCAAAGTCAAATTCTGATTTTTTTTTGTTTGTTTGTTTGCAGTTCCATGGGATGCCCCATTGCTGCAAGAGCCCCTGAGCACGTCCATGTCCCAAAAATGCCCCTGTCTCACTTTGCTCTCCCTGTGTAGATCCATTCCTGCCTCCACAGCTGCCTCAACTGCACAGATCATTTCTGATCTTTGCCAAAATGTCAGTTCCTGCTGAAACGTTGCTCAATTTAGGTGAATAATTCCAGGTAAATCAACAATCCAGGGATGTATTCAGGTACATGGAAGGGAATTCTAATCCTGGCCTGTTTTAGAGATAAAACCAAGTAGAGCCCATGAAGATGACCAAAAGGGAAGGGGGAAAAAAAAGTCTCACTGACTCATTTTTTAAACTTTCTTTGGACTCTTGTCTTTTATTTTTGCATGTTTTTAAGTAATTCTTGGCTTTTCAAAACTCCCTGTGTGCTTCTAGAAATATCTTTCCCACAAGTGGGTTCTCCTAACCAGGTTGACAAGTGGACTGAGGTTGGTGGAACAACCCGTGAGGTCTCCTAAGCTTGGTCTGGGCTCCACAGCAGAAACACCTTCCATTATTTGGGACTCTGTGCCTTTGATCACAGCCCCAAAGCTCAGCAGAGCCTTTCCCAAGCCTCTCCTTGCCCACAGAAAATGCAGATTTGTGCCTCCTCTGGCAGTGTTAGTGGAGTTCCTCTAAGTTTGGACATCTAGCTTTTCCCTGCTGAGATCAATCTGAGTGAATTTAGAGCTATCAATCCTCATTAAATACATTCTCTGTGGTTTTTTTCCCTTCCCCCCCCCCCCCCCCCCCCCCATTTAAGCCAATTCCAAGCTTGTGGGCAGCAAATGAGAGAGGATGAGGAGCTTGCAGACAAATGATGCTGGAGCACTGATTCCTGTTTCATCCTTCCATTTAGGGAGGCAGGATTAAGTGTCAAGGAGCAGGGAAGTGGCTCATCCTCCTGGTGACAGAACCTCCTGCAGGAGTGGGAGCATTCCTGGGAATTAGGGGCACGCAGAGCACAGTGGAGAACACAAAATATTTGATATTTGTTATGAAATCTTGGTGTCCAAGCCCAGTCCAGGTGGAGGGAGCTGGGCTGGCAGCTCCTGGGAAGCACGAGGTGTGCTCAGCAGGACACAGCAGCTCAGGAGGGATGAATTCCAGCACTGAGCCCAGGGAAGGAAACGTTGTGAGCTCCCCCAGGAGCCCTGGGGGATTCAGGGATGGCAGAATTTGATGAGCCTGTGCTGGTATTTGTGTGTTTGCACCTTTGCTCCCCACTGATGTGTTCCACCTTCCCTCACCTGGAGTGAGCCAGGTCCTGCTGGAGTAAAGCTGAGCTGCACCAAGCCCACACAAATGGATGGATTTCCCTATTCTGTACAATTGTCTGAGGAATGGTTTGTTTAGGAATGTTTAGGAAGCTCACAGCCTTCCCAGCCTCAATTTGGAGAGCTCCCACATGCCCAGACTGCTCCAGGTGAAGGACTGTTCACCTCCTCTATTGACTGGAACTGTGTAGCCCCAGTTGTTTAAAATACAGCTGCACTCTGCAACATCAGAGCATTTTATGTCCACTCCAAGTGCTCCATTCTCCAAGGAAAGCTTTTTTCTTTCCTCCCTCAGGCCCCCAGCCCAGCATTTAAGCCCAAGGAGGCAAAGCCTGAAGGGTCCCCGCCTCTATCTAATCATGGGAACTATGGCTTAGTATTGATATTGCCTTATTAAAGCAATTAGCCGAGCATTTCAGAAGCTTGTTAATGCTTCTAGAGTGACTTCTAATGAGGGATAATGATAACAAGCATGGAAGGTCTCTGGTGAACTTTAGATAATGATGTAAATCTGAGAAAGGTCAATGGTATCCGTGGATTTGATGATGGCCATTCCATTTCCGTTCATTACCTGGTTCAGCTTTTATTTTCTCTTCCCAGGCCATTTCCATCTGCAGGAACCTGTTCCTTATCCAATCTAGAGCCCCAGCACTCTGCACAGATTGACTTAGCCATGAAATAAATGATGCTGAGCCTTTAGTGCTCCTTGTAATGAGCTCAAGTCTAGACAAGAACAAATCAATTAGCAAAAGGAAAGCAGGAACAACAGGAGGCACCACGCAGGGACAGTGTTTGCATTTACATAGCAAAACATTCCCCCAGAGGATCCCAAAACAGGGGGCTGCACTACCAAAATCCAGGCTGGGGAGAGGATAATGCCAGAGGGAAGGGAGATCAAACAAAAAGATTAAAAAAGGGTCCTGGAGGGAGGCAAGAAATGGAGCAGCTTTGGCAGAGCTGGGCTGGCAAGTTCAGGTGTGACAGCAAGGTCTGGAGCTGTCATACCTGAGCTTTTTATTAACTTTAAGGCAAATTTTAGATCTTGATATTGCTGTTAAGTAGGCATTTTCTGGCACAGGGTATCACTAATGTGTGTGTGCTGACAGATTTCTGGTTTCTCTTTGTCCCTGTGTTTTAATGTGTATAAATAAATATAAATATAAATATAAATATAAATATAAATATAAATATAAATATAAATATAAATATAAATATAAATATAAATATAAATATAAATATAAATATGGCAGATATTCAGGCAAACCCTGCTATGATAAACCAATAAATCACAGCCCTAACCCAGAGGCCAGGAGTGCAAACCAGGCTTTCCAGGGGTACAAAATCCTGGAAGTGAGCATGGAAAGGTTGGGGGATCAGAGCACAGGAGACTTTGGCTGGAGGTTTCCTTGGAGGAGGCAGAGTATGGGCAGAGGAAGGGCATTTCCAGCCCATCCCAGGGTGGAATTCTGAGATGAACATCGTTTTTTGGAGAGGTTTGAGGGGTAAAGCAAGGGTGCCTCGGTGACAGAGTGAGAGAAGAGTTTATTTAGGAAAAGGGATGGGGAGAGATGGCTCGATTGCTCCATGTGCATGCCCTGGTACATTCAGGAGATACCAAAAGGCCATTTAATCTACTGGAGATAAGTATAAAAGCCTATTACCGAGGCAGGCAAACTCCCAACAGAAATAAAGAGCACTTTTTCTTTTATTCCTCCTCAAGTGAGGGTGATCACTCAGGGGAAGAAACTCCTCAGGGGATCAATGAAGAGCCTCTCACAGTGAGTGAGGGACCAGCAGGTGTGACTGCCTCACCTGTGGGCTCCTCATGGCCCCCACAGCTCGGTTTAAATTCAGATTAGAGCCTCAAATCCACCCCAGCTTTGCTGTAGGGTCTGCCCTGCTCCTTTTCCCAGGTTAATCCTGGATTTTTCCATCACTGGAGCACGAACTGCATCCTTGCCCCCCATGCCTCAGTTTCCCCCCAATTCTGCCTGAATTCCTGCCCTGCCTGGGTGCTGTTGTGAGGATTAATAATTAACAACGAGATTTTTAAATCTGGGCTGAGTTCAGAGCACTGTTCCGGGCTGCTACAGAAATCAAAGGAGGCACAAGGTAATTGTAAATCATTTTCAGGAAGTCGTTTCATGCCTTTGGTGGAAAGATGTGTAGAAGGAAAAAGTATTAAATGCTTTCATTCACCCACCCTTTGCTGCGATTTGGAGTCCAATATTTAGATCACCTTCTGATTATTAGTGCAAATATTTGCTCTCTGTTTATTATTCTGCACATCTCTAAGATGGAAGAGACAGGGAAGGAGGAAGGGCTGGTGAGAGGGGCAGATGGGAATTATTAAATAGGTAAATAAAAGACCAGTCAGCACATGAATCACTCCAGACCCCAGCCTGGAAAGGTCCCCAAGCTGGGGAACCCCTTTCCTTGAGCACAAGGGGGCTGGAGTGGAGGGGACAGTGGGATTTGGATCAGGATTTTTATCTGATGCTGATTTTTAAGCTGCAGGCTTCTATGTGATGGGATAAACACCGTGATCCTTGGGCTTTCCCAGGTATCATTTTCAGTGCTAAGCTGCTTCCCCCAGTGCTGCCTTCATGTGAAATTCTTTTCTTGACAGATTTTCCCCAGGCTTGTCTGAATAGCTGCTTTATTTATTGATATATATATATATATGGATAGATAGATACTACATGGATGTAAATGCACACCATATCCATATATACACCATATAATTAGAACTTCAGAAGTTCTTATTCAAAAGAACCAACCCAAAGCAGCCCCCAAAAGCCACAGAGCATTGCCAAGGAGCATCTGCTGCCTCCTCCCCAAGTTCCTCCCTGAAGAATGGATGAAGAGTAAGAGTTGCCCCATGGTTTGGATGAAATTATGTCTCTTTATTAGGTTTCTCTTCTCGGGAAACAATTTATTAGCCACAAGAATGTTGTGTTATACTACCTCCTCCTTTCTGCCTGGGAATTTACAGTTCACACACTGCACCAGCACATAAATCCAGTTTTATTTCTCAATTTATTCACCTGGAACTAAGTGGATTAAATCTTTATTTATTTATTTATTTATTTATTTAATTTTTTTTTCTCCTTTAAAGGAGACCAGCACTGCATTCCCAAACCAGCACCACTGCAAACAACAAGCAGACAAATTAGAGGTGGAGGAAAGCGTGCAGTCGCTTTCTACTCAAAACTTTTATGCTCGCCGGGCTTTAATGGCGATTTGTTTTTTTTTTTTCTTTCTTCCCCCCCCCCCTTTAATTTTACCTTTAATGACCCTCTTAATAAACGGGGATTGATTAGAATTTGTCTTTAAGAGATGAAAGGGCTCTGCAATTATCTACTTGTATATGCCCTTCAGTAAACTACCTTGTGTGCCCCTCTCCCACCTCCCCTTCTTAAGAAGACTTTCCCAGGTCCCTCTTGGCTGCGGTTGAACGATGTTGGCTCATGTCCATGCTGCAACAAAGACCTGGCATTCCAGCTGTCTGCTTCTAATCTCCAGTGTCAGCTCTTGTTAATGTTTCAGCATGAAATCAGAGGGGGCAAAGCTGCATGGAATATTAAAACCATGATCAGAATTCCACTGAAATGCTGATAGTCTGCGCAGAGCGCCATTAGGAGGGCAAGGCAAATCGCTGCCTGGTGTTGAATAAAAATAAAAAAAATAAAAAAAAAAAAAAAGGAGGTGTGGGGGGGAAATATAAAAGAAAAGGTTTCCATCCACGGGGGGAAGTACAATCAGTGAATCGCTGGGCTAAATTAGCATTTTTTCAATTGGGGATCGAAGTTGATTTATTGTTCTACACAACATTAATGTAACTGTGTGCTTGACCTGTTAAGGCAGCTAATTTTTCATTTAAATGGCTCCTTTCTGTATGCAAAAAGGTTGTAATCATATTTCAACTTTGCAAAGTGATCAGGGAAGTACTGGACTGTTTCAAAATTGTCTTAAGGAGTCTCTCTTCCCTCCCTCCCTTCCCCCTCCCTTCTGCCTAGTGGTCAAGGGCAAGCAGTTTGGGGTTTTTTTCCTTTTTTTTTAAAAAAAAAAAAAGCTGTCTCAAGTAATAAGCTTAATTGTCATTTGACTTGAGCTGTTTTACACCACTTTGACCATGTAAAAAAAGCATCTGAGTGGGTGTAAATATCACAGCCCCAAGCCTTGCAACAGGAGCTGAGTGTACAGGGAGGGTCTGTCCCATTAAGAATTGCAGGGTTTGTATGAAAAAGGGGGATTTTTATCCCTCCACATTCATTTTTCTCACTGTCCTGAGCAGACAGTTGCTGGATATGACTGCAGACAACTTATACATTCTGTAGATATTTGAAAAAATATTAAAAAGCTCTGATTTTTTTTTTGGTAGAAGAATGAGGAATTATGAGAAATAACGGCTGAGTGATGTGACCAACATAAAGCTGGGTGCAGAATGAGCAGTGCAGCAATTCCTGCTGCTTTTAATGGACTTTGCACCATCTCTGCATGGGCAGAGTTGCAGTTTTCCAGTCCCCAGTTTTCCAGTTTGTTTTGCAAATGGAAGCAATGACTTACTGGAAGTGACGCTGCCTGGGAGAGAGTGTTGCTGC